>NC_069141.1:64089517-64422346 GCF_943734755.1 Anopheles moucheti
CAAGATGGCGGACAAGATGGCGGACAAGATGGCTGCCAAGATGGCGGACAAGATGGCGGACAAGATGGCGGACAAGATGGCGGACAAGATGGCGGACAAGATGGCGGCCAAGATGGCGGACAAGATGGCGGACAAGATGGCGGACAAGATGGCGGACAAGATGGCGGACACAAGATGGCGGCCAAGATGGCGTACACAAGATGGCGGCCAAGATGGCGGCCAAGATGGCGGCCAAGATGGTGGCCAAGATGGCGGACAAGAGGGCGGCCAAGATGGCGGACAAGATGGCGGATAAGATGGCGGACAAGATGGCGGACAAGATAATGGACAGAAGGCGGACAAGATGGCGGACAAGATGGCGGCCAAGATGGCGGACAAGATGGCGGACACAAGATGGTGGACAAGATGGCGGACAAGATGGCGGACAAGATGGCGGACAAGATGGCGGACACATGATGGCGGCCAAGATGGCGGACAAGATGGCGGACAAGATGGCGGACAAGATGGCGGCCAAGATGGCGGACAAGATGGCGGACACAAGATGGCGGCCAAGATGGCGGACAACATGGCGGACAAGATGGCGGACAAGATGGCGGACACATGATGGCGGCCAAGATGGCGGACAAAATGGCGGACAAGATGGCGGACAATATGGCGGACAAGATGGCGGACACAAGATGGCGGACAAGATGGCGGCCAAGATGGCGGACAAGATGGCGGACAAGATGGCGACCAAGATGGCGGACAAGATGGCGGACACAAGATGGCGGACAAGATGGCGGCCAAGATATTGGACAAGAAGGCGGACAAGATGGCGGCCAAGATGGCGGACACAAGATGGCGGCCAAGATGGCGGACAAGATGTCGGACAAGATAGCGGCCAAGATGGCGGACCAGATGTCGGACAAGATAGCGGCCAAGATGGCGGACAAGATGGCGGACAAGATGGCGGACAAGATGGCGGACAAGATGGCGAACAAGATGGCGGACAAGATGGCGGCCAAGGTGGCGGACACAAGATGGCGGACAAGATGGCGGACAAGATGGCGGACACAAGATGGCGTACAAGATGGCGGACAAAATGGCCGCCAAAATGGCGGACAAGATGGCGGACAAAATGGCCGCCAAAATGGCGGACAAGATGGCGGACAAGATGGCGGACACAAGATGGCAGCCAAGATGGCGGACAAGTTGGCAGACACAAGATGGCGGACACAAGATGGCGGCCAAGATGACGGACAAGATGGCGGACAAGATGGCGGCCAAGATGGCGGCCAAGATGGCGGACAAGATGGCGGACACAAGATGGCGAACCAGATGGCGGACAAGATGGCGGACACAAGATGGCGGACCAGATGGCGGACAAGATGGCGGACACAAGATGGCGGCCAAGATGGCGGACAAGATGTCGGACAAGATAGCGGCCAAGATGGCGGACAAGATGTCGGACAAGATAGCGGCCAAGATGGCGGACAAGATGGCGGACAAGATGGCGAACAAGATGGCGGACAAGATGGCCGCCAAGATGGCGGACAAGATGGCGGACAAGATGGCGGACAAGATGGCGGACACAAGATGACGGACAAGATGGCGGACAAGATGGCGGACACAAGATGGCGGCCAAGATGGCGGACAAGATGTCGGACAAGATAGCGGCCAAGATGGCGGACAAGATGGCGGACAAGATGGCGGACAAGATGGCGGACAAGATGGCGAACAAAATGGCGGACAAGATGGCCGCCAAGATGGCGGACAAGATGGCGGACAAGATGGCGGACAAGATGGTGGCCAAGGTGGCGGACACAAGATGGCGGACAAGATGGCGGACAAGATGGCGGACACAAGATGGCGGACAAGATGGCGGACAAAATGGCCGCCAAAATGGCGGACAAGATGGCGGACAAAATGGCCGCAAAAATGGCGGACAAGATGGCGGACAAGATGGCGGACACAAGATGGCAGCCAAGATGGCGGACAAGATGGCAGACACAAGATGGCGGACAAGATGGCGGACAAGATGGCGGACGAGATGGTGGACACAAGATGGCGGTCACAAGATGGCGGACAAGATGGCGGACAAGATGGCCGCCACGATGGCGGACAAGATGGCGGCCAAGATGGCGGACAAGATGGCGGACAAGATGGCGGACACTAGATGGCGGACAAGATGGCGGACAAGACGGCGAACACAAGATGGCGGACAATATGACGGACAAGATGGCGAGCACAAGATGGCGGACAAGATGGTGAACAAGATGGCGGACAAGATGGCGGACACAAGATGGCGGACAAGATGGCGGACACGATGGCGGACAAGATGGCGGACAAGATGGCGGACAAGATGGCCGCCAAGATGGCGGACACTAGATGGCGGGCAAGATGGCGGCCAAGATGGCGGACAAGATGGCGGCCAAGATGGCGGCCAAGATGGCGGACAAGATGGCGGACACAAGATGGCGGACAAGATGGCGGAGAAGATGGCGGCCAAGATGGCGGACAAGATGGCGGACAAGATGGCCGCCAAGATGGCCGCCAAGATGGCGGACACAAGATGGCGGACAAGATGGCGGACACAAGATGGCCGCCAAGATGGCGGCCAAGATGGCGGCCAAGATGGTGGCCAAGATGGCGGACAAGAGGGTGGCCAAGATGGCGGACAAGATGGCGGATAAGATGGCGTACAAGATGGCGGACAAGATGGCGGGTAAGATGGCGGACACAAGATGGCGGCCAAGATGGCGGCCAAGATGACGGACACAAGATGGCGGACAAGATGGCGGACAAGATGGTGGACAAGATGGCGGACAAGATGGCGGACAAGATGGCGGACAATATGGCGGACAAGATGGCGGCCAAGATTTCGGCCAAGATTCCGCGCAAGATGGCGGCTAAGATGGCGGACCAGATGGCGGACAAGATTGCGGACAAGATGGCGGACAAAGATGGCGGACAAGATGGCGGACAAGATGGCGGACAAGATGGCGGCCAAGATGGCGGACAAGATGGCGGACAAGATGGCGGAAAAGATGGCGGCCAAGATGGCGGACACAAGATGGCGGACAAGATGGCGGACAAGATGGCGGACAAGATGGCGGACAAGATGGCGGACAAGATGGCGGACAAGATGGCGGACAAAATGGCGGACACAAGATGGCGGCCAAGATGGCGGACAAGATGGCGGACAAGATGGCGGACACCAGATGGCAGACAAGATGGCGGACAAGATGGCGGACAAGATGGCGGACAAGATGGCGGACAAGATGGCGGACAAGATGGCGGACAAGATGGCGGACAAGATGGCGGACATGATTGCGGACAAGATGGCGGACAAAGATGGTGGACAAGATGGCCGCCAAGATGGCGGACAAGATGGCGGCCAAGATGGCGGACAAGATAGCGGACAAGATGGCGGCCAAGATGGCGGACACATAATGGTAGACAATATGGCGGCCAAGATGGCGGACAAGATGGCGGACACAAGATGGCGGACAAGATGGCGGACAAGATGGCGGACAAGATGGCGGACAAGATGGCGGACAAGATGGCGGCCAAGATGGCGGACACAAGATGGCGGACAAGATGGCGGACAAGATGGCGGACAAGATGGCGGCCAAGATGGCGGACAAGATGGCGGACAAGATGGCGGACACAAGATGGCAGACAAGATGGCGGACAAGATGGCGGACAAGATGGCGGACAAGATGGCGGACAAGATGGCGGACAAGATGGCGGACATGATTGCGGACAAGATGGCGGACAAAGATGGTGGACAAGATGGCGGACAAGATGGCGGACAAGATGGCGGACATGATTGCGGACAAGATGGCGGACAAAGATGGTGGACAAGATGGCCGCCAAGATGGCGGACAAGATGGCGGCCAAGATGGCGGACAAGATAGCGGACAAGATGGCGGCCAAGATGGCGGACACATAATGGTAGACAATATGGCGGCCAAGATGGCGGACAAGATGGCGGACACAAGATGGCGGACAAGATGGCGGACAAGATGGCGGACAAGATGGCGGACAAGATGGCGGACAAGATGGCGGACAAGATGGCGGACAAGATGGCGGACAAAATGGCGGACACAAGATGGCGGCCAAGATGGCGGACAAGATGGCGGACAAGATGGCGGACACCAGATGGCAGACAAGATGGCGGACAAGATGGCGGACAAGATGGCGGACAAGATGGCGGACAAGATGGCGGACAAGATGGCGGACAAGATGGCGGACATGATTGCGGACAAGATGGCGGACAAAGATGGTGGACAAGATGGCCGCCAAGATGGCGGACAAGATGGCGGCCAAGATGGCGGACAAGATAGCGGACAAGATGGCGGCCAAGATGGCGGACACATAATGGTAGACAATATGGCGGCCAAGATGGCGGACAAGATGGCGGACACAAGATGGCGGACAAGATGGCGGACAAGATGGCGGACAAGATGGCGGACAAGATGGCGGACAAGATGGCGGCCAAGATGGCGGACACAAGATGGCGGACAAGATGGCGGACAAGATGGCGGACAAGATGGCGGACAAGATGGCGGACACAAGATGGCGGACAAGATGGCGGACAAGATGGCGGACAAGATGGCGGACACCAGATGGCAGACAAGATGGCGGACACCAGATGGCAGACAAGATGACGGACAAGATGGTGGACAAGATGGCGGACAAGATGGCGGACAAGATGGCGGACAAGATGGCGGACAAGATGGCGGACCAGATGGCGGACAAGATGGCGGACAAGATGGCGGACAAGATGGCGGACAAGATGGCGGCCAAGATGGCGGACACAAGATGGCGGACAAGATGGCGGACAAGATGGCGGACAAGATGGCGGACAAGATGGCGGACAAGATGGCGGACAAGATGGCGGACAAGATGGCGGACAAGATGGCGGACACAAGATGGCGGACAAGATGGCGGACAAGATGGCGGACAAGATGGCGGACAAGATGGCGGACAAGATGACGGACAAGATGGCGGCCAAGATGGCGGACAAGATGGCGGACAAGATGGCGGACAAGATGGCGGACAAGATGGCGGACAAGATGGCGGACAAGATGGCGGACAAGATGGCGGACACAAGATGGCGGACAAGATGGCGGACAAGATGGCGGACACCAGATGGCAGACAAGATGGCGGACAAGATGGCGGACAAGATGGCGGACAAGATGGCGGACACCAGATGGCAGACAAGATGACGGACAAGATGGTGGACAAGATGGCGGACAAGATGGCGGACAAGATGGCGGACAAGATGGCGGACAAGATGGCGGCCAAGATGGCGGACACAAGATGGCGGACAAGATGGCGGACAAGATGGCGGACAAGATGGCGGACAAGATGGCGGACAAGATGGCGGACAAGATGGCGGACAAGATGGCGGACAAGATGGCGGACAAGATGGCGGACAAGATGGCGGACACCAGATGGCAGACAAGATGACGGACAAGATGGTGGACAAGATGGCGGACAAGATGGCGGACAAGATGGCGGACAAGATGGCGGACAAGATGGCGGACAAGATGGCGGACAAGATGGCGGACAAGATGGCGGACACAAGATGGCGGACAAGATGGCGGACAAGATGGCGGACACCAGATGGCAGACAAGATGACGGACAAGATGGCGGACAAGATGGCGGACAAGATGGCGGACAAGATGGCGGACAAGATGGCGGACAAGATGGCGGACAAGATGGCGGACACAAGATGGCGGACAAGATGGCGGACAAGATGGCGGACAAGATGGCGGACACCAGATGGCAGACAAGATGACGGACAAGATGGCGGACAAGATGGCGGACAAGATGGCGGACAAGATGGCGGACAAGATGACGGACAAGATGGTGGACAAGATGGCGGACAAGATGGCGGACAAGATGGCGGCCAAGATGGCGGACAAGATGGCGGACAAGATGGCGGACAAGATGGCGGACAAGATGGCGGACAAGATGGCGGACAAGATGGCGGACAAGATGGCGGACAAGATGGCGGACAAGATGGCGGACAAGATGGCGGACACAAGATGGCGGACAAGATGGCGGACAAGATGGCGGACAAGATGGCGGACACCAGATGGCAGACAAGATGACGGACAAGATGGTGGACAAGATGGCGGACAAGATGGCGGACAAGATGGCGGACAAGATGGCGGACAAGATGGCGGCCAAGATGGCGGACAAGATGGCGGACAAGATGCCGGACAAGATGGCGGACAAGATGGCGGACAAGATGGCGGACAAGATGGCGGACACCAGATGGCAGACAAGATGACGGACAAGATGGTGGACAAGATGGCGGACAAGATGGCGGACAAGATGGCGGACACAAGATGGCGGACAAGATGGCGGACAAGATGGCGGACAAGATGGCAGACAAGATGACGGACAAGATGGCGGACCAGATGGCGGACAAGATGGCGGACAAGATGGCGGACACCAGATGGCAGACAAGATGACGGACAAGATGGTGGACAAGATGGCGGACAAGATGGCGGACAAGATGCCGGACAAGATGGCGGACAAGATGGCGGACAAGATGGCGGACAAGATGGCGGACACCAGATGGCAGACAAGATGACGGACAAGATGGTGGACAAGATGGCGGACAAGATGGCGGACAAGATGGCGGACCAGATGGCGGACAAGATGGCGGACAAGATGGCGGACACCAGATGGCAGACAAGATGACGGACAAGATGGTGGACAAGATGGCGGACAAGATGGCGGACAAGATGGCGGACAAGATGGTGGACAAGATGGCGGACAAGATGGCGGACAAGATGGCGGACAAGATGGCAGACAAGATGACGGACAAGATGGCGGACCAGATGGCGGACAAGATGGCGGACAAGATGGCGGACACCAGATGGCAGACAAGATGACGGACAAGATGGTGGACAAGATGGCGGACAAGATGGCGGACAAGATGCCGGACAAGATGGCGGACAAGATGGCGGACAAGATGGCGGACAAGATGGCGGACACCAGATGGCAGACAAGATGACGGACAAGATGGTGGACAAGATGGCGGACAAGATGGCGGACAAGATGGCGGACCAGATGGCGGACAAGATGGCGGACAAGATGGCGGACACCAGATGGCAGACAAGATGACGGACAAGATGGTGGACAAGATGGCGGACAAGATGGCGGACAAGATGGCGGACAAGATGGCGGACAAGATGGCGGACAAGATGGCGGACAAGATGGCGGACCAGATGGCGGACAAGATGGCGGACACCAGATGGCAGACAAGATGACGGACAAGATGGTGGACAAGATGGCGGACAAGATGGCGGACAAGATGGCGGACAAGATGGCGGACAAGATGGCGGACAAGATGGCGGACAAGATGGCGGACAAGATGGCGGACACAAGATGGCGGACAAGATGGCGGACAAGATGGCGGACAAGATGGCAGACAAGATGACGGACAAGATGGCGGACAAGATGGCGGACAAGATGGCGGACAAGATGGCGGACAAGATGGCGGACCAGATGGCGGACAAGATGGCGGACAAGATGGCGGACACCAGATGGCAGACAAGATGACGGACAAGATGGTGGACAAGATGGCGGACAAGATGGCGGACAAGATGGCGGACAAGATGGCGGACAAGATGGCGGACAAGATGGCGGACCAGATGGCGGACAAGATGGCGGACAAGATGGCGGACACCAGATGGCAGACAAGATGACGGACAAGATGGTGGACAAGATGGCGGACAAGATGGTGGACAAGATGGCGGACAAGATGGCGGACAAGATGGCGGACAAGATGGCGGACAAGATGGCGGACAAGATGGCGGACAAGATGGCGGACAAGATGGCGGACAAGATGGCGGACAAGATGGCGGACAAGATGGCGGACACAAGATGGCGGACAAGATGGCGGACAAGATGGCGGACACAAGATGGCGGACAAGATGGCGGACAAGATGGCGGACAAGATGGCGGACAAGATGGCGGACACCAGATGGCAGACAAGATGACGGACAAGATGGCGGACAAGATGGCGGACAAGATGGCGGACAAGATGGCGGACAAGATGGCGGACAAGATGGCGGACAAGATGGCGGACAAGATGGCGGACAAGATGGCGGACAAGATGGCGGACACCAGATGGCAGACAAGATGACGGACAAGATGGTGGACAAGATGGCGGACAAGATGGCGGACAAGATGGCGGACAAGATGGCGGACAAGATGGCGGACAAGATGGCGGACAAGATGGCGGACAAGATGGCGGACAAGATGGCGGACAAGATGGCGGACAAGATGGCGGACAAGATGGCGGACACAAGATGGCGGACAAGATGGCGGACAAGATGGCGGACAAGATGGCGGACAAGATGGCGGACACCAGATGGCAGACAAGATGACGGACAAGATGGCGGACAAGATGGCGGACAAGATGGCGGACAAGATGGCGGACAATATGACGGACAAGATGGTGGACAAGATGGCGGACAAGATGGCGGACAAGATGGCGGCCAAGATGGCGGACAAGATGGCGGACAAGATGGCGGACAAGATGGCGGACAAGATGGCGGACAAGATGGCGGACAAGATGGCGGACAAGATGGCGGACAAGATGGCGGACAAGATGGCGGACAAGATGGCGGACAAGATGGCGGACACAAGATGGCGGACAAGATGGCGGACAAGATGGCGGACAAGATGGCGGACACCAGATGGCAGACAAGATGACGGACAAGATGGTGGACAAGATGGCGGACAAGATGGCGGACAAGATGGCGGACAAGATGGCGGACAAGATGGCGGCCAAGATGGCGGACAAGATGGCGGACAAGACGGCGGACAAGATGGCGGACAAGATGGCGGCCAAGATGGCGGACAAGATGGCGGACACCAGATGGCAGACAAGATGACGGACAAGATGGTGGACAAGATGGCGGACAAGATGGCGGACAAGATGGCGGACACAAGATGGCGGACAAGATGGCGGACAAGATGGCGGACAAGATGGCGGACACCAGATGGCAGACAAGATGACGGACAAGATGGCGGACAAGATGGCGGACAAGATGGCGGACAAGATGGCGGACACCAGATGGCAGACAAGATGACGGACAAGATGGTGGACAAGATGGCGGACAAGATGGCGGACAAGATGGCGGACAAGATGGCGGACAAGATGGCGGACAAGATGGCGGCCAAGATGGCGGACAAGATGGCGGACAAGATGGCGGACAAGATGGCGGACAAGATGGCGGCCAAGATGGCGGACACAAGATGGCGGACACAAGATGGCGGACAAGATGGCGGACAAGATGGCGGCCAAGATGGCGGACAAGATGGCGGACAAGATGGCGGACACAAGATGGCGGACAAGATGGCGGACAAGATGGCGGACAAGATGGCGGACACCAGATGGCAGACAAGATGACGGACAAGATGGTGGACAAGATGGCGGACAAGATGGCGGACAAGATGGCGGACAAGATGGCGGACAAGATGGCGGACCAGATGGCGGACAAGATGGCGGACAAGATGGCGGACACCAGATGGCAGACAAGATGACGGACAAGATGGTGGACAAGATGGCGGACAAGATGGCGGACAAGATGGCGGACACCAGATGGCAGACAAGATGACGGACAAGATGGTGGACAAGATGGCGGACAAGATGGCGGACAAGATGGCGGACAAGATGGCGGACAAGATGGCGGACCAGATGGCGGACAAGATGGCGGACAAGATGGCGGACACCAGATGGCAGACAAGATGACGGACAAGATGGTGGACAAGATGGCGGACAAGATGGCGGACAAGATGGCGGACAAGATGGCGGACAAGATGGCGGACCAGATGGCGGACAAGATGGCGGACAAGATGGCGGACACCAGATGGCAGACAAGATGACGGACAAGATGGTGGACAAGATGGCGGACAAGATGGCGGACAAGATGGCGGACACCAGATGGCAGACAAGATGACGGACAAGATGGTGGACAAGATGGCGGACAAGATGGCGGACAAGATGGCGGACAAGATGGCGGACAAGATGGCGGACCAGATGGCGGACAAGATGGCGGACAAGATGGCGGACACCAGATGGCAGACAAGATGACGGACAAGATGGTGGACAAGATGGCGGACAAGATGGCGGACAAGATGGCGGACAAGATGGCGGACAAGATGGCGGACAAGATGGCGGACAAGATGGCGGACAAGATGGCGGACAAGATGGCGGACAAGATGGCGGACAAGATGGCGGACAAGATGGCGGACAAGATGGCGGACAAGATGGTGGACAAGATGGCGGACAAGATGGCGGACAAGATGGCGGACACCAGATGGCAGACAAGATGACGGACAAGATGGTGGACAAGATGGCGGACAAGATGGCGGACAAGATGGCGGACAAGATGGCGGACAAGATGGCGGACCAGATGGCGGACAAGATGGCAGACAAGATGACGGACAAGATGGTGGACAAGATGGCGGACAAGATGGCGGACAAGATGGCGGACAAGATGGCGGACAAGATGGCGGACAAGATGGCGGCCAAGATGGCGGACAAGATGGCGGACAAGATGGCGGACAAGATGGCGGACAAGATGGCGGACAAGATGGCGGACAAGATGGCGGACAAGATGGCGGACAAGATGGCGGACAAGATGGCGGACACAAGATGGCGGACAAGATGGCGGACAAGATGGCGGACAAGATGGCGGACACCAGATGGCAGACAAGATGACGGACAAGATGGTGGACAAGATGGCGGACAAGATGGCGGACAAGATGGCGGACAAGATGGCGGACAAGATGGCGGCCAAGATGGCGGACAAGATGGCGGACAAGATGGCGGACAAGATGGCGGACAAGATGGCGGACAAGATGGCGGACAAGATGGCGGACACCAGATGGCAGACAAGATGACGGACAAGATGGTGGACAAGATGGCGGACAAGATGGCGGACAAGATGGCGGACACAAGATGGCGGACAAGATGGCGGACAAGATGGCGGACAAGATGGCGGACACCAGATGGCAGACAAGATGACGGACAAGATGGCGGACAAGATGGCGGACAAGATGGCGGACAAGATGGCGGACACCAGATGGCAGACAAGATGACGGACAAGATGGTGGACAAGATGGCGGACAAGATGGCGGACAAGATGGCGGACAAGATGGCGGCCAAGATGGCGGACAAGATGGCGGACAAGATGGCGGACAAGATGGCGGACAAGATGGCGGCCAAGATGGCGGACACAAGATGGCGGACACAAGATGGCGGACAAGATGGCGGACAAGATGGCGGCCAAGATGGCGGACAAGATGGCGGACAAGATGGCGGACACAAGATGGCGGACAAGATGGCGGACAAGATGGCGGACAAGATGGCGGACACCAGATGGCAGACAAGATGACGGACAAGATGGTGGACAAGATGGCGGACAAGATGGCGGACAAGATGGCGGACAAGATGGCGGACAAGATGGCGGACCAGATGGCGGACAAGATGGCGGACAAGATGGCGGACACCAGATGGCAGACAAGATGACGGACAAGATGGTGGACAAGATGGCGGACAAGATGGCGGACAAGATGGCGGACACCAGATGGCAGACAAGATGACGGACAAGATGGTGGACAAGATGGCGGACAAGATGGCGGACAAGATGGCGGACAAGATGGCGGACAAGATGGCGGACCAGATGGCGGACAAGATGGCGGACAAGATGGCGGACACCAGATGGCAGACAAGATGACGGACAAGATGGTGGACAAGATGGCGGACAAGATGGCGGACAAGATGGCGGACAAGATGGCGGACAAGATGGCGGACCAGATGGCGGACAAGATGGCGGACAAGATGGCGGACACAAGATGGCGGACAAGATGGCGGACAAGATGGCGGACACCAGATGGCAGACAAGATGACGGACAAGATGGCGGACAAGATGGCGGACAAGATGGCGGACAAGATGGCGGACAAGATGGCGGACAAGATGGCGGACAAGATGGCGGACAAGATGGCGGACAAGATGACGGACAAGATGGTGGACAAGATGGCGGACAAGATGGCGGACAAGATGGCGGACACAAGATGGCGGACAAGATGGCGGACAAGATGGCGGACAAGATGGCGGACAAGATGGCGGACACCAGATGGCAGACAAGATGACGGACAAGATGGCGGACAAGATGGCGGACAAGATGGCGGACAAGATGGCGGACAAGATGGCGGACAAGATGGCGGACAAGATGGCGGACAAGATGGCGGACACCAGATGGCAGACAAGATGACGGACAAGATGGTGGACAAGATGGCGGACAAGATGGCGGACAAGATGGCGGACAAGATGGCGGACAAGATGGCGGCCAAGATGGCGGACAAGATGGCGGACAAGATGGCGGACAAGATGGCGGACAAGATGGCGGCCAAGATGGCGGACACAAGATGGCGGACACAAGATGGCGGACAAGATGGCGGACAAGATGGCGGCCAAGATGGCGGACAAGATGGCGGACAAGATGGCGGACAAGATGGCGGACACAAGATGGCGGACAAGATGGCGGACAAGATGGCGGACAAGATGGCGGACACCAGATGGCAGACAAGATGACGGACAAGATGGTGGACAAGATGGCGGACAAGATGGCGGACAAGATGGCGGACAAGATGGCGGACAAGATGGCGGACAAGATGACGGACAAGATGGCGGACCAGATGGCGGACAAGATGGCGGACAAGATGGCGGACACCAGATGGCAGACAAGATGACGGACAAGATGGTGGACAAGATGGCGGACAAGATGGCGGACAAGATGGCGGACAAGATGGCGGACAAGATGGCGGCCAAGATGGCGGACAAGATGGCGGACAAGATGGCGGACAAGATGGCGGACAAGATGGCGGACAAGATGGCGGACAAGATGGCGGACAAGATGGCGGACAAGATGGCGGACAAGATGGCGGACAAGATGGCGGACAAGATGGCGGACAAGATGGCGGACAAGATGGCGGCCAAGATGGCGGACACAAGATGGCGGACACAAGATGGCGGACAAGATGGCGGACAAGATGGCGGCCAAGATGGCGGACAAGATGGCGGACAAGATGGCGGACAAGATGGCGGACAAGATGGCGGACAAGATGGCGGACAAGATGGCGGCCAAGATGGCGGACAAGATGGCGGACAAGATGGCGGACAAGATGGCGGACAAGATGGCGGACAAGATGGCGGACAAGATGGCGGACAAGATGGCGGACACCAGATGGCAGACAAGATGACGGACAAGATGGTGGACAAGATGGCGGACAAGATGGCGGACAAGATGGCGGACAAGATGGCGGACAAGATGGCGGACAAGATGGCGGACAAGATGGCGGACAAGATGGCGGACAAGATGGCGGACAAGATGGCGGACAAGATGGCGGACAAGATGGCGGACACAAGATGGCGGACAAGATGGCGGACAAGATGGCGGACACCAGATGGCAGACAAGATGACGGACAAGATGGCGGACAAGATGGCGGACAAGATGGCAGACAAGATGGCGGCCAAGATGGCGGACAAGATGGCGGACAAGATGGCGGACAAGATGGCGGACAAGATGGCGGCCAAGATGGCGGACAAGATGGCGGACAAGATGGCGGACAAGATGGCGGACAAGATGGCGGACAAGATGGCGGACAAGATGGCGGACACCAGATGGCAGACAAGATGACGGACAAGATGGTGGACAAGATGGCGGACAAGATGGCGGACAAGATGGCGGACAAGATGGCGGACAAGATGGCGGACAAGATGGCGGACAAGATGGCGGACAAGATGGCGGACAAGATGGCGGACAAGATGGCGGACAAGATGGCGGACAAGATGGCGGACACAAGATGGCGGACAAGATGGCGGACAAGATGGCGGACACCAGATGGCAGACAAGATGACGGACAAGATGGCGGACAAGATGGCGGACAAGATGGCAGACAAGATGGCGGCCAAGATGGCGGACAAGATGGCGGACAAGATGGCGGACCAGATGGCGGACAAGATGGCGGACAAGATGACGGACAAGATGGCGGACAAGATGGCGGACAAGATGGCGGACAAGATGGCGGCCAAGATGGCGGACAAGATGGCGGACAAGATGGCGGACAAGATGGCGGACAAGATGGCGGACAAGATGGCGGACAAGATGGCGGACAAGATGGCGGACAAGATGGCGGACAAGATGGCGGACCAGATGGCGGACAAGATGGCGGACAAGATGGCGGACACCAGATGGCAGACAAGATGACGGACAAGATGGCGGACAAGATGGCGGACAAGATGGCGGACAAGATGGCGGACAAGATGGCGGACAAGATGGCGGACAAGATGGCGGACAAGATGGCGGACAAGATGGCGGACACCAGATGGCAGACAAGATGACGGACAAGATGGTGGACAAGATGGCGGACAAGATGGCGGACAAGATGGCGGACAAGATGGCGGACAAGATGGCGGACAAGATGGCGGACAAGATGGCGGACAAGATGGCGGACAAGATGGCGGACAAGATGGCGGACAAGATGGCGGACAAGATGGCGGACACATAATGGTAGACAATATGGCGGCCAAGATGGCGGACAAGATGGCGGACACAAGATGGCGGACAAGATGGCGGACAAGATGGCGGACAAGATGGCGGACAAGATGGCGAACAAGATGGCGGCCAAGATGGCGGACACAAGATGGCGGACAAGATGGCGGACAAGATGGCGGACAAGATGGCGGACAAGATGGCGGACAAGATGGCGGACAAGATGGCGGACACAAGATGGCGGACAAGATGGCGGACAAGATGGCGGACAAGATGGCGGACACCAGATGGCAGACAAGATGACGGACAAGATGGCGGACAAGATGGCGAACAAGATGGCGGACAAGATGGCGGACAAGATGGCGGACAAGATGGCGGACAAGATGGCGGACAAGATGGCGGACAAGATGGCGGACACCAGATGGCAGACAAGATGACGGACACAAGATGGCGGCCAAGATGGCGGACAAGATGGCGGACAAGATGGCGGACAAGATGGCGGACAAGATGGCGGACAAGATGGCGGACAAGATGGCGGACAAGATGGCGGACAAGATGGCGGACAAGATGGCGGACAAGATGGCGGACACAAGATGGCGGACAAGATGGCGGACAAGATGGCGGACAAGATGGCGGACACCAGATGGCGGACACCAGATGGCAGACAAGATGACGGACAAGATGGCGGACAAGATGGCGGACAAGATGGCGGACAAGATGACGGACAAGATGGTGGACAAGATGGCGGACAAGATGGCGGACAAGATGGCGGCCAAGATGGCGGACAAGATGGCGGACAAGATGGCGGACAAGATGGCGGACAAGATGGCGGACAAGATGGCGGACAAGATGGCGGACAAGATGGCGGACAAGATGGCGGACAAGATGGCGGACAAGATGGCGGACAAGATGGCGGACACAAGATGGCGGACAAGATGGCGGACAAGATGGCGGACAAGATGGCGGACACCAGATGGCAGACAAGATGACGGACAAGATGGTGGACAAGATGGCGGACAAGATGGCGGACAAGATGGCGGACAAGATGGCGGACAAGATGGCGGACAAGATGGCGGCCAAGATGGCGGACAAGATGGCGGACAAGATGGCGGACAAGATGGCGGACAAGATGGCGGACAAGATGGCGGACAAGATGGCGGACAAGATGGCGGACAAGATGGCGGACAAGATGGCGGACACCAGATGGCAGACAAGATGACGGACAAGATGGTGGACAAGATGGCGGACAAGATGGCGGACAAGATGGCGGACAAGATGGCGGACAAGATGGCGGCCAAGATGGCGGACAAGATGGCGGACAAGATGGCGGACAAGATGGCGGACAAGATGGCGGACAAGATGGCGGACAAGATGGCGGACAAGATGACGGACAAGATGGTGGACAAGATGGCGGACAAGATGGCGGACAAGATGGCGGCCAAGATGGCGGACAAGATGGCGGACAAGATGGCGGACAAGATGGCGGACAAGATGGCGGACAAGATGGCGGACAAGATGGCGGACAAGATGGCGGACAAGATGGCGGACAAGATGGCGGACAAGATGGCGGACACCAGATGGCAGACAAGATGACGGACAAGATGGTGGACAAGATGGCGGACAAGATGGCGGACAAGATGGCGGACAAGATGGCGGACAAGATGGCGGACAAGATGGCGGCCAAGATGGCGGACAAGATGGCGGACAAGATGGCGGACAAGATGGCGGACAAGATGGCGGACAAGATGGCGGACAAGATGGCGGACACCAGATGGCAGACAAGATGACGGACAAGATGGCGGACAAGATGGCGGACAAGATGGCGGACAAGATGGCGGACAAGATGGCGGACAAGATGGCGGACAAGATGGCGGACAAGATGGCGGACAAGATGGCGGACACCAGATGGCAGACAAGATGACGGACAAGATGGTGGACAAGATGGCGGACAAGATGGCGGACAAGATGGCGGACAAGATGGCGGACAAGATGGCGGACAAGATGGCGGACAAGATGGCGGACAAGATGGCGGACAAGATGGCGGACACCAGATGGCAGACAAGATGACGGACAAGATGGTGGACAAGATGGCGGACAAGATGGCGGACACAAGATGGCGGACAAGATGGCGGACAAGATGGCGGACAAGATGGCGGACAAGATGGCGGACAAGATGGCGGCCAAGATGGCGGACACAAGATGGCGGACAAGATGGCGGACAAGATGGCGGACAAGATGGCGGACAAGATGGCGGACAAGATGGCGGACAAGATGGCGGACACAAGATGGCGGACAAGATGGCGGACAAGATGGCGGACAAGATGGCGGACACCAGATGGCAGACAAGATGACGGACAAGATGGCGGACAAGATGGCGGACAAGATGGCGGACAAGATGGCGGACAAGATGGCGGACAAGATGGCGGACAAGATGGCGGACAAGATGGCGGACAAGATGGCGGACACCAGATGGCAGACAAGATGACGGACACAAGATGGCGGCCAAGATGGCGGACAAGATGGCGGACAAGATGGCGGACAAGATGGCGGACAAGATGGCGGACAAGATGGCGGACAAGATGGCGGACAAGATGGCGGACAAGATGGCGGACAAGATGGCGGACACAAGATGGCGGACAAGATGGCGGACAAGATGGCGGACAAGATGGCGGACACCAGATGGCAGACAAGATGACGGACAAGATGGCGGACAAGATGGCGGACAAGATGGCGGACAAGATGACGGACAAGATGGTGGACAAGATGGCGGACAAGATGGCGGACAAGATGGCGGCCAAGATGGCGGACAAGATGGCGGACAAGATGGCGGACAAGATGGCGGACAAGATGGCGGACAAGATGGCGGACAAGATGGCGGACAAGATGGCGGACAAGATGGCGGACAAGATGGCGGACAAGATGGCGGACAAGATGGCGGACACAAGATGGCGGACAAGATGGCGGACAAGATGGCGGACAAGATGGCGGACACCAGATGGCAGACAAGATGACGGACAAGATGGTGGACAAGATGGCGGACAAGATGGCGGACAAGATGGCGGACAAGATGGCGGACAAGATGGCGGACAAGATGGCGGCCAAGATGGCGGACAAGATGGCGGACAAGATGGCGGACAAGATGGCGGACAAGATGGCGGACAAGATGGCGGACAAGATGGCGGACAAGATGGCGGACAAGATGGCGGACAAGATGGCGGACACAAGATGGCAGACAAGATGACGGACAAGATGGTGGACAAGATGGCGGACAAGATGGCGGACAAGATGGCGGACAAGATGGCGGACAAGATGGCGGCCAAGATGGCGGACAAGATGGCGGACAAGATGGCGGACAAGATGGCGGACAAGATGGCGGACAAGATGGCGGCCAAGATGGCGGACACAAGATGGCGGACACAAGATGGCGGACAAGATGGCGGACAAGATGGCGGACAAGATGGCGGACAAGATGGCGGACAAGATGGCGGACACAAGATGGCGGACAAGATGGCGGACAAGATGGCGGACAAGATGGCGGACACCAGATGGCAGACAAGATGACGGACAAGATGGTGGACAAGATGGCGGACAAGATGGCGGACAAGATGGCGGACAATATGGCGGCCAAGATGGCGGACAAGATGGCGGACACAAGATGGCGGACAAGATGGCGGACAAGATGGCGGACAAGATGGCGGACAAGATGGCGGACAAGATGGCGGACACCAGATGGCAGACAAGATGACGGACAAGATGGTGGACAAGATGGCGGACAAGATGGCGGACAAGATGGCGGACAAGATGGCGGACAAGATGGCGGACCAGATGGCGGACAAGATGGCGGACAAGATGGCGGACACCAGATGGCAGACAAGATGACGGACAAGATGGTGGACAAGATGGCGGACAAGATGGCGGACAAGATGGCGGACAAGATGGCGGACAAGATGGCGGACAAGATGGCGGACAAGATGGCGGACAAGATGGCGGACAAGATGGCGGACAAGATGGCGGACAAGATGGCGGACAAGATGGCGGACAAGATGGCGGACAAGATGGTGGACAAGATGGCGGACAAGATGGCGGACAAGATGGCGGACACCAGATGGCAGACAAGATGACGGACAAGATGGTGGACAAGATGGCGGACAAGATGGCGGACAAGATGGCGGACCAGATGGCGGACAAGATGGCGGACAAGATGGCGGACAAGATGGCGGACAAGATGGCGGACAAGATGGCGGACAAGATGGCGGACAAGATGGCGGACAAGATGGCGGACAAGATGGCGGACAAGATGGCGGACAAGATGGCGGACAAGATGGCGGACAAGATGGCGGACAAGATGGCGGACAAGATGGCGGACAAGATGGCGGACAAGATGGCGGACAAGATGGCGGACAAGATGGCGGACAAGATGGCGGACAAGATGGCGGACACCAGATGGCAGACAAGATGACGGACAAGATGGTGGACAAGATGGCGGACAAGATGGCGGACAAGATGGCGGACCAGATGGCGGACAAGATGGCGGACAAGATGGCGGACACCAGATGGCAGACAAGATGACGGACAAGATGGCGGACAAGATGGCGGACAAGATGGCGGACAAGATGGCGGACAATATGACGGACAAGATGGTGGACAAGATGGCGGACAAGATGGCGGACAAGATGGCGGCCAAGATGGCGGACAAGATGGCGGACAAGATGGCGGACAAGATGGCGGACAAGATGGCGGACAAGATGGCGGACAAGATGGCGGACAAGATGGCGGACAAGATGGCGGACAAGATGGCGGACAAGATGGCGGACAAGATGGCGGACACAAGATGGCGGACAAGATGGCGGACAAGATGGCGGACAAGATGGCGGACACCAGATGGCAGACAAGATGACGGACAAGATGGTGGACAAGATGGCGGACAAGATGGCGGACAAGATGGCGGACAAGATGGCGGACAAGATGGCGGCCAAGATGGCGGACAAGATGGCGGACAAGATGGCGGACAAGATGGCGGACAAGATGGCGGCCAAGATGGCGGACAAGATGGCGGACACCAGATGGCAGACAAGATGACGGACAAGATGGTGGACAAGATGGCGGACAAGATGGCGGACAAGATGGCGGACACAAGATGGCGGACAAGATGGCGGACAAGATGGCGGACAAGATGGCGGACACCAGATGGCAGACAAGATGACGGACAAGATGGCGGACAAGATGGCGGACAAGATGGCGGACAAGATGGCGGACACCAGATGGCAGACAAGATGACGGACAAGATGGTGGACAAGATGGCGGACAAGATGGCGGACAAGATGGCGGACAAGATGGCGGACAAGATGGCGGACAAGATGGCGGCCAAGATGGCGGACAAGATGGCGGACAAGATGGCGGACAAGATGGCGGACAAGATGGCGGCCAAGATGGCGGACACAAGATGGCGGACACAAGATGGCGGACAAGATGGCGGACAAGATGGCGGCCAAGATGGCGGACAAGATGGCGGACAAGATGGCGGACACAAGATGGCGGACAAGATGGCGGACAAGATGGCGGACAAGATGGCGGACACCAGATGGCAGACAAGATGACGGACAAGATGGTGGACAAGATGGCGGACAAGATGGCGGACAAGATGGCGGACAAGATGGCGGACAAGATGGCGGACCAGATGGCGGACAAGATGGCGGACAAGATGGCGGACACCAGATGGCAGACAAGATGACGGACAAGATGGTGGACAAGATGGCGGACAAGATGGCGGACAAGATGGCGGACACCAGATGGCAGACAAGATGACGGACAAGATGGTGGACAAGATGGCGGACAAGATGGCGGACAAGATGGCGGACAAGATGGCGGACAAGATGGCGGACCAGATGGCGGACAAGATGGCGGACAAGATGGCGGACACCAGATGGCAGACAAGATGACGGACAAGATGGTGGACAAGATGGCGGACAAGATGGCGGACAAGATGGCGGACAAGATGGCGGACAAGATGGCGGACCAGATGGCGGACAAGATGGCGGACAAGATGGCGGACACCAGATGGCAGACAAGATGACGGACAAGATGGTGGACAAGATGGCGGACAAGATGGCGGACAAGATGGCGGACACCAGATGGCAGACAAGATGACGGACAAGATGGTGGACAAGATGGCGGACAAGATGGCGGACAAGATGGCGGACAAGATGGCGGACAAGATGGCGGACCAGATGGCGGACAAGATGGCGGACAAGATGGCGGACACCAGATGGCAGACAAGATGACGGACAAGATGGTGGACAAGATGGCGGACAAGATGGCGGACAAGATGGCGGACAAGATGGCGGACAAGATGGCGGACAAGATGGCGGACAAGATGGCGGACAAGATGGCGGACAAGATGGCGGACAAGATGGCGGACAAGATGGCGGACAAGATGGCGGACAAGATGGCGGACAAGATGGTGGACAAGATGGCGGACAAGATGGCGGACAAGATGGCGGACACCAGATGGCAGACAAGATGACGGACAAGATGGTGGACAAGATGGCGGACAAGATGGCGGACAAGATGGCGGACAAGATGGCGGACAAGATGGCGGACCAGATGGCGGACAAGATGGCAGACAAGATGACGGACAAGATGGTGGACAAGATGGCGGACAAGATGGCGGACAAGATGGCGGACAAGATGGCGGACAAGATGGCGGACAAGATGGCGGCCAAGATGGCGGACAAGATGGCGGACAAGATGGCGGACAAGATGGCGGACAAGATGGCGGACAAGATGGCGGACAAGATGGCGGACAAGATGGCGGACAAGATGGCGGACAAGATGGCGGACACAAGATGGCGGACAAGATGGCGGACAAGATGGCGGACAAGATGGCGGACACCAGATGGCAGACAAGATGACGGACAAGATGGTGGACAAGATGGCGGACAAGATGGCGGACAAGATGGCGGACAAGATGGCGGACAAGATGGCGGCCAAGATGGCGGACAAGATGGCGGACAAGATGGCGGACAAGATGGCGGACAAGATGGCGGACAAGATGGCGGACAAGATGGCGGACACCAGATGGCAGACAAGATGACGGACAAGATGGTGGACAAGATGGCGGACAAGATGGCGGACAAGATGGCGGACACAAGATGGCGGACAAGATGGCGGACAAGATGGCGGACAAGATGGCGGACACCAGATGGCAGACAAGATGACGGACAAGATGGCGGACAAGATGGCGGACAAGATGGCGGACAAGATGGCGGACACCAGATGGCAGACAAGATGACGGACAAGATGGTGGACAAGATGGCGGACAAGATGGCGGACAAGATGGCGGACAAGATGGCGGCCAAGATGGCGGACAAGATGGCGGACAAGATGGCGGACAAGATGGCGGACAAGATGGCGGCCAAGATGGCGGACACAAGATGGCGGACACAAGATGGCGGACAAGATGGCGGACAAGATGGCGGCCAAGATGGCGGACAAGATGGCGGACAAGATGGCGGACACAAGATGGCGGACAAGATGGCGGACAAGATGGCGGACAAGATGGCGGACACCAGATGGCAGACAAGATGACGGACAAGATGGTGGACAAGATGGCGGACAAGATGGCGGACAAGATGGCGGACAAGATGGCGGACAAGATGGCGGACCAGATGGCGGACAAGATGGCGGACAAGATGGCGGACACCAGATGGCAGACAAGATGACGGACAAGATGGTGGACAAGATGGCGGACAAGATGGCGGACAAGATGGCGGACACCAGATGGCAGACAAGATGACGGACAAGATGGTGGACAAGATGGCGGACAAGATGGCGGACAAGATGGCGGACAAGATGGCGGACAAGATGGCGGACCAGATGGCGGACAAGATGGCGGACAAGATGGCGGACACCAGATGGCAGACAAGATGACGGACAAGATGGTGGACAAGATGGCGGACAAGATGGCGGACAAGATGGCGGACAAGATGGCGGACAAGATGGCGGACCAGATGGCGGACAAGATGGCGGACAAGATGGCGGACACAAGATGGCGGACAAGATGGCGGACAAGATGGCGGACACCAGATGGCAGACAAGATGACGGACAAGATGGCGGACAAGATGGCGGACAAGATGGCGGACAAGATGGCGGACAAGATGGCGGACAAGATGGCGGACAAGATGGCGGACAAGATGGCGGACAAGATGACGGACAAGATGGTGGACAAGATGGCGGACAAGATGGCGGACAAGATGGCGGACACAAGATGGCGGACAAGATGGCGGACAAGATGGCGGACAAGATGGCGGACAAGATGGCGGACACCAGATGGCAGACAAGATGACGGACAAGATGGCGGACAAGATGGCGGACAAGATGGCGGACAAGATGGCGGACAAGATGGCGGACAAGATGGCGGACAAGATGGCGGACAAGATGGCGGACACCAGATGGCAGACAAGATGACGGACAAGATGGTGGACAAGATGGCGGACAAGATGGCGGACAAGATGGCGGACAAGATGGCGGACAAGATGGCGGCCAAGATGGCGGACAAGATGGCGGACAAGATGGCGGACAAGATGGCGGACAAGATGGCGGACAAGATGGCGGCCAAGATGGCGGACACAAGATGGCGGACACAAGATGGCGGACAAGATGGCGGACAAGATGGCGGCCAAGATGGCGGACAAGATGGCGGACAAGATGGCGGACAAGATGGCGGACACAAGATGGCGGACAAGATGGCGGACAAGATGGCGGACAAGATGGCGGACACCAGATGGCAGACAAGATGACGGACAAGATGGTGGACAAGATGGCGGACAAGATGGCGGACAAGATGGCGGACAAGATGGCGGACAAGATGGCGGACAAGATGACGGACAAGATGGCGGACCAGATGGCGGACAAGATGGCGGACAAGATGGCGGACACCAGATGGCAGACAAGATGACGGACAAGATGGTGGACAAGATGGCGGACAAGATGGCGGACAAGATGGCGGACAAGATGGCGGACAAGATGGCGGCCAAGATGGCGGACAAGATGGCGGACAAGATGGCGGACAAGATGGCGGACAAGATGGCGGACAAGATGGCGGACAAGATGGCGGACAAGATGGCGGACAAGATGGCGGACAAGATGGCGGACAAGATGGCGGACAAGATGGCGGACAAGATGGCGGACAAGATGGCGGCCAAGATGGCGGACACAAGATGGCGGACACAAGATGGCGGACAAGATGGCGGACAAGATGGCGGCCAAGATGGCGGACAAGATGGCGGACAAGATGGCGGACAAGATGGCGGACAAGATGGCGGACAAGATGGCGGACAAGATGGCGGCCAAGATGGCGGACAAGATGGCGGACAAGATGGCGGACAAGATGGCGGACAAGATGGCGGACAAGATGGCGGACAAGATGGCGGACACCAGATGGCAGACAAGATGACGGACAAGATGGTGGACAAGATGGCGGACAAGATGGCGGACAAGATGGCGGACAAGATGGCGGACAAGATGGCGGACAAGATGGCGGACAAGATGGCGGACAAGATGGCGGACAAGATGGCGGACAAGATGGCGGACAAGATGGCGGACAAGATGGCGGACACAAGATGGCGGACAAGATGGCGGACAAGATGGCGGACACCAGATGGCAGACAAGATGACGGACAAGATGGCGGACAAGATGGCGGACAAGATGGCAGACAAGATGGCGGCCAAGATGGCGGACAAGATGGCGGACAAGATGGCGGACCAGATGGCGGACAAGATGGCGGACAAGATGACGGACAAGATGGCGGACAAGATGGCGGACAAGATGGCGGACAAGATGGCGGCCAAGATGGCGGACAAGATGGCGGACAAGATGGCGGACAAGATGGCGGACAAGATGGCGGACAAGATGGCGGACAAGATGGCGGACAAGATGGCGGACAAGATGGCGGACAAGATGGCGGACCAGATGGCGGACAAGATGGCGGACAAGATGGCGGACACCAGATGGCAGACAAGATGACGGACAAGATGGCGGACAAGATGGCGGACAAGATGGCGGACAAGATGGCGGACAAGATGGCGGACAAGATGGCGGACAAGATGGCGGACAAGATGGCGGACAAGATGGCGGACAAGATGGCGGACAAGATGGCGGACACCAGATGGCAGACAAGATGACGGACAAGATGGTGGACAAGATGGCGGACAAGATGGCGGACAAGATGGCGGACAAGATGGCGGACAAGATGGCGGACAAGATGGCGGACAAGATGGCGGACAAGATGGCGGACAAGATGGCGGACCAGATGGCGGACAAGATGGCGGACAAGATGGCGGACACCAGATGGCAGACAAGATGACGGACAAGATGGCGGACAAGATGGCGGACAAGATGGCGGACAAGATGGCGGACAAGATGGCGGCCAAGATGGCGGACAAGATGGCGGACAAGATGGCGGACAAGATGGCGGACAAGATGGCGGACAAGATGGCGGACAAGATGGCGGACACCAGATGGCAGACAAGATGACGGACAAGATGGTGGACAAGATGGCGGACAAGATGGCGGACAAGATGGCGGACAAGATGGCGGACAAGATGGCGGACAAGATGGCGGACAAGATGGCGGACAAGATGGCGGACAAGATGGCGGACAAGATGGCGGACAAGATGGCGGACAAGATGGCGGACACAAGATGGCGGACAAGATGGCGGACAAGATGGCGGACACCAGATGGCAGACAAGATGACGGACAAGATGGCGGACAAGATGGCGGACAAGATGGCAGACAAGATGGCGGCCAAGATGGCGGACAAGATGGCGGACAAGATGGCGGACCAGATGGCGGACAAGATGGCGGACAAGATGACGGACAAGATGGCGGACAAGATGGCGGACAAGATGGCGGACAAGATGGCGGCCAAGATGGCGGACAAGATGGCGGACAAGATGGCGGACAAGATGGCGGACAAGATGGCGGACAAGATGGCGGACAAGATGGCGGACAAGATGGCGGACAAGATGGCGGACAAGATGGCGGACCAGATGGCGGACAAGATGGCGGACAAGATGGCGGACACCAGATGGCAGACAAGATGACGGACAAGATGGCGGACAAGATGGCGGACAAGATGGCGGACAAGATGGCGGACAAGATGGCGGACAAGATGGCGGACAAGATGGCGGACAAGATGGCGGACAAGATGGCGGACACCAGATGGCAGACAAGATGACGGACAAGATGGTGGACAAGATGGCGGACAAGATGGCGGACAAGATGGCGGACAAGATGGCGGACAAGATGGCGGACAAGATGGCGGACAAGATGGCGGACAAGATGGCGGACAAGATGGCGGACAAGATGGCGGACAAGATGGCGGACAAGATGGCGGACACATAATGGTAGACAATATGGCGGCCAAGATGGCGGACAAGATGGCGGACACAAGATGGCGGACAAGATGGCGGACAAGATGGCGGACAAGATGGCGGACAAGATGGCGAACAAGATGGCGGCCAAGATGGCGGACACAAGATGGCGGACAAGATGGCGGACAAGATGGCGGACAAGATGGCGGACAAGATGGCGGACAAGATGGCGGACAAGATGGCGGACACAAGATGGCGGACAAGATGGCGGACAAGATGGCGGACAAGATGGCGGACACCAGATGGCAGACAAGATGACGGACAAGATGGCGGACAAGATGGCGGACAAGATGGCGGACAAGATGGCGGACAAGATGGCGGACAAGATGGCGGACAAGATGGCGGACAAGATGGCGGACAAGATGGCGGACACCAGATGGCAGACAAGATGACGGACACAAGATGGCGGCCAAGATGGCGGACAAGATGGCGGACAAGATGGCGGACAAGATGGCGGACAAGATGGCGGACAAGATGGCGGACAAGATGGCGGACAAGATGGCGGACAAGATGGCGGACAAGATGGCGGACAAGATGGCGGACACAAGATGGCGGACAAGATGGCGGACAAGATGGCGGACAAGATGGCGGACACCAGATGGCAGACAAGATGACGGACAAGATGGCGGACAAGATGGCGGACAAGATGGCGGACAAGATGACGGACAAGATGGTGGACAAGATGGCGGACAAGATGGCGGACAAGATGGCGGCCAAGATGGCGGACAAGATGGCGGACAAGATGGCGGACAAGATGGCGGACAAGATGGCGGACAAGATGGCGGACAAGATGGCGGACAAGATGGCGGACAAGATGGCGGACAAGATGGCGGACAAGATGGCGGACAAGATGGCGGACACAAGATGGCGGACAAGATGGCGGACAAGATGGCGGACAAGATGGCGGACACCAGATGGCAGACAAGATGACGGACAAGATGGTGGACAAGATGGCGGACAAGATGGCGGACAAGATGGCGGACAAGATGGCGGACAAGATGGCGGACAAGATGGCGGCCAAGATGGCGGACAAGATGGCGGACAAGATGGCGGACAAGATGGCGGACAAGATGGCGGACAAGATGGCGGACAAGATGGCGGACAAGATGGCGGACAAGATGGCGGACAAGATGGCGGACACCAGATGGCAGACAAGATGACGGACAAGATGGTGGACAAGATGGCGGACAAGATGGCGGACAAGATGGCGGACAAGATGGCGGACAAGATGGCGGCCAAGATGGCGGACAAGATGGCGGACAAGATGGCGGACAAGATGGCGGACAAGATGGCGGACAAGATGGCGGCCAAGATGGCGGACACAAGATGGCGGACACAAGATGGCGGACAAGATGGCGGACAAGATGGCGGACAAGATGGCGGACAAGATGGCGGACAAGATGGCGGACACAAGATGGCGGACAAGATGGCGGACAAGATGGCGGACAAGATGGCGGACACCAGATGGCAGACAAGATGACGGACAAGATGGTGGACAAGATGGCGGACAAGATGGCGGACAAGATGGCGGACAAGATGGCGGACAAGATGGCGGACCAGATGGCGGACAAGATGGCGGACAAGATGGCGGACACCAGATGGCAGACAAGATGACGGACAAGATGGTGGACAAGATGGCGGACAAGATGGCGGACAAGATGGCGGACAAGATGGCGGACAAGATGGCGGCCAAGATGGCGGACAAGATGGCGGACAAGATGGCGGACAAGATGGCGGACAAGATGGCGGACAAGATGGCGGACAAGATGGCGGACAAGATGGCGGACAAGATGGCGGACAAGATGGCGGACACAAGATGGCGGACAAGATGGCGGACAAGATGGCGGACACCAGATGGCAGACAAGATGACGGACAAGATGGCGGACAAGATGGCGGACAAGATGGCGGACAAGATGGCGGACAAGATGGCGGACAAGATGGCGGACAAGATGGCGGACAAGATGGCGGACAAGATGGCGGACAAGATGGCGGACAAGATGGCGGACAAGATGGCGGACAAGATGGCGGACAAGATGGCGGACAAGATGGCGGACAAGATGGCGGACAAGATGGCGGACAAGATGGCGGCCAAGATGGCGGACACAAGATGGCGGACACAAGATGGCGGACAAGATGGCGGACAAGATGGCGGCCAAGATGGCGGACAAGATGGCGGACAAGATGGCGGACAAGATGGCGGACAAGATGGCGGACAAGATGGCGGACAAGATGGCGGCCAAGATGGCGGACAAGATGGCGGACAAGATGGCGGACAAGATGGCGGACAAGATGGCGGACAAGATGGCGGACAAGATGGCGGACACCAGATGGCAGACAAGATGACGGACAAGATGGTGGACAAGATGGCGGACAAGATGGCGGACAAGATGGCGGACAAGATGGCGGACAAGATGGCGGACAAGATGGCGGACAAGATGGCGGACAAGATGGCGGACAAGATGGCGGACAAGATGGCGGACAAGATGGCGGACAAGATGGCGGACACAAGATGGCGGACAAGATGGCGGACAAGATGGCGGACACCAGATGGCAGACAAGATGACGGACAAGATGGCGGACAAGATGGCGGACAAGATGGCGGACAAGATGGCGGCCAAGATGGCGGACAAGATGGCGGACAAGATGGCGGACCAGATGGCGGACAAGATGGCGGACAAGATGGCGGACAAGATGGCGGACAAGATGGCGGACCAGATGGCGGACAAGATGGCGGACAAGATGGCGGACACCAGATGGCAGACAAGATGACGGACAAGATGGCGGACAAGATGGCGGACAAGATGGCGGACAAGATGGCGGACAAGATGGCGGACAAGATGGCGGACAAGATGGCGGACAAGATGGCGGACACCAGATGGCAGACAAGATGACGGACAAGATGGTGGACAAGATGGCGGACAAGATGGCGGACAAGATGGCGGACAAGATGGCGGACAAGATGGCGGACAAGATGGCGGACAAGATGGCGGACAAGATGGCGGACAAGATGGCGGACAAGATGGCGGACAAGATGGCGGACAAGATGGCGGACACATAATGGTAGACAATATGGCGGCCAAGATGGCGGACAAGATGGCGGACACAAGATGGCGGACAAGATGGCGGACAAGATGGCGGACAAGATGGCGGACAAGATGGCGGACAAGATGGCGGCCAAGATGGCGGACACAAGATGGCGGACAAGATGGCGGACAAGATGGCGGACAAGATGGCGGACAAGATGGCGGACAAGATGGCGGACAAGATGGCGGACACAAGATGGCGGACAAGATGGCGGACAAGATGGCGGACAAGATGGCGGACACCAGATGGCAGACAAGATGACGGACAAGATGGCGGACAAGATGGCGGACAAGATGGCGGACAAGATGGCGGACAAGATGGCGGACAAGATGGCGGACAAGATGGCGGACAAGATGGCGGACAAGATGGCGGACACCAGATGGCAGACAAGATGACGGACACAAGATGGCGGCCAAGATGGCGGACAAGATGGCGGACAAGATGGCGGACAAGATGGCGGACAAGATGGCGGACAAGATGGCGGACAAGATGGCGGACAAGATGGCGGACAAGATGGCGGACAAGATGGCGGACACAAGATGGCGGACAAGATGGCGGACAAGATGGCGGACAAGATGGCGGACACCAGATGGCAGACAAGATGACGGACAAGATGGCGGACAAGATGGCGGACAAGATGGCGGACAAGATGACGGACAAGATGGTGGACAAGATGGCGGACAAGATGGCGGACAAGATGGCGGCCAAGATGGCGGACAAGATGGCGGACAAGATGGCGGACAAGATGGCGGACAAGATGGCGGACAAGATGGCGGACAAGATGGCGGACAAGATGGCGGACAAGATGGCGGACAAGATGGCGGACAAGATGGCGGACAAGATGGCGGACACAAGATGGCGGACAAGATGGCGGACAAGATGGCGGACAAGATGGCGGACACCAGATGGCAGACAAGATGACGGACAAGATGGTGGACAAGATGGCGGACAAGATGGCGGACAAGATGGCGGACAAGATGGCGGACAAGATGGCGGACAAGATGGCGGCCAAGATGGCGGACAAGATGGCGGACAAGATGGCGGACAAGATGGCGGACAAGATGGCGGACAAGATGGCGGACAAGATGGCGGACAAGATGGCGGACAAGATGGCGGACAAGATGGCGGACACAAGATGGCAGACAAGATGACGGACAAGATGGTGGACAAGATGGCGGACAAGATGGCGGACAAGATGGCGGACAAGATGGCGGACAAGATGGCGGCCAAGATGGCGGACAAGATGGCGGACAAGATGGCGGACAAGATGGCGGACAAGATGGCGGACAAGATGGCGGCCAAGATGGCGGACACAAGATGGCGGACACAAGATGGCGGACAAGATGGCGGACAAGATGGCGGACAAGATGGCGGACAAGATGGCGGACAAGATGGCGGACACAAGATGGCGGACAAGATGGCGGACAAGATGGCGGACAAGATGGCGGACACCAGATGGCAGACAAGATGACGGACAAGATGGTGGACAAGATGGCGGACAAGATGGCGGACAAGATGGCGGACAAGATGGCGGACAAGATGGCGGACCAGATGGCGGACAAGATGGCGGACAAGATGGCGGACACCAGATGGCAGACAAGATGACGGACAAGATGGTGGACAAGATGGCGGACAAGATGGCGGACAAGATGGCGGACAAGATGGCGGACAAGATGGCGGCCAAGATGGCGGACAAGATGGCGGACAAGATGGCGGACAAGATGGCGGACAAGATGGCGGACAAGATGGCGGACAAGATGGCGGACAAGATGGCGGACAAGATGGCGGACAAGATGGCGGACACAAGATGGCGGACAAGATGGCGGACAAGATGGCGGACACCAGATGGCAGACAAGATGACGGACAAGATGGCGGACAAGATGGCGGACAAGATGGCGGACAAGATGGCGGACAAGATGGCGGACAAGATGGCGGACAAGATGGCGGACAAGATGGCGGACACCAGATGGCAGACAAGATGACGGACAAGATGGTGGACAAGATGGCGGACAAGATGGCGGACAAGATGGCGGACAAGATGGCGGACAAGATGGCGGACCAGATGGCGGACAAGATGGCGGACAAGATGGCGGACACCAGATGGCAGACAAGATGACGGACAAGATGGTGGACAAGATGGCGGACAAGATGGCGGACAAGATGGCGGACAAGATGGCGGACAAGATGGCGGCCAAGATGGCGGACAAGATGGCGGACAAGATGGCGGACAAGATGGCGGACAAGATGGCGGACAAGATGGCGGACAAGATGGCGGACAAGATGGCGGACAAGATGGCGGACACAAGATGGCGGACAAGATGGCGGACAAGATGGCGGACACCAGATGGCAGACAAGATGACGGACAAGATGGCGGATAAGATGGCGGACAAGATGGCGGACAAGATGGCGGACAAGATGGCGGACAAGATGGCGGACAAGATGGCGGACAAGATGGCGGACAAGATGGCGGACACCAGATGGCAGACAAGATGACGGACAAGATGGTGGACAAGATGGCGGACAAGATGGCGGACAAGATGGCGGACAAGATGGCGGCCAAGATGGCGGACAAGATGGCGGACAAGATGGCGGACAAGATGGCGGACAAGATGGCGGACAAGATGGCGGACACAAGATGGCGGACACAAGATGGCGGACAAGATGGCGGACAAGATGGCGGCCAAGATGGCGGACAAGATGGCGGACAAGATGGCGGACACAAGATGGCGGACAAGATGGCGGACGAGATGGCGGACAAGATGGCGGACACCAGATGGCAGACAAGATGACGGACAAGATGGTGGACAAGATGGCGGACAAGATGGCGGACAAGATGGCGGACAAGATGGCGGACAAGATGGCGGACCAGATGGCGGACAAGATGGCGGACAAGATGGCGGACACCAGATGGCAGACAAGATGACGGACAAGATGGTGGACAAGATGGCGGACAAGATGGCGGACAAGATGGCGGACAAGATGGCGGACAAGATGGCGGCCAAGATGGCGGACAAGATGGCGGACAAGATGGCGGACAAGATGGCGGACAAGATGGCGGACAAGATGGCGGACAAGATGGCGGACAAGATGGCGGACAAGATGGCGGACAAGATGGCGGACACAAGATGGCGGACAAGATGGCGGACAAGATGGCGGACAAGATGGCGGACACCAGATGGCAGACAAGATGACGGACAAGATGGCGGACAAGATGGCGGACAAGATGGCGGACAAGATGGCGGACAAGATGGCGGACAAGATGGCGGACAAGATGGCGGACAAGATGGCGGACACCAGATGGCAGACAAGATGACGGACAAGATGGTGGACAAGATGGCGGACAAGATGGCGGACAAGATGGCGGACAAGATGGCGGACAAGATGGCGGACAAGATGGCGGACAAGATGGCGGACAAGATGGCGGACAAGATGGCGGACAAGATGGCGGACAAGATGGCGGACAAGATGGCGGACACAAGATGGCGGACAAGATGGCGGACAAGATGGCGGACAAGATGGCGGACACCAGATGGCAGACAAGATGACGGACAAGATGGCGGACAAGATGGCGGACAAGATGGCGGACAAGATGACGGACAAGATGGTGGACAAGATGGCGGACAAGATGGCGGACAAGATGGCGGCCAAGATGGCGGACAAGATGGCGGACAAGATGGCGGACAAGATGGCGGACAAGATGGCGGACAAGATGGCGGACAAGATGGCGGACAAGATGGCGGACAAGATGGCGGACACAAGATGGCGGACAAGATGGCGGACAAGATGGCGGACAAGATGGCGGACACCAGATGGCAGACAAGATGACGGACAAGATGGCGGACAAGATGGCGGACAAGATGGCAGACAAGATGGCGGCCAAGATGGCGGACAAGATGGCGGCCAAGATGGCGGACAAGATGGCGGACAAGATGGCGGACAAGATGGCGGACATGATTGCGGACAAGATGGCGGACAAAGATGGTGGACAAGATGGCCGCCAAGATGGCGGACAAGATGGCGGCCAAGATGGCGGACAAGATAGCGGACAAGATGGCGGCCAAGATGGCGGACACATAATGGTAGACAATATGGCGGCCAAGATGGCGGACAAGATGGCGGACACAAGATGGCGGACAAGATGGCGGACAAGATGGCGGACAAGATGGCGGACAAGATGGCGGACAAGATGGCGGCCAAGATGGCGGACACAAGATGGCGGACAAGATGGCGGACAAGATGGCGGACAAGATGGCGGCCAAGATGGCGGACAAGATGGCGGACAAGATGGCGGACACAAGATGGCGGACAAGATGGCGGACAAGATGGCGGACAAGATGGCGGACACCAGATGGCAGACAAGATGACGGACAAGATGGTGGACAAGATGGCGGACAAGATGGCGGACAAGATGGCGGACAAGATGGCGGACAAGATGGCGGACCAGATGGCGGACAAGATGGCGGACAAGATGGCGGACAAGATGGCGGACACCAGATGGCAGACAAGATGACGGACAAGATGGTGGACAAGATGGCGGACAAGATGGCGGACAAGATGGCGGACAAGATGGCGGACAAGATGGCGGCCAAGATGGCGGACAAGATGGCGGACAAGATGGCGGACAAGATGGCGGACAAGATGGCGGACAAGATGGCGGACAAGATGGCGGACAAGATGGCGGACACCAGATGGCAGACAAGATGACGGACAAGATGGCGGACAAGATGGCGGACAAGATGGCGGACAAGATGGCGGACAAGATGGCGGACAAGATGGCGGACAAGATGGCGGACAAGATGGCGGACAAGATGGCGGACACCAGATGGCAGACAAGATGACGGACAAGATGGTGGACAAGATGGCGGACAAGATGGCGGACAAGATGGCGGACAAGATGGCGGACAAGATGGCGGCCAAGATGGCGGACAAGATGGCGGACAAGATGGCGGACAAGATGGCGGACAAGATGGCGGCCAAGATGGTGGACAAGATGGCGGCCAAGATGGCGGACAAGATGGTGGACAAGATGGCGGCCAAGATGGCGGACAAGATGGCTGCCAAGATGGCGGACAAGATGGCGGACAAGATGGCGGACACAAGATGGCGGAAAAGATGGCCGCCAAGATGGCGGCCAAGATGGCGGCCAAGATGGCGGACAAGATGGCGGACAAGATTGCGGACAAGATGGCGGACAAGATGGCCGCCAAGATGGCAGACAAGATGGCGGACAAGATGGCGGACAAGATGGCGGCCAAGATGGCGGACAAGATGGCGGACAAGATGGCGGACAAGATTGCGGACAAGATGGTGGTCAAGATGGCGGACACAAGATGGCCGCCAAGATGGCGGACAAGATGGCGAACAAGATGGCGGACAAGATGGCGGCCAAGATGGTGGACAAGATGGCGGACAAGATGGCGGACACAAGATGGCCGCGAAGATGGCGGACAAGATGGCGGACAAGATGGCGGACAAAGATGGTGGACAAGATGGCCGCCAAGATGGCGGACAAGATGGCGGCCAAGATGGCGGACACATAATGGTAGACAATATGGCGGCCAAGATGGCGGACAAAATGGCGGACACAAGATGGCGGACAAGATGGCGGACAAGATGGCGGACAAGATGGCGGACAAGATGGCGGCCAAGATGGCGGACAAGATGGCGGACAAGATGGCGGACAAGATGGCGGACAAGATGGCGGACAAGATGGCGGACAAGATGGCGGACAAGATGGCGGACACCAGATGGCAGACAAGATGACGGACAAGATGGTGGACAAGATGGCGGACAAGATGGCGGACAAGATGGCGGACAAGATGGCGGACAAGATGGCGACCAAGATGGCGGACAAGATGGCGGACAAGATGGCGGACAAGATGGCGGACAAGATGGCGGCCAAGATGGTGGACAAGATGGCGGCCAAGATGGCGGACAAGATCGTGGACAAGATGGCGGCCAAGATGGCGGACACAAGATGGCGGACAAGATGGCGGACAAGATGGCGGACAAGATGGCGGACACAAGATGGCGGAAAAGATGGCCGCCAAGATGGCGGCCAAGATGGCGGCCAAGATGGCGGACAAGATGGCGGACAAGATTGCGGACAAGATGGCGGCCAAGATGGCGGACAAGATGGCGGACACAAGATGGCGGACAAGATGGCGGACAAGATGGCGGACAAGATGGCGGACAAGATGGCGGACAAGATGGCGGACAAGATTGCGGACAAGATGGTGGTCAAAATGGCGGACACAAGATGGCCGCCAAGATGGCGGACAAGATGGCGAACAAGATGGCGGACAAGATTGCGGACAAGATGGCGGACAAGATGGCGGACAAGATGGTGGACAAGATGGCGGACAAGATGGCGGACACAAGATGGCCGCGAAGATGGCGGACAAGATGGCGGACAAGATGGCGGCCAAGATGGTGGACAAGATGGCGGCCAAGATGGCGGACAAGATGGTGGACAAGATGGCGGCCAAGATGGCGGACAAGATGGCGGACAAGATGGCTGCCAAGATGGCGGACAAGATGGCGGACAAGATGGCGGACACAAGATGGCGGAAAAGATGGCCGCCAAGATGGCGGACAAGATGGCGGACAAGATGGCGGCCAAGATGGCGGCCAAGATGGCGGACAAGATGGCGGACGAGATGGCCGCAAAGATGGCGGACAAGATGGCGAACAAGATGGCGGACAAGATGGCGGACAAGATTGCGGACAAGATGGCGGACAAGATGGCGGACAAGATGGCGGACACCAGATGGCAGACAAGATGACGGACAAGATGGTGGACAAGATGGCGGACAAGATGGCGGACACAAGATGTCGGACACGAGATGGCGGCCAATATGGTGGACAAGATGGCGGACAAGATGGCGGACAAGATGGCCGCCAATATGATGGACAAGATGGCGAAGAAGATGGCGGACAAGATGGCGGACAAGATGGCGGACACAAGATGGCGGCCAAAATGGCGGCCAAGATGGCGGCCAAGATGGCGACTAAGATGGCGGCCAAGATGGCGGCCAAGATGGCGGACAAGATGGCGGACAAATTGGCGGCCAAGATGGCGGACAAGATGGTGGACACAAGATGGCGGACACAAGATGGCGAGGAAGATGGCGACCAAGGTGGCGGACAAGATGGCGGACAAGATGGCGGCCAAGATGACGGACAAGATGGCGGACAAGATGGCGGACAAGATGGCGGACAAGATGGCGGACAAGATGGCGGACAATATGGCGGACAAGATGGCGGACAAGATGGCGGACAAGATGGCGGACAAGATGGCGGCCAACATGGCGGACAAGATGGCGGACAAGATGGTGGACAAGATGGCGGACAAGATGGCGGACACAAGATGGCGACCAAGATGGCGAACAAAATGGCGGACAAGATGGCGGACAAGATGGCGGACAAGATGGCGGCCAACATGGCGGACAAGATGGCGGACAAGATGGTGGACAAGATGGCGGACAATATGGCGGACAAGATGGCGGACACAAGATGGCGGACAAGATGGCGGCCAAGATGGCGGCCAAGATGGCGGCCAAGATGGCGGACAAGATGGCGTAACGATTGGCCGACAAGATGGCGGACACAAGATGTCGGACACGAGATGGCGGCCAATATGGTGGACAAGATGGCGGACAAGATGGCGGACAAGATGGCCGCCAATATGATGGACAAGATGGCGAAGAAGATGGCGGACAAGATGGCGGACAAGATGGCGGACACAAGATGGCGGCCAAAATGGCGGCCAAGATGGCGGCCAAGATGGCGACTAAGATGGCGGCCAAGATGGCGGCCAAGATGGCGGACAAGATGGCGGACAAATTGGCGGCCAAGATGGCGGACAAGATGGTGGACACAAGATGGCGGACACAAGATGGCGAGGAAGATGGCGACCAAGGTGACGGACAAGATGGCGGACAAGATGGCGGCCAAGATGACGGACAAGATGGCGGACAACATGGCGAACAAGATGGCGGACAAGATGGCGGACCAGATGCCGGACAAGATGGCGGACAAGATGGCGGACAAGATGGCGGACAAGATGGCTGCCATCTGGTGTCCGACATCTTTTTCGCCATCTAGTCCGCCATCTTGTCCGGCATCTGGTCCGCCATCTTGTCCGCCATCTTGTTCGCCATGTTGTCCGCCATCTTGTTCGCCATGTTGTCCGCCATCTTGTCCGTCATCTTGTCCGCCATCTTGTCCGTCATCTTGTCCGCCATCTTGTCCGCCATCTTGTCCGCCATCTTTACGGCCATCTTGTTTCCACCATCTTGTCCGCCATCTTGTCCGCCATATTGTCCGCCATCTTGTCCGCCATCTTGTCCGCCACCTTGGTCGCCATCTTCCTCGCCATCTTGTGTCCGCCATCTTGTGTCCACCATCTTGTCCGCCATCTTGGCCGCCAATTTGTCCGCCATCTTGTCCGCCATCTTGGCCGCCATCTTGGCCGCCATCTTAGTCGCCATCTTGGCCGCCATCTTGGCCGCCATTTTGGCCGCCATCTTGTGTCCGCCATCTTGTCCACCATCTTGTCCGCCATCTTCTTCGCCATCTTGTCCATCATATTGGCGGCCATCTTGTCCGCCATCTTGTCCGCCATCTTGTCCACCATATTGGCCGCCATCTCGTGTCCGACATCTTGTGTCCGCCATCTTGTCGGCCATCTTGTACGCCATCTTGTCCGCCATCTTGGCCGCCATCTTGGCCGCCATCTTGGCCGCCATCTCTTCCGCCATCTTGTGTCCGCCATCTTGTCCGCCATATTGTCCGCCATCTTGTCCACCATCTTGTCCGCCATCTTGTCCGCCATGTTGGCCGCCATCTTGTCCGCCATCTTGTCCGCCATCTTGTCCGCCATTTTGTTCGCCATCTTGGTCGCCATCTTGTGTCCGCCATCTTGTCCGCCATCTTGGCCGCCATCTTGGCCGCCATCTCTTCCGCCATCTTGTGTCCGCCATCTTGTCCGCCATATTGTCCGCCATCTTGTCCACCATCTTGTCCGCCATCTTGTCCGCCATGTTGGCAGCCATCTTGTCCGCCATCTTGTCCGCCATCTTGTCCGCCATCTTGTCCGCCATATTGTCCGCCATCTTGTCCACCATCTTGTCCGCCATCTTGTCCGCCATGTTGGCCGCCATCTTGTCCGCCATCTTGTCCGCCATCTTGTCCGCCATTTTGTTCGCCATCTTGGTCGCCATCTTGTGTCCGCCATCTTGTCCGCCATCTTGTCCGCCATCTTGTCCGCCATCTTGTCCGCCATCTTGTCCGCCATCTTGTCCGCCATCTTGTGTCCGCCATCTTGTCCGCCATCTTGTCCGCCATCTTGGCGGTCATCTTGGCGGCCATCTTGTCCGCCATCTTCGCGGCCATCTTGTGTCTGCCATCTTGTCCGCCATCTTGGCCACCATCTTGGCCGCCATCTTGTCCGCCATCTTGTTCGCCATCTTGTCCGCCATCTTGGCGGCCATCTTGTGTCCGCCATCTTGTCCGCCATCTTGTCCGCCATCTTGTCCGCCATCTTGTCCGCCATCTTGTCCGCCATCTTGGCCGCCATCTTGTCCGCCATCTTGTCCGCCATCTTGGCGGCCATCTTGTCCGCCATCTTGTCCGCAATCTTGTCCGCCCTCTTGTCCGCCATCTTGTCCGCCATCTTGGCGGCCATCTTGGCCGCCATTTTGTCCGCCATCTTGGCCGCCATCTTGTCCACCATCTTGTTCGCCATCTTGTCCGCCATCTTGTCCGCCATCTTGTCCGCCATCTTGTCCGCCATCTTGTCCGCCATCTTGTCCGCCATCTTGGCCGCCATCTTGGCCGCCATCTTGGCCGCCATCTTGTCCACCATCTTGGCCGCCATCTTGGCCGCCATCTTGGCCGCCATCTTGTCCGCCATCTTGGCGGCCATCTTGTCCGACATCTTGTCCGCCATCTTGGCCGCCATCTTGTTCGCCATCTTGGCGGCCATCTTGTCCGCCATCGTGTCCGCCATCTTGTGACCGCCATCTTATCCGCCATCTTGTGTCCACCATCTTGTCCGCCATCTTGTCCGCCATCTTGTCCGCCATCTTGTGTCTGTCATCTTGTCCGCCATCTTGGCTGCCATCTTGTGTCCGCCATCTTGTCCGCCATTTTGGCGGCCATTTTGTCCGCCATCTTGTCCGCCATTTTGGCGGCCATTTTGTTCTCCATCTTGTACGCCATCTTGTGTCCGCCATCTTGTCCGCCATCTTGTCCGCCATCTTGTGTCCGCCACCTTGTCCGCCATCTTGTCCGCCATCTTGTCCGCCATCTTGTCCGCCATCTTGGCCGCTATCTTGTCCGCCATCTTGTCCGCCATCTTGTGACCGCCCTCTTGTCCGCCATCTTGTCCGCCATCTTGTCCGCCATCTTGGCCGCTCTCTTGTCCGACATCTTGTCCGCCATCTTGGCCGCCATCTTGTGTCCGCCATCTTGTCCGCCATCTTGTCCGCCATCTTGTGTCCGCCATCTTGTCCGCCATCTTGTCCGCCATCTTGTCCGCCATCTTGTTCGCCATCTTGTCCGCCATCTTGTCCGCTATCTTGTGTCCACCATCTTGTCCGCCAGCTGGTCCGCCATCTTGTCCGCCATCTTGGCCGCCATCTTGTGTCCGCCATCTTGTCCGCCATCTTGTCCGCCATCTTGTCCGCCATCTTGTGTCCGCCATCTTGTCCGCCATCTGGTCCGCCATCTTGTGTCCGCCATCTTGTCCAACATCTTGGCCGCCATCTTGTCCGCCATCTTGGCGGCCATCTTGTCCGCCATCTTGTTCGCCATCCTGTCCGCCATCTTGTCCGCCATCTTGTCCGCCATCTTGTCCGCCATCTTGTCCGCCATCTTGGCCGCTATCTTGTCCGCCATCTTGGCCACCATCTTGTGTCCGCCATCTTGTCCGCCATCTTGTCCGCCATCTTGTCCGCCATCTTGTGTCCGCCATCTTGTCCGCTATCTGGTCCGCCATCTTGTGTCCGCCATCTTGTCCGCCATCTTGGCCGCCATCTTGTCCGCCATCTTGTCCGTCATCTTGGCCGCCATCTTGTGTCCGCCATCTTGTGTCTGCCAACTTGTCCGCCATCTTGGCTGCCATCTTGTGTCCGCCATCTTGTCCGCCATCTTGTCCGCCATTTTGGCGGCCATTTTGTCCGCCATCTTGTCCGCCATTTTGGCGGCCATTTTGTCCGCCATCTTGCGCGCCTTCTTGTGTCCGCCATCTTGTCCGCCATCTTGTCCGCCATCTTGTGTCCGCCACCTTGGCCGCCATCTTGTCCACCATCTTGTTCGCCATCTTGTCCGCCATCTTGTCCGCCATCTTGTCCGCCATCTTGGCCGCCATCTTGTCCGACATCTTGTCCGCCATCTTGGCCGCTATCTTGTCCGACATCTTGTCCGCCATCGTGGCCGCCATCTTGTGTCCGCCATCTTGTCCGCCATCTTGTCCGCCATCTTGTGTCCTCCATCTTGTCCGCCATCTGGTCCGCCATCTTGTGTCCGCCATCTTGTCCGCCATCTTGTCCGCCATCTTGTCCGCCATCTTGTGTCCGCCATCTTGTCCGCCATCTTGTCTGCCATCTTGTTCGCCATCTTGGCGGCCATCTTGTCCGCCATCTTGTTCGCCATCTTGTCCGCCATCTTGTCCGCCATCTTGTCCGCCATCTTGGCCGCTATCTTGACCGCTATCTTGTCCGCCATCTTGTCCGCCATCTTGGCTGCTATCTTGTCCGACATCTTGTCCGCCATCTTGGCCGCCATCTTGTGTCCGCCATCTTGTCCGCCATCTTGTCCGCCATCTTGTGTCCGCCATCTTGTCCGGCATCTGGTCCGCCATCTTGTGTCCGCCATCTTGTCCGACATCTTGTCCGCTATCTTGGCCGCCATCTTGTCCGCCATCATGGCCGCCATCTTGGCCGCCATCTTGGCCGCCATCTTGGCCGCCATCTTGTCCGCCATCTTGGCCGCCATCTTGTCCGCCTTCTTGTCCACCATTTGGCCGCCATCTTGTCCGCCATCTTGTGTCCGCCATCTTGTCCGCCATCTGGGCCGCCATCTTGTCCGCCATCTTGTCCGCCATCATGTCCGCCATCTTGTCCGCCATCTTGGCGGCCATCTTGTCTGCCATCTTGTTCGCCATCTTGTCCGCCATCTTGTCCGCCATCTTGTCCGCCATCTTGTCCGCCATCTTGGCCGCTATCTTGTCCGACATCTTGTCCGCCATCTTGTCCGCCATCTTGTGTCCGCCATCTTGTCCGCCATCTTGTCCGCCATCTTGTATCCGCCATCTTGTCCGCCATCTTGGCCGCCATCTTGTCCGCATTCTTGTCCGCCATCTTGTCCGCCATCTTGTGTCCGCCATCTTGTTCGCCATCTTGTCCGCCATCTTGTCCGCCATCTTGGCCGCCATCTTGTCCGCCATCTTGGCCGCCATCTTGGCCACCACCTTGTCCACCATCTTGTCCGCCATCTTGTGTCCGCCATCTTGTCCGTCATTTTGGCCGCCATCTTGGCCGCCATCTTGTGTCCGCCATCTTACCCGCCATCTTGGCCGCCATCTTGTGTCCGCCATCTGGTCCGCCATCTTGTGTCCGCCATTTTGTCCGCCATCTTGGCCGCCATCTTGGCCGCCATCTTGGCCGCCATCTTGGCCGCCATCTTGGCCGCCATCTTGTGTCCGCCATCTTGGCCGACATCTTGTCCGCCATCTTGTCCGCCATCTTGTCCGCCATCTTGTGTCCGCCATCTTGTCCGCCATCTTGTCCGCCATCTTGTCCGCCATCTTGTCCGCCATCTTGTCCGCCATCTTGTCCGCCATCTTGGCCGCCATCTTGACCGCCATCTTGTCTGCCATCTTGGCCGCCATCTTGTCCGCCATCTTGTCCGTAATCTTGTCCGCCATCTTGTCCACCATCTTGTCCAACATCTTATCCGCCATCTTGTCCGCCATCTTGTCCACAATCTTGTCCGCCATCTTGTCCGCCATCTTGTGTCTGCCATCTTGTCCGCCATATTGGCCGCCATCTTGTCCGCCATCTTGTCCGCCCTCTTGGCCGCCATCATGGCCGCCATCTTGGCCGCCATCTTGTCCGCAATCTTGTCCGCCATCTTGTCCACCATCTTGTCCGCCATCTTGCGTCCGCCATTTTGTCCGCCATCTTGGCCGCCATCTTGTCTGCCATTATGCGTCCGCCATCTTGTCCGCCATGTTGTCCGCCATCTTGTCCGCCATCTTGTCCGCCATCTTGTGTCCGCCATTTTGTCCACCATCTTGGCCGCCATCTTGTCCGCCATCTTGTGTTCGCCATCTTGTGTTCGCCATCTTGTGTCCGCCATCTTGGCCGCCATCTTGGCCGCCATCTTGTCCGCCATCTTGGCCGCCATCTTGTCCGCCATCTTGTCCGCCATCTTGGCGGCCATCTTGTCCGCCATCTTGTCCACCATCTTGTCCGCCATCTTTTCTGCCATCTTGTCCGCCATCTTGGCCGCCATCTTGTCCGCCATATTGTCCGCCATCTTGTCCGCAATCTTGTCCGCCATCTTGTCCGCCATCTTGTTCGCCATCTTGTCCGCCATCTTTGCGGCCATCTCGTCCGCCATCTTGTCCGCCATCTTGGCCGCCATCTTGGCCGCCATCTTGTCCGCCATCTTGTCCGCCATCTTGGCGGCCATCTTTTCCGCCATCTTGTGTCCGCCATCTTGTCCGCCATCTTGTCCGCCATCTTGGCAGCCATCTTGTCCGCCATCTTGTCCGCCATCTTGGCCGCCATCTTGTCCACCATCTTGTCCGCCATCTTGGCCGCCATCTTGTCCACCATCTTGGCCGCCATCTTGTCCGCCATCTTGTCCGCCATCTTCGCGGCCATCTTGTGTCCGCCATCTTGTCCGCCATCTTGTCCACCATCTTGGCCGCCATCTTGTCCGCCATCTTGTCCGCAATCTTGTCCGCCATCTTGTTCGCCATCTTGTCCGCCATCTTGGCGGCCATCTTGTGTCCGCCATCTTGACCACCATCTTGTCCGCAATCTTGTCCGCCATCTTGTCCGCCATCTTGTCCGCCATCTTGTCCGCCATCTTGTCCGCCATCTTGTCCGCCATCTTGGCGGCCATCTTGTCCGCCATCTTGTCCGCAATCTTGTCCGCCATCTTGTCCGCCATCTTGGCCGCCATCTTGGCCGCCATCTTGGCGGCCATCTTGTCCGCCATCTTGTGTCCGCCATCTTGTCCGCCATCTTGTCCGCCATCTTGTCCGCCATCTTGTCCGCCATCTTGGCCGCCATCTTGTCCACCATCTTGTCCGCCATCTTGGCCGCCATCTTGTCCACCATCTTGGCCGCCATCTTGTCCGCCATCTTGTCCGCCATCTTGTCCGCCATCTTGTCCGCCATCTTGGGCGCCATCTTGTCCGCCATCTTGTCCGCCATCTTGTCCGCCATCTTGTCCGCCATCTTGTCCACCATCTTGTCCGTCATCTTGTCTGCCATCTGGTGTCCGCCATCTTGTCCGCCATCTTGTCCGCCATCTTGTCCGCCATCTTGTCCGCCATCTTGTCCGCCATCTTTACGGCCATCTTGTTTCCACCATCTTGTCCGCCATCTTGTCCGCCATATTGTCCGCCATCTTGTCCGCCATCTTGTCCGCCACCTTGGTCGCCATCTTCCTCGCCATCTTGTGTCCGCCATCTTGTGTCCACCATCTTGTCCGCCATCTTGGCCGCCAATTTGTCCGCCATCTTGTCCGCCATCTTGGCCGCCACCTTAGTCGCCATCTTGGCCGCCATCTTGGCCGCCATTTTGGCCGCCATCTTGTGTCCGCCATCTTGTCCGCCATCTTGTCCGCCATCTTCTTCGCCATCTTGTCCATCATATTGGCGGCCATCTTGTCCGCCATCTTGTCCGCCATCTTGTCCACCATATTGGCCGCCATCTCGTGTCCGACATCTTGTGTCCGCCATCTTGTCGGCCATCTTGTACGCCATCTTGTCCGCCATCTTGGCCGCCATCTTGGCCGCCATCTTGGCCGCCATCTCTTCCGCCATCTTGTGTCCGCCATCTTGTCCGCCATATTGTCCGCCATCTTGTCCACCATCTTGTCCGCCATCTTGTCCGCCATGTTGGCCGCCATCTTGTCCGCCATCTTGTCCGCCATCTTGTCCGCCATTTTGTTCGCCATCTTGGTCGCCATCTTGTGTCCGCCATCTTGTCCGCCATCTTGGCCGCCATCTTGGCCGCCATCTCTTCCGCCATCTTGTGTCCGCCATCTTGTCCGCCATATTGTCCGCCATCTTGTCCACCATCTTGTCCGCCATCTTGTCCGCCATCTTGGCCGCCATCTTGTCCGCCATCTTGTCCGCCATCTTGTCCGCCATCTTGTCCGCCATATTGTCCGCCATCTTGTCCACCATCTTGTCCGCCATCTTGTCCGCCATGTTGGCCGCCATCTTGTCCGCCATCTTGTCCGCCATCTTGTCCGCCATTTTGTTCGATATCTTGGTCGCCATCTTGTGTCCGCCATCTTGTCCGCCATCTTGTCCGCCATCTTGTCCGCCATCTTGTCCGCCATCTTGTCCGCCATCTTGTGTCCGCCATCTTGTCCGCCATCTTGTCCGCCATCTTGGCGGTCATCTTGGCGGCCATCTTGTCCGCCATCTTCGCGGCCATCTTGTGTCTGCCATCTTGTCCGCCATCTTGGCCACCATCTTGGCCGCCATCTTGTCCGCCATCTTGTTCGCCATCTTGTCCGCCATCTTGGCGGCCATCTTGTGTCCGCCATCTTGGCCGCCATCTTGTCCGCCATCTTGTCCGCCATCTTGGCCGCCATCTTGTCCGCCATCTTGTCCGCCATCTTGGCGGCCATCTTGTCCGCCATCTTGTCCGCAATCTTGTCCGCCCTCTTGTCCGCCATCTTGTCCGCCATCTTGGCGGCCATCTTGGCCGCCATCTTGTCCGCCATCTTGGCCGCCATCTTGTCCACCATCTTGTTCGCCATATTGTCCGCCATCTTGTCCGCCATCTTGTCCGCCATCTTGTCCGCCATCTTGTCCGCCATCTTGGCCGCCATCTTGGCCGCCATCTTGGCCGCCATCTTGTCCACCATCTTGGCCGCCATCTTGGCCGCCATCTTGTCCGCCATCTTGGCGGCCATCTTGTCCGACATCTTGTCCGCCATCTTGGCCGCCATCTTGTTCGCCATCTTGGCGGCCATCTTGTCCGCCATCTTGTCCGCCATCTTGTGACCGCCATCTTGTCCGCCATCTTGTGTCCACCATCTTGTCCGCCATCTTGTCCGCCATCTTGTCCGCCATCTTGTCCGCCATCTTGTGTCTGTCATCTTGTCCGCCATCTTGGCTGCCATCTTGTGTCCGCCATCTTGTCCGCCATTTTGGCGGCCATTTTGTCCGCCATCTTGTCCGCCATTTTGGCGGCCATTTTGTTCTCCATCTTGTACGCCATATTGTGTCCGCCATCTTGTCCGCCATCTTGTCCGCCATCTTGTGTCCGCCACCTTGGCCGCCATCTTGTCCGCCATCTTGTCCGCCATCTTGTCCGCCATCTTGGCCGCTATCTTGTCCGCCATCTTGTCCGCCATCTTGTGACCGCCCTCTTGTCCGCCATCTTGTCCGCCATCTTGTCCGCCATCTTGGCCGCTCTCTTGTCCGACATCTTGTCCGCCATCTTGGCCGCCATCTTGTGTCCGCCATCTTGTCCGCCATCTTGTCCGCCATCTTGTGTCCGCCATCTTGTCCGCCATGTTGTCCGCCATCTTGTCCGCCATGTTGTTCGCCATCTTGTCCGCCATCTTGTCCGCTATCTTGTGTCCACCATCTTGTCCGCCAGCTGGTCCGCCATCTTGTCCGCCATCTTGGCCGCCATCTTGTGTCCGCCATCTTGTCCGCCATCTTGTCCGCCATCTTGTCCGCCATCTTGTGTCCGCCATCTTGTCCGCCATCTGGTCCGCCATCTTGTGTCCGCCATCTTGTCCGCCATCTTGTCCGCCATCTTGTCCGCCATCTTGGCCGCCATCTTGTCCGCCATCTTGTCCGCCATCTTGTCCGCCATCTTGTCCGCCATCTTGTCCGCCATCTTGTCCGCCATCTTGTCCGCCATCTTGGCCGCTATCTTGTCCGCCATCTTGGCCACCATCTTGTGTCCGCCATCTTGTCCGCCATCTTGTCCGCCATCTTGTCCACCATCTGGTCCGCCATCTTGTGTCCGCCATCTTATCCGCCATCTTGGCCGCCATCTTGTCCGCCATCTTGGCGGCCATCTTGTCCGCCATCTTGTTCGCCATCTTGTCCGCCATCTTGTCCGCCATCTTGTCCGCCATCTTGTCCGCCATCTTGTCCGCCATCTTGGCCGCTATCTTGTCCGCCATCTTGGCCGCCATCTTGTCCGCCATCTTGGCCGCCATCTTGTCCGCCATCTTGTCCGCTATCTGGTCCGCCATCTTGTGTCCGCCATCTTGTCCGCCATCTTGGCCGCCATCTTGTCCGCCATCTTGTCCGTCATCTTGGCCGCCATCTTGTGTCCGCCATCTTGTGTCTGCCAACTTGTCCGCCATCTTGGCTGCCATCTTGTGTCCGCCATCTTGTCCGCCATCTTGTCCGCCATTTTGGTGGCCATTTTGTCCGCCATCTTGTCCGCCATTTTGGCGGCCATTTTGTCCGCCATCTTGCGCGCCATCTTGTGTCCGCCATCTTGTCCGCCATCTTGTCCGCCATCTTGTGTCCGCCACCTTGGCCGCCATCTTGTCCACCATCTTGTTCGCCATCTTGTCCGCCATCTTGTCCGCCATCTTGTCCGCCATCTTGTCCGCCATCTTGGCCGCTATCTTGTCCGACATCTTGTCCGCCATCTTGGCCGCTATCTTGTCCGACATCTTGTCCGCCATCGTGGCCGCCATCTTGTGTCCGCCATCTTGTCCGCCATCTTGTCCGCCATCTTGTGTCCTCCATCTTGTCCGCCATCTGGTCCGCCATCTTGTGTCCGCCATCTTGTCCGCCATCTTGTCCGCCATCTTGTCCGCCATCTTGTGTCCGCCATCTTGTCCGCCATCTTGTCTGCCATCTTGTCCGCCATCTTGGCGGCCATCTTGTCCGCCATCTTGTTCGCCATCTTGTCCGCCATCTTGTCCGCCATCTTGTCCGCCATCTTGTCCGCCATCTTGGCCGCTATCTTGACCGCTATCTTGTCCGCCATCTTGTCCGCCATCTTGGCCGCCATCTTGTCCACCATCTTGGCCGAAATCTTGTCCGCCATCTTGTCCGCCATCTTGTCCGCCATCTTGGCCGCCAGCTGGTCCGCCATCTTGTCCGCCATCTTGGCCGCCATCTTGTGTCCGCCATCTTGTCCGCCATCTTGTCCGCCATCTTGTCCGCCATCTTGTGTCCGCCATCTTGTCCGCCATCTGGTCCGCCATCTTGTGTCCGCCATCTTATCCGCCATCTTGGCCGCCATCTTGTCCGCCATCTTGGCGGCCATCTTGTCCGCCATCTTGTTCGCCATCTTGTCCGCCATCTTGTCCGCCATCTTGTCCGCCATCTTGTCCGCCATCTTGTCCGCCATCTTGGCCGCTATCTTGTCCGCCATCTTGGCCGCCATCTTGTCCGCCATCTTGGCCGCCATCTTGTCCGCCATCTTGGCGGCCATCTTGTCCACCATCTTTGTCCGCCATCTTGTCCGCCATCTTGTCCGCCATCTTCGCGGCCATCTTGTGTCCGCCATCTTGTCCGCCATCTTGTCCACCATCTTGGCCGCCATCTTGTCCGCCATCTTGTCCGCAATCTTGTCCGCCATCTTGTTCGCCATCTTGTCCGCCATCTTGGCGGCCATCTTGTGTCCGCCATCTTGACCACCATCTTGTCCGCAATCTTGTCCGCCATCTTGTCCGCCATCTTGTCCGCCATTTTGTTCGCCATCTTGGTCGCCATCTTGTGTCCGCCATCTTGTCCGCCATCTTGTCCGCCATCTTGTCCGCCATCTTGTCCGCCATCTTGTCCGCCATCTTGTCCGCCATCTTGTCCGCCATCTTGTCCGCCATCTTGGCGGCCATCTTGTCCGCCATCTTGTCCGCAATCTTGTCCGCCATCTTGTCCGCCATCTTGTCCGCCATCTTGGCCGCCATCTTGGCGGCCATCTTTTCCGCCATCTTGTGTCCGCCATCTTGTCCGCCATCTTGTCCACCATCTTGGCCGCCATCTTGTCCGCCATCTTGTCCGCAATCTTGTCCGCCATCTTGTTCGCCATCTTGTCCGCCATCTTGGCGGCCATCTTGTGTCCGCCATCTTGACCACCATCTTGTCCGCAATCTTGTCCGCCATCTTGTCCGCCATCTTGTCCGCCATTTTGTTCGCCATCTTGGTCGCCATCTTGTGTCCGCCATCTTGTCCGCCATCTTGTCCGCCATCTTGTCCGCCATCTTGTCCGCCATCTTGTCCGCCATCTTGTCCGCCATCTTGTCCGCCATCTTGTCCGCCATCTTGGCGGCCATCTTGTCCGCCATCTTGTCCGCAATCTTGTCCGCCATCTTGTCCGCCATCTTGTCCGCCATCTTGGCCGCCATCTTGGCGGCCATCTTTTCCGCCATCTTGTGTCCGCCATCTTGTCCGCCATCTTGTCCGCCATCTTGGCAGCCATGTTGTCCGCCATCTTGGCCGCCATCTTGTCCACCATCTTGTCCGCCATCTTGGCCGCCATCTTGTCCACCATCTTGGCCGCCATCTTGTCCGCCATCTTGTCCGCCATCTTGTCCGCCATCTTGTCCGCCATCTTGGCCGCCATCTTGTCCGCCATCTTGTCCGCCATCTTGTCCGCCATCTTGTCCGCCATCTTGTCCACCATCTTGTCCGTCATCTTGTCTGCCATCTGGTGTCCGCCATCTTGTCCGCCATCTTGTCCGCCATCTTGTCCGCCATCTTGTCCGCCATCTTGTCCGCCATCTTGTCCGCCATCTTGGCCGCCATCTTGTCCGCCATCTTGTCCGCCATCTTGTCCGCCATCTTGTCCGCCATCTTGTGTCCGCCATTTTGTCCGCCATCTTGGCCGCCATATTGTCTACCATTATGTGTCCGCCATCTTGGCCGCCATCTTGTCCGCCATCTTGGCGGCCATCTTGTCCACCATCTTTGTCCGCCATCTTGTCCGCCATCTTGTCCGCCATCTTCGCGGCCATCTTGTGTCCGCCATCTTGTCCGCCATCTTGTCCACCATCTTGGCCGCCATCTTGTCCGCCATCTTGTCCGCAATCTTGTCCGCCATCTTGTTCGCCATCTTGTCCGCCATCTTGGCGGCCATCTTGTGTCCGCCATCTTGACCACCATCTTGTCCGCAATCTTGTCCGCCATCTTGTCCGCCATCTTGTCCGCCATCTTGGCCGCCATCTTGTCCGCCATCTTGTCCGCCATCTTGTCCGCCATCTTGGCGGCCATCTTGTCCGCCATCTTGTCCGCAATCTTGCCCGCCATCTTGTCCGCCATCTTGGCCGCCATCTTGGCCGCCATCTTGGCGGCCATCTTTTCCGCCATCTTGTGTCCGCCATCTTGTCCGCCATCTTGTCCGCCATCTTGGCAGCCATCTTGTCCGCCATCTTGGCCGCCATCTTGTCCACCATCTTGTCCGCCATCTTGGCCGCCATCTTGTCCACCATCTTGGCCGCCATCTTGTCCGCCATCTTGTCCGCCATCTTGTCCGCCATCTTGGCCGCCATCTTGTCCGCCATCTTGTCCGCCATCTTGTCCGCCATCTTGTCCGCCATCTTGTCCACCATCTTGTCCGTCATCTTGTCTGCCATCTGGTGTCCGCCATCTTGTCCGCCATCTTGTCCGCCATCTTGTCCGCCATCTTGTCCGCCATCTTGTCCGCCATCTTGTCCGCCATCTTGTCCGCCATCTTGTCCGCCATCTTGTCCGTCATCTTGTCCGCCATCTTGGCCGCCATCTTGTCCGCCATCTTGTCCGCCATCTTGTCCGCCATCTTGTCCGCCATCTTGTCCACCATCTTGTCCGTCATCTTGTCTGCCATCTGGTGTCCGCCATCTTGTCCGCCATCTTGTCCGCCATCTTGTCCGCCATCTTGTGTCCGCCATCTTGTCCGCCATCTTGTCCGCCATCTTGGCCGCCATCTTGTCCGCCATCTTGTCCGCCATCTTGTCCGCCATCTTGTCCGCCATCTTGGCCGCCATATTGTCTACCATTATGTGTCCGCCATCTTGGCCGCCATCTTGTCCGCTATCTTGTCCGCCATCTTGGCCGCCATCTTGTCCGCCATCTTGGCGGCCATCTTGTCCACCATCTTTGTCCGCCATCTTGTCCGCAATCATGTCCGCCATCTTGTCCGCCATCTTGTCCGCCATCTTGTCCGCCATCTTGTCCATCATCTTTGTCCGCCATCTTGTCCGCAATCATGTCCGCCATCTTGTCCGCCATCTTGTCCGCCATCTTGTCCGCCATCTTGTCCGCCATCTTGTCCGCCATCTTGTCCGCCATCTTGTCTGCCATCTTGTGTCCGCCATCTTGTCCGCCATCTTGGCCGCCATCTTGTCCGCCATCTTGTCCGCCATCTTGTCCGCCATCTTGTGTCCGCTATCTTGTCCGCCATCTTGTCCGCCATCTTGTCCGCCATCTTGTCCGCCATCTTGACCGCCATCTTGTCCGCCATCTTGTGTCCGCCATCTTGTCCGCCATCTTGTCCGCCATCTTGGCCGCCATATTGTCTACCATTATGTGTCCGCCATCTTGGCCGCCATCTTGTCCGCTATCTTGTCCGCCATCTTGGCCGCCATCTTGTCCGCCATCTTGGCGGCCATCTTGTCCACCATCTTTGTCCGCCATCTTGTCCGCAATCATGTCCGCCATCTTGTCCGCCATCTTGTCCGCCATCTTGTCCGCCATCTTGTCCGCCATCTTGTCCGCCATCTTGTCCGCCATCTTGTCTGCCATCTGGTGTCCGCCATCTTGTCCGCCATCTTGTCCGCCATCTTGGCCGCCATCTTGTGTCCGCCATTTTGTCCGCCATCTTGTCCGCCATCTTGTCCGCCATCTTGTCCGCCATCTTGTCCGCCATCTTGTCCGCCATCTTGTCCGCCATCTTGTCCGCCATCTTGTCCGCCATCTTGTCCGCCATCTTGTGTCCGCCATCTTGGCCGCCATCTTTTCCGCCATCTTGTCCGCCATCTTGTCCGCCATCTTGGCCGCCATCTTGTCCGCCATCTTGTCCGCCATCTTGTCCGCCATCTTTGTCCGCCATCTTGTCCGCAATCTTGTCCGCCATCTGGTCCGCCATCTTAGCCGCCATCTTGTCCACCATCTTGTCCGCCATCTTTTCCGCCATCTTGTCCGCCATCTTGTGTCCGTCATCTTGGCCGCCATCTTGGCCGCCATCTTGTGTCCGCCATCTTACCCGCCATCTTGTCCGCCATCTTGTACGCCATCTTATCCGCCATCTTGTCCGCCATCTTGGCCACCCTCTTGTCCGCCATCTTGGCCACCATCTTGGCCGCCATCTTGGCCGCCATCTTGTCCGCCATCTTGTCCGCCATCTTGGCCGCCATCTTGTGTCCGCCATTTTGTCCGCCATCTTGTCCGCCATCTTGTCCGCCATCTTGTCCGCCATCTTGTCCGCCATCTTGTCCACCATCTTGTCCGTCATCTTGTCTGCCATCTGGTGTCCGCCATCTTGTCCGCCATCTTGTCCGCCATCTTGTCCGCCATCTTGTCCGCCATCTTGTCCGCCATCTTGTCCGCCATCTTGTCCGCCATCTTGTCCGCCATCTTGGCCGCCATCTTGTCCGCCATCTTGTCCGCCATCTTGTCCGCCATCTTGTGTCCGCCATCTTGTCCACCATCTTGTCCGCCATCTTTTCCGCCATCTTGTCCGCCATCTTGTGTCCGTCATCTTGGCCGCCATCTTGGCCGCCATCTTGTGTCCGCCATCTTACCCGCCATCTTGTCCGCCATCTTGTACGCCATCTTATCCGCCATCTTGTCCGCCATCTTGGCCACCCTCTTGTCCGCCATCTTGGCCACCATCTTGGCCGCCATCTTGGCCGCCATCTTGGCCGCCATCTTGTGTCCGCCATCTTGGCCGCCATCTGGTGTCCGCCATCTTTTCCGCCATCTTGTCCGCCATCTTGTCCGCCATCTTGTCCACCATCTTGTCCGCCATCTTGTCCGCCATCTTGTCCGCCATCTTGGCCGCCATCTTGTCCGCCATCTTGGCCGCCATCTTGGCCACCATCTTGGCCGCCATCTTGTCCGCCATCTTGTCCGCCATCTTGTCCGCCATCTTGTCCGCCATCTTGTGTCCGCCATCTTGTCCGCCATCTTGTCCGCCATCTTGTCCGCCATCTTGTGTCCGCCATCTTGTCCGTCATTTTGGCCGCCATCTTGGCCGCCATCTTGTGTCCGCCAACTCACCCGCCATCTTGGCCGCCATCTTGTGTCCGTCATCTGGTCCGCCATCTTGTGTCCGCCATTTTGTCCGCCATCTTGGCCGCCATCTTGGCCGCCATCTTGGCCGTCATCTTGGCCACCATCTTGGCCGCCATCTTGTCCGCCATCTTGGCCGCCATCTTGTCCGCCATCTTGTCCGCCATCTTGTGTCCGCCATCTTGTCCGCCATCTTGTGTCCGCCATCTTGTGTCCGCCATCTTGTCCGCCATCTTTTCCGCCATCTTGTCCGCCATCTTGTCCGCAATCTTGTCCTCCATCTTGTCCGCCATCTTGTCCGCCATCTTGGCCGCCATCTTGACCGCCATCTTGTCTGCCATCTTGGCCGCCATCTTTTCCGCCATCTTGTCCGCCATCTTGTCCGCCATCTTGTCCGCCATCTTGTCCGCCATCTTGTCCGCCATCTTGTTTACCATCTTGTCCGCCATCTTGTCCGCCATCTTGTGTCTGCCATCTTGTCCGCCATCTTGTGTCTGCCATCTTGTCCGCCATATTGGCCGTAATCTTGTCCGCCATCTTGTCCGCCATCTTGGCCGCCATCTTGTCCGCCATCTTGTCCGCCATCTTGTCCGCAATCTTGTACGCCATCTTGTCCACCATCTTGTCCGCCATCTTGTGTCCGCCATTTTGTCCGCCATCTTGGCCGCCATCTTGTCTGCCATTATGCGTCCGCCATCTTGTCCGCCATCTTGGCCGCCATCTTGTCCGCCATCTTGTCCGCCATCTTGTGTCCGCCATTTTGTCCACCATCTTGGCCGCCATCTTGTCCGCCATCTTGTGTTCGCCATCTTGTGTCCGCCATCTTGGCCGCCATCTTGTCCGCCATCTTGGCCGCCATCTTGTCCGCCATCTTGGCGGCCATCTTGTCCGCCATCTTGTTCACCATCTTGTCCGCCATCTTTTCCGCCATCTTGTCCGCCATCTTGGCCGCCATCTTGTCCGACATCTTGTCCGCCATCTTGTCCGCCATCTTCGCGGCCATCTTGTGTCCGCCATCTTGTCCGCCATCTTGGCAGCCATCTTGTCCGCCATCTTGTCCGCCATCTTGTCCGCCATCTTGTCCACCATCTTGTCCGCCATCTTGGCCGCCATCTTGGCCGCCATCTTGTCCGCCATCTTGTCCGCCATCTTGTCCGCAATCATGTCCGCCATCTTGTTCACCATCTTGTCCGCCATCTTTTCCGCCATCTTGTCCGCCATCTTGGTCGCCATCTTGGCCGCCATCTTGGCCGCCATCTTGTCCGCCATCTTGTGCGCCATCTTGTCCGCCATCTTGTCCTCCATCTTGTCCGCCATCTTGTGTCCGCCATCTTAGCCGCCATCTTGGTCCGCCATCTTGTCCGCCATCTTGTCCGCCATCTTGTCCGCCATCTTGTCCGCCATCTTGCCCGCCATCTTGGCCGCCATCTTGTCCGCCATCTTGTCCGCCATCTTTGTCCGCCATCTTGTCCGCAATCTTGACGGCCATCTTGTCCGCCATCTTGGCCGCCATCTTGCGCGCCATCTTGGCCGCCATCTTGGCCGCCATCTTGTGTCCGCCATCTTGTCCACCATCTTGTCCGCCATCTTGTCCGCCATCTTGTCCGCCATCTTGTCCGCCATCTTGGCCGCCATCTTTGTCCGCCATCTTACCCGCCATCTTGGCCGCCATCTTGTCCGCCATCTTGTCCGCCATCTTGTCCGCCATCTTGTCCGCCATCTTACCCGCCATCTTGTCCACCATCTTGTCCGCCATCTTGTCCGCCATCTTGTTTACCATCTTGTCCGCCATCTTGTCCGCCATCTTGTGTCTGCCATCTTGTCCGCCATCTTGTGTCTGCCATCTTGTCCGCCATATTGGCCGTAATCTTGTCCGCCATCTTGTCCGCCATCTTGGCCGCCATCTTGTCCGCCATCTTGTCCGCCATCTTGTCCGCAATCTTGTCCGCCATCTTGTCCACCATCTTGTCCGCCATCTTGTGTCCGCCATTTTGTCCGCCATCTTGGCCGCCATCTTGTCTGCCATTATGCGTCCGCCATCTTGTCCGCCATCTTGGCCGCCATCTTGTCCGCCATCTTGTCCGCCATCTTGTGTCCGCCATTTTGTCCACCATCTTGGCCGCCATCTTGTCCGCCATCTTGTGTTCGCCATCTTGTGTCCGCCATCTTGGCCGCCATCTTGTCCGCCATCTTGGCCGCCATCTTGTCCGCCATCTTGGCGGCCATCTTGTCCGCCATCTTGTTCACCATCTTGTCCGCCATCTTTTCCGCCATCTTGTCCGCCATCTTGTCCGACATCTTGTCCGCCATCTTGTCCGCCATCTTCGCGGCCATCTTGTGTCCGCCATCTTGTCCGCCATCTTGGCAGCCATCTTGTCCGCCATCTTGTCCGCCATCTTGTCCGCCATCTTGTCCACCATCTTGTCCGCCATCTTGGCCGCCATCTTGGCCGCCATCTTGTCCGCCATCTTGTCCGCCATCTTGTCCGCAATCATGTCCGCCATCTTGTTCACCATCTTGTCCGCCATCTTTTCCGCCATCTTGTCCGCCATCTTGGCCGCCATCTTGGCCGCCATCTTGTCCGCCATCTTGTGCGCCATCTTGTCCGCCATCTTGTCCTCCATCTTGTCCGCCATCTTGTGTCCGCCATCTTAGCCGCCATCTTGGTCCGCCATCTTGTCCGCCATCTTGTCCGCCATCTTGTCCGCCATCTTGGTCCGTCATCTTGTCCGCCATCTTGCCCGCCATCTTGGCCGCCATCTTGTCCGCCATCTTGTCCGCCATCTTTGTCCGCCATCTTGTCCGCAATCTTGACGGCCATCTTGTCCGCCATCTTGGCCGCCATCTTGCCCGCCATCTTGGCCGCCATCTTGGCCGCCATCTTGTGTCCGCCATCTTGTCCACCATCTTGTCCGCCATCTTGTCCGCCATCTTGTCCGCCATCTTGGCCGCCATCTTTGTCCGCCATCTTACCCGCCATCTTGGCCGCCATCTTGTCCGCCATCTTGTCCGCCATCTTGTCCGCCATCTTGTCCGCCATCTTACCCGCCATCTTGTCCACCATCTTGTCCGCCATCTTGTCCGCCATCTTGGCCACCATCTTGTCCGCCATCTTGGCCGCCATCTTGGCCGCCACCTTGTCCGCCATCTTGGCCGCCATCTTGTCCGCCATCTTGTGTCCGCCATCTTGTCCGCCATCTTGTCCGCCATCTTGGCGGCCATCTTGTCCGCCATCTTGTTCACCATCTTGTCCGCCATCTTGTCCGCCATCTTGTCCGCCATCTTGGCCGCCATCTTGGCCGCCACCTTGTCCGCCATCTTGGCCGCCATCTTGTGTCCGCCATCTTGTCCGCCATCTTGTCCGCCAACTTGGCCGCCATCTTGTCCGCCATCAAGGCCGCCATCTTGGCCGCCATCTTTGTCCGCCATCTTACCCGCCATCTTGGCCGCCATCTTGTCCGCCATCTTGTCCGCCATCTTGTCCGCCATCTTGTCCGCCATCTTACCCGCCATCTTGTCCACCATCTTGTCCGCCATCTTGTCCGCCATCTTGTCCGCCATCTTGTTTACCATCTTGTCCGCCATCTTGTCCGCCATCTTGTGTCTGCCATCTTGTCCGCCATCTTGTGTCTGCCATCTTGTCCGCCATATTGGCCGTAATCTTGTCCGCCATCTTGTCCGCCATCTTGGCCGCCATCTTGTCCGCCATCTTGTCCGCCATCTTGTCCGCAATCTTGTCCGCCATCTTGTCCACCATCTTGTCCGCCATCTTGTCTGCCATTATGCGTCCGCCATCTTGGCCGCCATCTTGTCCGCCATCTTGTCCGCCATCTTGTGTCCGCCATTTTGTCCACCATCTTGGCCGCCATCTTGTCCGCCATCTTGTGTTCGCCATCTTGTGTCCGCCATCTTGACCGCCATCTTGTCCGCCATCTTGGCCGCCATCTTGTCTGCCATCTTGGCGGCCATCTTGTCCGCCATCTTGTTCACCATCTTGTCCGCCATCTTTTCCGCCATCTTGTCCGCCATCTTGGCCGCCATCTTGTCCGACATCTTGTCCGCCATCTTGTCCGCCATCTTCGCGGCCATCTTGTGTCCGCCATCTTGTCCGCCATCTTGGCAGCCATCTGGTCCGCCATCTTGTCCGCCATCTTGTCCGCCATCTTGTCCACCATCTTGTCCGCCATCTTGGCCGCCATCTTGGCCGCCATCTTGTCCGCCATCTTGTCCGCCATCTTGTCCGCAATCATGTCCGCCATCTTGTTCACCATCTTGTCCGCCATCTTTTCCGCCATCTTGTCCGCCATCTTGGTCGCCATCTTGGCCGCCATCTTGGCCGCCATCTTGTCCGCCATCTTGTGCGCCATCTTGTCCGCCATCTTGTCCTCCATCTTGTCCGCCATCTTGTGTCCGCCATCTTAGCCGCCATCTTGGTCCGCCATCTTGTCCGCCATCTTGTCCGCCATCTTGGTCCGTCATCTTGTCCGCCATCTTGCCCGCCATCTTGGCCGCCATCTTGTCCGCCATCTTGTCCGCCATCTTTGTCCGCCATCTTGTCCGCCATCTTGTCCGCCATCTTGTGTCCGCCATCTTGTCCGTCATTTTGGCCGCCATCTTGGCCGCCATCTTGTGTCCGCCAACTTACCCGCCATCTTGGCCGCCATCTTGTGTCCGTCATCTGGTCCGCCATCTTGTGTCCGCCATTTTGTCCGCCATCTTGGCCGCCATCTTGGCCGCCATCTTGGCCGTCATCTTGGCCACCATCTTGGCCGCCATCTTGTCCGCCATCTTGGCCGCCATCTTGTCCGCCATCTTGTCCGCCATCTTGTGTCCGCCATCTTGTCCGCCATCTTGTGTCCGCCATCTTGTGTCCGCCATCTTGTCCGCCATCTTTTCCGCCATCTTGTCCGCCATCTTGTCCGCAATCTTGTCCTCCATCTTGTCCGCCATCTTGTCCGCCATCTTGGCCGCCATCTTGACCGCCATCTTGTCTGCCATCTTGGCCGCCATCTTTTCCGCCATCTTGTCCGCCATCTTGTCCGCCATCTTGTCCGCCATCTTGTCCGCCATCTTGTTTACCATCTTGTCCGCCATCTTGTCCGCCATCTTGTGTCTGCCATCTTGTCCGCCATCTTGTGTCTGCCATCTTGTCCGCCATATTGGCCGTAATCTTGTCCGCCATCTTGTCCGCCATCTTGGCCGCCATCTTGTCCGCCATCTTGTCCGCCATCTTGTCCGCAATCTTGTCCGCCATCTTGTCCACCATCTTGTCCGCCATCTTGTGTCCGCCATTTTGTCCGCCATCTTGGCCGCCATCTTGTCTGCCATTATGCGTCCGCCATCTTGTCCGCCATCTTGGCCGCCATCTTGTCCGCCATCTTGTCCGCCATCTTGTGTCCGCCATTTTGTCCACCATCTTGGCCGCCATCTTGTCCGCCATCTTGTGTTCGCCATCTTGTGTCCGCCATCTTGGCCGCCATCTTGTCCGCCATCTTGGCCGCCATCTTGTCCGCCATCTTGGCGGCCATCTTGTCCGCCATCTTGTTCACCATCTTGTCCGCCATCTTTTCCGCCATCTTGTCCGCCATCTTGGCCGCCATCTTGTCCGACATCTTGTCCGCCATCTTGTCCGCCATCTTCGCGGCCATCTTGTGTCCGCCATCTTGTCCGCCATCTTGGCAGCCATCTTGTCCGCCATCTTGTCCGCCATCTTGTCCGCCATCTTGTCCACCATCTTGTCCGCCATCTTGGCCGCCATCTTGGCCGCCATCTTGTCCGCCATCTTGTCCGCCATCTTGTCCGCAATCATGTCCGCCATCTTGTTCACCATCTTGTCCGCCATCTTTTCCGCCATCTTGTCCGCCATCTTGGTCGCCATCTTGGCCGCCATCTTGGCCGCCATCTTGTCCGCCATCTTGTGCGCCATCTTGTCCGCCATCTTGTCCTCCATCTTGTCCGCCATCTTGTGTCCGCCATCTTAGCCGCCATCTTGGTCCGCCATCTTGTCCGCCATCTTGTCCGCCATCTTGGTCCGTCATCTTGTCCGCCATCTTGCCCGCCATCTTGGCCGCCATCTTGTCCGCCATCTTGTCCGCCATCTTTGTCCGCCATCTTGTCCGCAATCTTGACGGCCATCTTGTCCGCCATCTTGGCCGCCATCTTGCGCGCCATCTTGGCCGCCATCTTGGCCGCCATCTTGTGTCCGCCATCTTGTCCACCATCTTGTCCGCCATCTTGTCCGCCATCTTGTCCGCCATCTTGTCCGCCATCTTGGCCGCCATCTTTGTCCGCCATCTTACCCGCCATCTTGGCCGCCATCTTGTCCGCCATCTTGTCCGCCATCTTGTCCGCCATCTTACCCGCCATCTTGTCCACCATCTTGTCCGCCATCTTGTCCGCCATCTTGTCCGCCATCTTGTTTACCATCTTGTCCGCCATCTTGTCCGCCATCTTGTGTCTGCCATCTTGTCCGCCATCTTGTGTCTGCCATCTTGTCCGCCATATTGGCCGTAATCTTGTCCGCCATCTTGTCCGCCATCTTGGCCGCCATCTTGTCCGCCATCTTGTCCGCCATCTTGTCCGCAATCTTGTCCGCCATCTTGTCCACCATCTTGTCCGCCATCTTGTGTCCGCCATTTTGTCCGCCATCTTGGCCGCCATCTTGTCTGCCATTATGCGTCCGCCATCTTGTCCGCCATCTTGGCCGCCATCTTGTCCGCCATCTTGTCCGCCATCTTGTGTCCGCCATTTTGTCCACCATCTTGGCCGCCATCTTGTCCGCCATCTTGTGTTCGCCATCTTGTGTCCGCCATCTTGGCCGCCATCTTGTCCGCCATCTTGGCCGCCATCTTGTCCGCCATCTTGGCGGCCATCTTGTCCGCCATCTTGTTCACCATCTTGTCCGCCATCTTTTCCGCCATCTTGTCCGCCATCTTGGCCGCCATCTTGTCCGACATCTTGTCCGCCATCTTGTCCGCCATCTTCGCGGCCATCTTGTGTCCGCCATCTTGTCCGCCATCTTGGCAGCCATCTTGTCCGCCATCTTGTCCGCCATCTTGTCCGCCATCTTGTCCACCATCTTGTCCGCCATCTTGGCCGCCATCTTGGCCGCCATCTTGTCCGCCATCTTGTCCGCCATCTTGTCCGCAATCATGTCCGCCATCTTGTTCACCATCTTGTCCGCCATCTTTTCCGCCATCTTGTCCGCCATCTTGGCCGCCATCTTGGCCGCCATCTTGGCCGCCATCTTGGCCGCCATCTTGTCCGCCATCTTGTGCGCCATCTTGTCCGCCATCTTGTCCTCCATCTTGTCCGCCATCTTGTGTCCGCCATCTTAGCCGCCATCTTGGTCCGCCATCTTGTCCGCCATCTTGTCCGCCATCTTGGTCCGTCATCTTGTCCGCCATCTTGCCCGCCATCTTGGCCGCCATCTTGTCCGCCATCTTGTCCGCCATCTTTGTCCGCCATCTTGTCCGCAATCTTGACGGCCATCTTGTCCGCCATCTTGGCCGCCATCTTGCGCGCCATCTTGGCCGCCATCTTGGCCGCCATCTTGTGTCCGCCATCTTGTCCACCATCTTGTCCGCCATCTTGTCCGCCATCTTGTCCGCCATCTTGTCCGCCATCTTGGCCGCCATCTTTGTCCGCCATCTTACCCGCCATCTTGGCCGCCATCTTGTCCGCCATCTTGTCCGCCATCTTGTCCGCCATCTTGTCCGCCATCTTACCCGCCATCTTGTCCACCATCTTGTCCGCCATCTTGTCCGCCATCTTGGCCACCATCTTGTCCGCCATCTTGGCCGCCATCTTGGCCGCCACCTTGTCCGCCATCTTGGCCGCCATCTTGTCCGCCATCTTGTGTCCGCCATCTTGTCCGCCATCTTGTCCGCCATCTTGGCGGCCATCTTGTCCGCCATCTTGTTCACCATCTTGTCCGCCATCTTTTCCGCCATCTTGTCCGCCATCTTGGCCGCCATCTTGGCCGCCACCTTGTCCGCCATCTTGGCCGCCATCTTGTGTCCGCCATCTTGTCCACCATCTTGTCCGCCATCTTGTCCGCCATCTTGTCCGCCATCTTGTCCGCCATCTTGGCCGCCATCTTTGTCCGCCATCTTACCCGCCATCTTGGCCGCCATCTTGTCCGCCATCTTGTCCGCCATCTTGTCCGCCATCTTGTCCGCCATCTTACCCGCCATCTTGTCCACCATCTTGTCCGCCATCTTGTCCGCCATCTTGTCCGCCATCTTGTTTACCATCTTGTCCGCCATCTTGTCCGCCATCTTGTGTCTGCCATCTTGTCCGCCATCTTGTGTCTGCCATCTTGTCCGCCATATTGGCCGTAATCTTGTCCGCCATCTTGTCCGCCATCTTGGCCGCCATCTTGTCCGCCATCTTGTCCGCCATCTTGTCCGCAATCTTGTCCGCCATCTTGTCCACCATCTTGTCCGCCATCTTGTGTCCGCCATTTTGTCCGCCATCTTGGCCGCCATCTTGTCTGCCATTATGCGTCCGCCATCTTGTCCGCCATCTTGGCCGCCATCTTGTCCGCCATCTTGTCCGCCATCTTGTGTCCGCCATTTTGTCCACCATCTTGGCCGCCATCTTGTCCGCCATCTTGTGTTCGCCATCTTGTGTCCGCCATCTTGGCCGCCATCTTGTCCGCCATCTTGGCCGCCATCTTGTCCGCCATCTTGGCGGCCATCTTGTCCGCCATCTTGTTCACCATCTTGTCCGCCATCTTTTCCGCCATCTTGTCCGCCATCTTGGCCGCCATCTTGTCCGACATCTTGTCCGCCATCTTGTCCGCCATCTTCGCGGCCATCTTGTGTCCGCCATCTTGTCCGCCATCTTGGCAGCCATCTTGTCCGCCATCTTGTCCGCCATCTTGTCCGCCATCTTGTCCACCATCTTGTCCGCCATCTTGGCCGCCATCTTGGCCGCCATCTTGTCCGCCATCTTGTCCGCCATCTTGTCCGCAATCATGTCCGCCATCTTGTTCACCATCTTGTCCGCCATCTTTTCCGCCATCTTGTCCGCCATCTTGGTCGCCATCTTGGCCGCCATCTTGGCCGCCATCTTGTCCGCCATCTTGTGCGCCATCTTGTCCGCCATCTTGTCCTCCATCTTGTCCGCCATCTTGTGTCCGCCATCTTAGCCGCCATCTTGGTCCGCCATCTTGTCCGCCATCTTGTCCGCCATCTTGGTCCGTCATCTTGTCCGCCATCTTGTCCGCCATCTTGTCCGCCATCTTGGCCGCCATCTTGTGTCCGCCATCTTATCCGCCATCTTGTGCGCCATCTTGTCCGCCATCTTGTCCTCCATCTTGTCCGCCATCTTGTGTCCGCCATCTTAGCCGCCATCTTGGTCCGCCATCTTGTCCGCCATCTTGTCCGCCATCTTGGTCCGTCATCTTGTCCGCCATCTTGCCCGCCATCTTGGCCGCCATCTTGTCCGCCATCTTGTCCGCCATCTTTGTCCGCCATCTTGTCCGCAATCTTGACGGCCATCTTGTCCGCCATCTTGGCCGCCATCTTGCGCGCCATCTTGGCCGCCATCTCGGCCGCCATCTTGTGTCCGCCATCTTGTCCACCATCTTGTCCGCCATCTTGTCCGCCATCTTGTCCGCCATCTTGGCCGCCATCTTGTCCGCCATCTTGTGTTCGCCATCTTGTGTCCGCCATCTTGGCCGCCATCTTGTCCGCCATCTTGGCCGCCATCTTGTCCGCCATCTTGGCGGCCATCTTGTCCGCCATCTTGTTCACCATCTTGTCCGCCATCTTTTCCGCCATCTTGTCCGCCATCTTGGCCGCCATCTTGTCCGACATCTTGTCCGCCATCTTGTCCGCCATCTTCGCGGCCATCTTGTGTCCGCCATCTTGTCCGCCATCTTGGCAGCCATCTTGTCCGCCATCTTGTCCGCCATCTTGTCCGCCATCTTGTCCGCCATCTTGGCCGCCATCTTGTGTCCGCCATCTTATCCGCCATCTTGGCCGCCATCTTGTCCGCCATCTTGTGTCCGCCATTTTGTCCACCATCTTGGCCGCCATCTTGTCCGCCATCTTGTGTTCGCCATCTTGTGTCCGCCATCTTGGCCGCCATCTTATCCGCCATCTTGGCCGCCATCTTGTCCGCCATCTTGGCGGCCATCTTGTCCGCCATCTTGTTCACCATCTTGTCCGCCATCTTTTCCGCCATCTTGTCCGCCATCTTGGCCGCCATCTTGTCCGACATCTTGTCCGCCATCTTGTCCGCCATCTTCGCGGCCATCTTGTGTCCGCCATCTTGTCCGCCATCTTGGCAGCCATCTTGTCCGCCATCTTGTCCGCCATCTTGTCCGCCATCTTGTCCACCATCTTGTCCGCCATCTTGGCCGCCATCTTGGCCGCCATCTTGTCCGCCATCTTGTCCGCCATCTTGTCCGCAATCATGTCCGCCATCTTGTTCACCATCTTGTCCGCCATCTTTTCCGCCATCTTGTCCGCCATCTTGGTCGCCATCTTGGCCGCCATCTTGGCCGCCATCTTGTCCGCCATCTTGTGCGCCATCTTGTCCGCCATCTTGTCCTCCATCTTGTCCGCCATCTTGTGTCCGCCATCTTAGCCGCCATCTTGGTCCGCCATCTTGTCCGCCATCTTGTCCGCCATCTTGGTCCGTCATCTTGTCCGCCATCTTGCCCGCCATCTTGGCCGCCATCTTGTCCGCCATCTTGTCCGCCATCTTTGTCCGCCATCTTGTCCGCAATCTTGACGGCCATCTTGTCCGCCATCTTGGCCGCCATCTTGCGCGCCATCTTGGCCGCCATCTTGGCCGCCATCTTGTGTCCGCCATCTTGTCCACCATCTTGTCCGCCATCTTGTCCGCCATCTTGTCCGCCATCTTGTCCGCCATCTTACCCGCCATCTTGGCCGCCATCTTGTCCGCCATCTTGTCCGCCATCTTGTCCGCCATCTTGTCCGCCATCTTGTCCGCCATCTTGTCCGCCATCTTACCCGCCATCTTGTCCACCATCTTGTCCGCCATCTTGTTTACCATCTTGTCCGCCATCTTGTCCGCCATCTTGTGTCTGCCATCTTGTCCGCCATCTTGTGTCTGCCATCTTGTCCGCCATATTGGCCGTAATCTTGTCCGCCATCTTGTCCGCCATCTTGGCCGCCATCTTGTCCGCCATCTTGTCCGCCATCTTGTCCGCAATCTTGTCCGCCATCTTGTCCACCATCTTGTCCGCCATCTTGTGTCCGCCATTTTGTCCGCCATCTTGGCCGCCATCTTGTCTGCCATTATGCGTCCGCCATCTTGTCCGCCATCTTGGCCGCCATCTTGTCCGCCATCTTGTCCGCCATCTTGTGTCCGCCATTTTGTCCACCATCTTGGCCGCCATCTTGTCCGCCATCTTGTGTTCGCCATCTTGTGTCCGCCATCTTGGCCGCCATCTTGTCCGCCATCTTGGCCGCCATCTTGTCCGCCATCTTGGCGGCCATCTTGTCCGCCATCTTGTTCACCATCTTGTCCGCCATCTTTTCCGCCATCTTGTCCGCCATCTTGGCCGCCATCTTGTCCGACATCTTGTCCGCCATCTTGTCCGCCATCTTCGCGGCCATCTTGTGTCCGCCATCTTGTCCGCCATCTTGGCAGCCATCTTGTCCGCCATCTTGTCCGCCATCTTGTCCGCCATCTTGTCCACCATCTTGTCCGCCATCTTGGCCGCCATCTTGGCCGCCATCTTGTCCGCCATCTTGTCCGCCATCTTGTCCGCAATCATGTCCGCCATCTTGTTCACCATCTTGTCCGCCATCTTTTCCGCCATCTTGTCCGCCATCTTGGTCGCCATCTTGGCCGCCATCTTGGCCGCCATCTTGTCCGCCATCTTGTGCGCCATCTTGTCCGCCATCTTGTCCTCCATCTTGTCCGCCATCTTGTCCGCCATCTTAGCCGCCATCTTGGTCCGCCATCTTGTCCGCCATCTTGTCCGCCATCTTGGTCCGTCATCTTGTCCGCCATCTTGCCCGCCATCTTGGCCGCCATCTTGTCCGCCATCTTGTCCGCCATCTTTGTCCGCCATCTTGTCCGCAATCTTGACGGCCATCTTGTCCGCCATCTTGGCCGCCATCTTGCGCGCCATCTTGGCCGCCATCTTGGCCGCCATCTTGTGTCCGCCATCTTGTCCACCATCTTGTCCGCCATCTTGTCCGCCATCTTGTCCGCCATCTTGTCCGCCATCTTGGCCGCCATCTTTGTCCGCCATCTTACCCGCCATCTTGGCCGCCATCTTGTCCGCCATCTTGTCCGCCATCTTGTCCGCCATCTTGTCCGCCATCTTACCCGCCATCTTGTCCACCATCTTGTCCGCCATCTTGTCCGCCATCTTGGCCACCATCTTGTCCGCCATCTTGGCCGCCATCTTGGCCGCCACCTTGTCCGCCATCTTGGCCGCCATCTTGTCCGCCATCTTGTGTCCGCCATCTTGTCCGCCATCTTGTCCGCCATCTTGGCCGCCATCTTGTGTCCGCCATCTTATCCGCCATCTTGGCCGCCATCTTGTCCGCCATCTTGTCCGCCATCTTGTCCGCCATCTTGGCCGCCATCTTGGCTACCATTTTTGTGGTGGTGGGGGAGGAGGGGGATGGAAGATGTCTCCTCTTGAACAACATGGTCTCCTGGTATCGGAAATCTCAAAATAGCTGGTTTGTATGGAAAGTTAGTGTTTAAACATTGCATACCTTACGGCGCATTGCATTGCAAATTGATTGCATACCTTCCGGCGTAGTACCAGGAGCTACCTTTTCCGTGCATGCTCTCCTGGTACTATACATTCGGAAACTGGTAGTTTACGAAGAAATTTTTCACGACCAACAAGAAAGTTAGTGTTTTAACATTGCATAACTTTCGGCGGTTTTTGAGCAAAATTGCTGCAACGTTTTACTCGACCAGCGGGAAAGTTAGTGTTTAAATATTGCATACCTTTCGGCGTTTTTCGAGTAGAATTGCTGTACAAGGTGCTACCTCTTCCGTGGATGCTTTCCTGGTATCGGAAATCGGAAAACAGCTGGTTTTGTATGGAATTTCGTACCATTTGATGAATCGTAAATGTACGTAAATCGTAGAAAATGTGATCCATGTAGTGGCGTGATGGTTCTCCTTAGCGCATACAAACGTTTATATATAGATGAGGTGAACGCAAGGGAGCTTTCTTTCCGAATTACCATTTAAGCGTTTCGGCACGTATTAATATTTATTGTCTTTTGCTTCCATTTCTACGTCCAGTTTGTAGTGACAATATTCAGTGCTAACGTAAACGCGAGCAAAATTAATGCGAGACTAATTTTAGAGCCAAATTGTATACTACAAAAGCAATATTCTGTTCATTAAATTCAACTAATTATCGCAAAAAAGAAACACATCATCACACACTGATCTAAACCATTACCACCGTATGTTACAAAACCAAAGCCTATAGCTTACTTTATTGCATGGACGTTCGAGACACAGTATGAAACAAACAACTGGCTAACATACCGCTTAAGATTATCCTTCTTACAGCTAATGACTGAGAAAGCGTTTGTTGTGCAGTTTTTTTCCTCATTGCTTTTCTAAAATTGCATCCGGAAACAGAGCCACATATCACAAACTAAGGCAACACCGCATCCGCCACCGCTTCATCGGCATCGGTTGAGATGAAGAAGGTTTGCACACCTGTTTGAAGCTCGTTGATTGCCGTCTTGATGTGATCCAATCCGTTTAGGAACAGGTTCAGAAATGATTTCGATTCCTTCTCGGTGGTTTCGACCCGCTTATGCTGCTGCATATCTTCCGCCACGTCTGGTTCACCCTGTTCCACAACTGGCGCAGTGTCAGCCGGTTGGCTTGGGACAGATTCTTCGGTCTCACCATCGGTCACAACAGTTTCTACAACGTCGTGATCATCCGGTTTGCTTACTGTTGGGTCAGCATCGTTCTTTGACTCCTGCATATCCTTTGGCGATTCGGGAACATTTTCTTCCGGCACTTCCTCTACCGGTTGGGCCGATAATTCCGTTGAAGGTGATACGGTTTCTTGATCGTTTGCAGACACTTCTTGAACTACAGTGGTGGGGTGTTCTGGTTTGGCCATACGGGCGCGCCGTGGAGACGCAATTGCAGTCGAAAATGTCGCCGCCACAAGCAGTACGAGTAATAAATTGTATTTCATCTCTGAAAACATCAATAATAACCGTATTGATCAGTTTTGAATAGCATAAACTTGGGAAGAATCTGTAGTACACTCACTGTAAATTGCTGGATCGCGTCAAACCTGCTTCAACAAATAATCTCCCCCGGCTGTATGGTTTTGTGCGTTTCTTAGTACACGATATAACGAAATGCTAGATGGGTTTCGTTCAGGGCTCTGCTTTATATAGCTTATTTCATTCTTTCGGCCTGTCTACACCTCAGCGTACACCTTGCTATGCTTTAAAGCATTGTGCACGGAACCAGCGACATCTTATCACCCGGCGAGACTGAAGTCACCAAACAATTCCCACTTCAGAACGTGCCCATCGGTACAAATATGCAGCAGACTGCGCTGTCCATCTTTGACCAGAACGTCACGTGTTGCACAGTGGCACAGAAGCGGATCGCACCAAAGCCATGTTATTCAACAGACTGAGACTTGCTTCTTAACTACCCGCTCAAAATATTATGCCATGCGTCGCTATCTAAAAAGCTTAACTTCATCAGTTGCATAACTCGCACCCACAAACAGAAAACATACAAACGAAAAACAAAACAGTTAACATAGCATGCTTTGGTTTAAACCGTACACTTTAAAACAATACCATTGTTTACCAACAAACCTGTGCGAGGTGGAGTTGGTGTGTGTGTTTTCGCAAAAACTGCTGGTTATGTGTTTTGTTTGTATTTCCGTCCAGACTAGTTAAAATAAAAGGGTCTTTCAGAACATGGGGTTGTTCTCGTCATTTTTAATACACAGCATGGTCGATCGGAGCTCTGCAATGCCAATATGATTTCTACAATACGATAAGAAGCATTGAATATTTAACGATCATTTATAATCTCGATTTGTTGGATTTGGTCTTCATTCGTTACGCATTTTTTAAGCATTCTCTTTTTTCGCTCTTCGTATTACATATTTATTACTATTTATTACTATTTAACTTCTATTCTAAAAATTAAAAACTATTTAACCCACAATATTCTTAACTTTTTGTTTAAATCAATTGAATTTTCGATTTATTATCGATTAACACATTTCGAATTGATTCTCAGTGTGGCAACAAGAATACCTTTATTATTGGGATGATTATTTTCACAAAAAAATAGTAATTGAGCCTATTTTATAATGTCTCATACATTCAACACCACCGTCACAATTAGCACTAAAATCGAAGTAACGCCACGAATAGCCGCACCGGACACTTCCGGTGACACCGTTGTGGTCACTTCTTCCTCCGAACGGCGTACGCGACGAAACGAAGGTAACCCCAACGTTGGCTTCGGACGCTCCACCACACACTCTGTGCCGGCTGAATGTTCATAGTCACATTTGCATGACTCATGGTTCCAGTAGAGCCGTTTCGGGCAGCTCAGCTCAACGGGAACGGTCGACACACAAGCGTAGAATTTATGGCAAACACTGTGTGGAATAAAGATCACTTCCTCGGTTGGATTCGCATGCACAGGACAGCGGGTCAGCTTCGGGGGACACTTGCTAACATGCGGTGGAGGAGGTTTATGCCTAACGCCACATTTTGACACTTCTGGCACAATGCACGTAACCTCCGCATTATCCCATTCCGAACCAGGTGGGCAACGTTGTTCGAAGGCTTTCCTTCCAATACAGGTAATGTATCGCGTACAATCGGTAGGATGTGGAAGATGCAACTTGTCGCCCAGACATGGGGATACTTCTTCCGTGAAACCGGACACGAAATTCATCATCAAACAAACGGCCAAAGCTGAACCGAAAACGAAAAGATTTCCGTGTTAGTATGCACGATGGACGGAAAGCATTTGCGAAACGTACCGATCACCATTTCGTCACCAACTCTGCTTAATTTGTTGTGCGCCGGGGACTTACGATAGCGAGACTGATAAAAATCTTCTCCACAACCTGCACAATTAGCTGGATATTATCTTTATATATTTATCGCCGGTTCAAGCTGTGAAGAGAACGCATCAAGTGTAAAACAGTCAAGTGGCTGGAGAGTGTATCGATGTCAGTCACCACGAGCCATTTGCTCAGCAATGTTTGTACTGATGTTTTATTTTACAACCGCCGTGATGCCATGAGTCGCAACGTATAGTTCCATTAGGTACTATTATTAGTTCCAGTTGCATTATATACATAACATAAACATATAAATAAAGTAAACTCTTGTGAAGGTCACGATACGGAAGTGCAGTTTAATTATTTGTAAGTCGGAACAGGTGCTGGTAAAATTATACGTTCATGAACAAACTTGTATAGTTATAATCTTTTCGAAGTGTTCGGGATATTAATTTGTCTAGCATGAGCCAACAATAATTATTATATTACATATTTTCAAATGATTTTTTTTTTTGCTAAACATTAAAATAGTGTACAGCTGAGCTACAGTTACAGCAGCAATAAAACGGATAGACACGAGTTCAACTATTTCGATGCATCAACATTATGATTTTATGTAGTGCATTATGGATTTTTTAAATTAATCTATCTAGAAATTAAGAAATTGTTGGTTGCATCATTAAAATCTTAACAAGAAACGCAATCAAAGCAATTAAAATTGCAACTATAATACCGATGCAACATACAGTGACGAGCAATACTAACAATAAATACAACATTACGATAACACAAACAATTATAATCAATGCAATCAAGGTCCGTAAAATCAGATTCCAAATCCAAGCAACGACATGAGATATCGTATCATCTAATTCTTCCTGCAAATTGCGGGACATCCACTTCGGGCTGCTGATCTGAACGGAACCGGTCGACACTTTGCGTGTCAAACCAGTTTTACTCATGTCGCTTTTTGGTACTTTTGATATAATGCACGTAGACTTCACATTATCCCATTCCGAACCTGGTGAGCAACGTTGTTCGAAGGCTTTCCTTCCAATACAGGTAATGTATCGCGTGCAATCGGTAGGATGAGGAACATATAATTTGTCTCCCAGGCACGGGGATACTTCTTCCGTGAAACCGGACACGAAATTCATCATCAAACAAACGGCCAAAGCTAATTCAAAATATTGTTAGAGTTAGTATATATGATTGATATAATAAATTGTAGCAACATACCGATCTTCACCATTTCGTCACCTACATCAGTTTGCTGTGCGCCGGAGACTTACTGTGGCAAGACTGATAAAAGTATGCTACACTACCTGCACAATCAGGTATTATTGAGCTATAGCTCACTATAGCTATAGCTATAGTTTGACACTGGTGGCGGGCGTTCAACAATGTATATAAGAACGTAAACTCGTTGTAAATTCGATCAGTTGCGCTTCGGAAATAAAGATTATAGTATCGAACTAACCGTTCTACTCCGCCGTGTCTGTTATCACGAACAAAATCGCTTTATTGCAAGTTATTGCAGAGTATACCCGAACTCCGGATAAATAAGCATTTACCTTATCACTACATACAACCCGACCCGTAATGCATTCTACGTTCTAACCGGCACGAGAGCGAATGAAAGTTTGACATCCCTGTAATTGCATCAGTTTTCATATATACTTTAATGACGACACTTTCTTTGTTGACCGTCTACAACAGCATGTGTGGTGTAGGAACTATTATAAACTTTATAAACTACCCCAAAATTGTGTTTGTCTGGTTCGTCCAGATTGCGGAAAGCATTGCGTTTGACAGGACTGCTCCAGCCACTTATAAATGTCCGTTATCAATAGTACAATCAATGTAGCTGATTGTGCAGGTTGTACAAGGTGATTTTTATCAATCTTACCACAGTTATCAAAACCCGTTGCAAATGAAAATGATATCACCCAAAACCAATGCATACGCCAGCCAAGGGCAAACAAACGTCACTGTGCCGACATTAAAGAATAATAGCACTTCAAATATCAACAGGAAGCACACCAACCACGCTAGTGTCAATGGAAACAGTGCTACATATGCAAAAATATTCATGCATTTGCGAACGGTGCAGTTTAAACCCTATTTGTTTTCACCTGCACACCACCGGGCGCCGTCTCCTCAACCGGCCTATCTGTTTTACCCCTCGGCTGGTCGACTTCAGTCACTGCTGAATCACCCATCACCCTTTCAGCGGGAAGTGGCAAAGGAAGGGGACCCATTTTCAAATTTACCACCTTGACACTGTCGATCCCGGGCACCGTAAACGCTCCCGATGCTTTCCCGGCGGTACCGAATTGGGATTTCATGCTGGCCCAATATATTGCCACTAACCTTTAGCCTGCCGCGTGCTGCCCTTTTTTTAAAATACACCACCAGTACGCCAGATTAAATTACGCATTCAAACGCAATTGGTTACATTTACATAAATTTGTGCACCACTTTACCACCGTTCCTTCACCATTGTCGCCACCGCCGCCACGCAGCTTTACCATTGCACTGAATGTTTCGTATGGGGAAGGAAATAGGTGTTAGTTTTTCTTTCATTAAGTTGCCACACTTGCCTTCTGGATATGTTTCATCTCGTGGAGAGATCGTTCCAATCGAGTGGCTTCAACTTAATCCTTAATTGAGAAGGGAAACTTCATTCAAACATTCATCTCTTTGTATTTACACGAAATGGGTGTTCATTCCTGTTCATTAGTGTACGACTTTAATGTACAATAAGAGCAAATTTTGGATGCTAGAAGCATAATAAAGGCCGTCGCGATTTAATTTTTTTCGAAGATTCAGTCTTTTCACGAGTTACGCAAATAATGCTTGCCAGAGAAATTCGCGTAACTCGAATTCCCTTTGTAACAACGTTTCAATTTAGCATTCAGGGATCGATTTCTTCTTTTCACGTTGTGAGACACATTGATAATTGATATTTATTATATTATTTCAATATTTAAAGCAATTTTTAAACAAAACTAATGTTTATAGTATTAAAATGTAACGTATTTTTGCGAAAATTTGAAATTTGACCAATAAAAAATTCTTTTCCACATACAGTGGAGCGCCGATTTTCAGTGCTCGTTCGGAACTCGACAGTTGCCGGATAATCGGTTAATAGGCGCATATCCTATTTTTGACATAAATAGCCTATAATGTGTCATAGGTAGGTCTTTCCCAGAGTTCAATATACTTTTCCTTCGTGTTTCATTGTTGCAAAAGAAGTTGTGGCTGTTTTCCTTCAGAATTTGAGTTCATTTTACCATATAAAATTGAGTCTTTCATTTTTTCCATCAATGGTGTTGCCCAGAATATGTCAAATTTCCTTTAGAACTGTCATTTCCGAGCTGCACGGATAATCAGACATCCGGTTAAATCGGCACCCGGATAATCGGCGCAACACCATTATTCGTACAATCTGTACAAAATAACACGAACTGTCAAAATTTTGAGATTCGCGTAACTCGAGTGTCGCGTAACTCGGGAAATGACTGTAGTCAATCGACTATAACGGGTTGAAATTATAAACAATTTCTTGTATTCAGTAGCAAAATAAATTCTATTAAGCATTTTAATTAATAGTTTTACTATCAAATCAACCATTATTAACACTTTGAAATGGTTCCATTCCGACGATAACTTATAAACTGAGAAATTCAAATCTACTACTGTTGTTGATGTTGATTTTCTTGAAAAAAAATAACTTCGAAGTCGACAATTTCCATGCTAATGCTTGTTAGCAATTTTTCTCTAAACGAAGAGATAAATTACCAACAAAATGCACCATTTTTCGTTCTAATTCTTTCTCCCAGGATTGTTAACATTACTCGCGCTTGCTGACATTTTTCATAGATGGCTCGCCCAGCAAAACATCTTTCCACATCTGCAACTCTTCGATCACCTTACACATCTTCGCCTCAAATCATCCACCCGTAAAGGGTTCTTACGGCACATCATTTCTACCCGGCCATCCACCACCAGCGCCGAGACATCAATCAAATCCGGCCAAATAACCGCACACAGCAGGGACATCCGCCCTCGGAAAACCAAAAACCACAAACATGAATCTCTCGGTAATGGAAAAAATAACCCGAAAACTCGCACGACAAGTCCGATAGAGATCCATTACTTTCACATCGGCAAGATAGGGATGGGGAGCCAATGGATCTTTCAGTCACATACAGCCGCCTCCACTGCGCGCTGCATACTTTTGCACACACAAAAACTTCACTGTGTGACACATTTCGAAGTGCTTTTCAAAACATCATCGCATCATTCCAGTGAGGGCTGGCCGGGTTGGGCCATGGGACAATGGGTAGAAGCGGAAGTAGAAATGAAAGCATACGTGAATTTTATTACTACCGCGATTATAATGCCACCCGAGCATCGGGAGACGAGCTGTAATCAGTGGCATACAATTTACCACACAGTAATATTACGATGGGAAAAAAGTGCCCATTTCTCCTCCCGTTTGCTAGAACCGCGAGACACTCCCACCGGGGTAGTATTTAGTTGCGAACCTCGTCACCCGTGGAACGGAACGAAACGGAATGGATGGAATCCTGTCTGCGTGCGAGGAACCATCATCGCACCGAGACGACACTATTAATCATGTATAATTTTTAATAAACACAATCCACTGCAGCATCCAGCAGCATCCAGCACGGTGCTTGACGGTGCCTCTAAAATGCTCTCTCTACACCGCACGGTGTACGGGCACGTGTGAGCCCGACCGTACGCGAAGTATGTGAAGTGTGGAAGACACAATGCTGCAAGTTACAGCCACACAGGTTTCGGAAGCACTGGGTTCCGGAAGGCCACTTTCCTCGCCAAAGAGCGCTGGAATTGTGCAGAATCATTAATCACCGATATTACACTCGGGGTTGTGCTTAGTCCTGCTTGTGCTACTCCTTGTTGCGCCGGCATTCGTTTACCTTACGAAAGAAAAAAAGGGGGTTGTCTGTACCGCCGGGTCCACACCTCCCCACTCCCACCACTCCCCCCACACTGACACCTTCCAACCCAACAATGGATGTAAGCTGATGTAACAATATTTAACACATTTGAGCACCATGTCGCGCAGTGCAAGGAGCAGAAAGAAATGTCATATATTATCACCGAGTTGTGTGAGGTAGGAGCAAGGGAAGAGGGGGGGAAGGTGGCCGGTAATGGTTGTGGCAGGAAGTGGCTGAAGTTTGCAAGGGCACCAGTCGAAAGGTGACAGCGTAAAGTACTTCCGTTTCCGGTGCGCACAGCCTGCTGGATGGACAAAAACTTCTTCCTGCCCTCTTGCGATCGGCCAAATGGTGCCAAAGGATGCCTCCGGCTACGGTCCGGCTCATGTGTGACAGTGCGGTTTTGATTTGCGTTTGGCAGGTTTTTAATTTATCACACTCAGGCCGGACACTTACAGTGACCACTTGTTACCGAACATGTTAGGTGGGGATTTATTTTTCGCTGGCCTTTTCCAAGGCGAGGCGGAAATAATTTCTTTAACTTTGGTTTGCGAATAAGCGACCATATGACTTACCTAATAACAGGTCGGCTGATAGTTGTTTGGCCTAACACATATATCACGCTAGAAGATTTAAATCTATTTCATATTTAGTTTGTACCAACCGTCAAACGAGTTCTGTTCAAATTTGACAGCACTCGGGCCATAACCTAATGAGCTAGAGCATTTTGTGTGACGCAACTTTTGTGTTTTGAGTAATCATGGAAAAGAAGGAATTTCGTGTGATAATAAAGTATTGCTTTTTGAAGGGGAGAAATACAGTTGAAGCCAAAAATTGGCTTGATGAAGAGTCTTCGGACTCTGCCCTACCAAAATCAACCATCAAATGTTGGTATGCTAAATTTGAATGTGGTAAAATGAGCACTGAAGATGGTGAACACAGTGGACGCCCAAAAAAGGTGGTTACAGACAAAAACATTAAAAAATCCACAAAATTATTGAAGGCAACCGAAATGTGAAATTGATCGAGATAGCTGACACCCTAAAGATGTCTAAGGAACATGTTGGACATATCTTACACGAGTATTTGAATATAAGAAAGCTCTGTGCAAAATGTCTGCCGCACGAGCTCACATTTCACCAAAAACAACAACGGGTTGATGATTGGGAGCAGTGTTTGGAGCTGTTTGAGCGAAATAAATCCGAGTGTTTGCGTCAATATGCTACCATGGATGAGTCTTGGCTTCTGCACTTCACTCCAAAGTCCAATAGATAGTCATCCGAGTGCACTGGACGCGATGAACCTGCTCCAAAGCGGGGGAAACACAACAATCAGCTGGCAAGGTTATTCCTTCTATTTTTTGGGGTTTGCAAGGAATAGTCTTCATCGACTATTTTGAGAAAGGAAAGACTATTAACAGCGACTACTACATCAAGTTATTGGAGCATTTGAAGGACGAAATAGCCAAAACATGGCCACATTTGAAGAAAAAAAAAGTTTTGTTTCATCAAGACAACGCCCGTGCCGCAAATCATTGAAAATAATGGCAAAAATTCATGAATTACGCTCTGAATTGCTTCCCCACAGACCATATTGCCCAGATCTGACCCCCAGTGACTAACTCCATTTCTCAGATCCCAAAAGGATGTCCTCTGAGAAGAAATTTTCCTCGGTTGAAGAGGTGATCGCCGAAACAAAGGCCTTTTTTTGAGGCAAATGACAAATGCTACTACAAATATAGTAACCAAAAATTGAAAACCGGCTATAATCGGAGTAACACCGTTGAAGGGATGTATGCTGATTAAAAAAAATTGCAAACAAAAAGTGTTTTACTGTCATAGGGCAAACAATTATCAGCCCACCTATATGTGTTAAATATTTACATTTGGAAGAAATATAAAATGCTATCAATAGGGACCTATACAATCACATGCACTCAGTGTAAAATTTCCCTACGCTTAATAATTCTGCCGTCTATCCATTCCCGATTGCGCTCAGAGTCCAACATACTCCCTGGGCAAAATTAAGGCGCTGAAATATTGTCTATTTAAGTCACAACTCACACAAAATCCTATTAAAACCCTTCCCTCTACATTACTCAATTGATCTCACGCCTAGGACCCCGATTCAAATCTATGTCCTTAAATCTCTGCACCCCAACATCCCTCTCGGTGTACATTAACCTGTCATAAAAAGGTATATGTAATTCCTCGCACCGACGTACTTTCGCATCTCTGTTTCCTTGCCCTTTGTTTAAATTTACATCCAATTTTCGGGTAACACAGCCCCTTTGGTCAGTTTCTGGCTCGTGGTTTTCTTTTTTTCTTTAGCCCAACCTTCACCGGGCGTGATACTAAAAAGTGCAGCGCAATGATGCGTACATTCCCGTTGTTGGTGGTGGAAAAAATAAGCCAACCGACCCCCCGTTCCCAACGACCCTGCTGGTCGATCATCATTTCGAGGCGCTTGTTTATCACCGAGCGTGTTATCGTTGCCCGGGTGACCGGACCGGAGCCCGAAAGACTTCATTTACACACGCTGCCAATGGGACGGACACTGTCGGTTTCGCACGCAGCCACGCACGGCCGGACCGGACTGACCGGTCGGAAAGCAGCGAAGGGAGTTTATGTAGCGACCAATCCATTTCCCAGCTTGTCTGCGGTTTCGTCCTTTTTGTCTCCCTCTTTTTAACTTCCCCCGAACCACGCCGGACCGGTCGCGTTGAAGCTCGTAAAAATTCAGCCATGTGTTGAATTACATTTCCAAACACTAAAACCCCACAGCGTACGGGGGCTGTGTCCGGTGTCTGGTGTTTCAGTGTGCCAAACACACGGGACGGAGCATTTACGTAAAGCTGCATCTAGCCACAATTTGCTTGCAGACGTCTCAATCTTTACTGCAGCTTCTGGTGCTGCAAGAATTATCTGCCTGGTGTGGTGTAGTTTTGCGTTTCAACACACACAAAAAATCCTCCCTAATCGAATGCGGCCAGTGAGTTAGGCGGGAATAAAACTTCGTGCAACAACCGAAACGAAACCGTCGAATGGTGCTTTGTGTCCTGTCAGCTAAGCGATGCAACCGGTTCGGAAAAAATATTTTAACGATCTTTGACATCGCAGTCGAAGGACAGTGATAGGGTCCGAATGATAGGGCAATCTGGTGTACGATTTTATGACGATAGTAAGGTCACAATTTGAAGATCTATTCTTTCCAGCGGTTTGTTGAGGTCTTGAACATCTGTTTGCTGACCTCCAGGAGAGTAAACACGCAATACTTAACTCTCATTATTAATGTACCGCTGTCAGTCTGCCAGGCAAGCAAACATACTTCTCCCATTCAATGCTAATGAGGAAATGTATTAAAAATGCATCCTGCCGTACACGGTACGGCATCCAATGCCTACTTGTGTCCCATGATTGATACATCACAATCAATTACCACGTTCCACGTCAGGAAAGGCTAAAACTACGCGCACTTAAATAAATCACACTTTCTCCCCTTTATCCAGCCCCTAATCATCAACCCTCTGGCCAACCTACCCCGTTTAAGATGCAAGGAACCGGATTCCAATCAGTGTAATAACTTAATTGATCACATTATTCATTCCGAGCAAGCGCAACTCCTACGGCCATCGAGTTGTATCGAGTCGTAGTCATACCACGAGCTCTTCTTCGTGGATGGAACATGAAGCTCTCGAACACACCGAAGAACGCACCGCCTGCTTTGCCAGCTGGAAAAAACCCCGAGAAGCTAAAGAGATCGAATAACGAAGATCAATACTCCCATATGGTAACGGTGGCAAGGTGGAAAGAATGCTGCCAGATAGTGTAAATACGGATGTGCTGGCTGCCGCTTAGAACTCGGTTACCGTTAGCATGCACGGTAGCATCCTCTCGGCACCCCGGGAACCGTTCAGCCAGGGCACAGGACAAACAGGACATTAAAAATCTCGAACGTGTCGTGCCGTGGATGGCGGAAGCGCAGCACCGAAAGAAAAGGGTCGCCAGTGTAGCGTTACGACAGTCGGCATATTTACATAATTACACATCCTAATAGATTTTCATTAATAACGAGAAAACCCAAACGCAGAACGGCGAGTTTTCGGAACGGGTTTTTGTGCCGATTACCTCGTATCGGCTATCGGGTACGTATGTGGCAGCCAGCTGACTGCATGCTTAGCTGTAATGTGCGAGGGTGCCCACTGCAGAGGGTCTGCGAAACATGTTCCATTTGATGGCATTGTTGCATTGTCGGTTCGTGCTCTTTTATGGCACGGCGAACACATTGCTCATGGGATTGGTTAAGATCCGGTCCAATTGACGGTGGTTGGCACGAGTTTTGAAGCGTGCCAAATTCTAAGCAAAATGAATGCATGTTTTGCTTCAATCCTGCCTATATTTGGGAACATTTTTTGTGTTTCCTTTTGTTTCTGAGTGGGCTCATGGAAATAAGGTTTTTAAGTCACCCAAAGGACAAAGGATATTCGTGGTAGGTTCGGTGTTAGTAATCTAATATTAGCGGTTTGGATCTTAATTCGTTTGAACTCTATACAGCATGGACTTATTTTACAGCATTGCTGATTTTAATGAACGGAAAAATTGAATGAACTGTGTTCTTTCATGAGTGATTTTCGGATAATTTCTTTCCTTTCTGCGCTGTGTATATTTAACGAGCCGTTGGTGGAGTTTTCGTTGGAAGAGAGAGCGAAAATTCACTATTAATGTATAATATGTAAGCTTAAACGAAGCTTAAACTTAACTTAAACTAGGGCCTGCTATTTCGGACACTATATTTACTCTGGAGGTAATGACTCTATTTACCTCCAGCTTATAGTTCAACCTGATTACAGGAGTTTGATCCTGATGTGATTTGGCACCGGTCCTGTCGTGTGTAGTCCTGGCGTCGCTTCCGAGTACAGCATCAGACCATCTGGAGGAAACTCTAGCAAGCCAAAATTGGCAGATTAATACCTCACAGGAGGTTTTTACGCAGGTATTGTTATTAAATATGTAGGTTTGAACTTTAGTGGTTTTGTTCGCCTTTTGTGATAACTAATTAGAATTCCTATAATAGAACTATGAAAATACTTCACATCATTGTACAATATATTTTAGAAATGCTATCTCCCGAAAAAGTTATTAATTCAAAGAATTTATTCAAGAACTCCCTTAGGTCTCTAAGTACTCGACAATCAATTAGTATAAATAATGATATTTTCTTATCCATCAAAACATCCAGAAAATAAATAGTTTAGATAGCAAACGCAAGTCGATTAACGCACCAAAATATTATGAATAGCTAAACGTAAAAATCTGGTGAAAATGGTTATTCATTATTCAACAAATTTGTTGTATGTAAATTTGAAATTAACCAACCAATAAGGTAAGAAAAAAGATATATAGTATGCAGAGTTCCAATCCAGTTGAAAGAACTTTCTGAAATTCAATCTCCGTTCTACCGTTTTATGCAACTTTAGTTATTTACATGACAGCCGTACCCCTGTTACAAACCAAATCACTCCGTTATTCCTAAGCACCCCGATGCTCAATGCTTCCTTCAACAGATTGACACATTTCCATCTGCTCCTGTGTGTCCTGCTTCAGCGCCTACTTCGCAATCTCAAGATCGATACCGTACGCACAATGCACGCGCCTGTGTTGTGTTGGGTATGGCAAACAGTTAGACGTAATCCGATACACCTCTGCTCAGTTAAATCTACATCTTCCGAAAACAGCTTTTAATGACGACACACAAAACCCCGAAAACCAGCGCTGCCAGTTGTCCTTGACAGCCGGCGAGAAGATGCAAGCTGCGCTCGCGTAAAAATTATCGCGATTCAAGTGTGCAATCGAGCAGAGTAGGCTGCGATCGTGGTCTCAGCTTTCATCGAACGCGCTCGCCCAGGCACTCTTGACCAACCATGGCAAAAGCCATTCCGGGACGTGTACAATAACATGCCTGCACGATACAACAACAATCCCGGACCAGGAAGTGAACGGTAGCGCACCCCCCCCTGGGTAGGGGTTTGGCTGGGCCCTTTTTCGTGCCCCTTTCGATGCTTTGCGGCGACTGTTGCATCTGGTTGCACCTTTTCGCTCGGTTGCGGCTCAAATGCACCGTAATGTCCTTGCCGACCCCGCGCGCCGAATGTTGTGTTGTTGTGCTGCCGTGCCGTTACGATTCGTTTCGTTTCGATCCTTTGCGTCACTCAAATATTTTGGATCGACGCAAGTATTCGTCCCTTTCGGAACGTGTTCTGTTTCTCATCCTGGTGCGTACGGTGTGTTTGTGCATCCCTTGTGCCTGTCGGCTGTACGGTTTTTTGTGTGATGGTTCTGTCCACATCTGGAAGCAGCTCGAGGGCTTGCCGCGTCAGTAAAACAACGGGAATGAGAGATCATTGAACTCCAAGCAGCGGTCATGTTTACTTCGGGTGAATCTATTCGTAATTTAAAAAGCTTTCAGGTCTTATGTTTTACTCAGTTCTTTTTAATATTTATTTTCTTATCTTATGTACATACTCATGGCAAGATAAAAACTTATTTCAAGACTAATAAAACATTAGGCCAGCATTTGCAAATGTAGTTAGTCTTTTATTTTATCTTTCCAGCGTCAAATGACGTTAAAATAACGTTCTCTGAGGGGATTCATTGAATTCCCACCATATTTTATTGCTTTTTTAGAACAAACTGACACAATAACCGTTAGAGTACAACATTCCAACGGCTGTCTCATGAAAGTAATTACACACTGTTGATATTTAACACCACCTTTTATAAAATATTGCAGCAGAAATAAAAGCCAAATTAACTTTTCTCACAACCAATTCGTTCGCAATCGTGTGACCCCAATAAGATCTCGCCATTGTCCGACCGACATTTCCACCAACAATGCAATAACGCATAACGCACGGGACAGTAATTTTTTTTTGTTCCTCAAAACCATGACAGCAATAACACACCGCAATTATCGAATGTCGGCAAACTATCAATTTTATGCCGCAATACGTTTGCAGTGCGTGCGCATAAATGATACGGTTAATTTCACGGTCAAAAAGCTATGCAACCGCTCATCGGCCATTCGGCTGTTGCTGTTTTTCTTCGCCTCTCGACAGTCCTTCCTAGCGAGATCCTTTTTTGTGAATTGTTGCGTTGTTGTACGGTTCTGGCAGAGCGCCTTACTGTGCCAGACCGATGCAGTCTTCCCTTAATCGCCATATGATTTGCCAGATGTTCGAACGGCATCACATTGCACCGGTCACGGGGCGTTGTTCCAATAATGCACACTGTGGCCCGAAAACAAATGGAAAACGATGACAGCGTGAACGACAGTGGGCACAACAAAAAACAGCTGGAATCTTTATGCTGCAGTACGGCCGACTGTTGGAAGTCTTAGGAAGGGCTTTTTAACGGCTTCTAACATTGCACATTCGTCGATCGCAAGGCTAGCGGTAGAATAATTTGTGGGAAACAATTAAATTGGAGTTCGATATTTAATTACAACCTCAAAATAACCACACGCCAACCTCATTACCCGGTGATAGATGCTTATTATTGGTCAATTGGTGGTTAAACAGTGCATGGGAAATTTTATTTCATCAAAAGCATTTGACTCCTGGTAAAAAGGACCCAACATTACACATTATCTTAGCGTTATTATTAGCGTTACTAGTAGCTAGACGAAACACGTTCGTTCCAAGGAGTAAATGTAATGTTCTGCATAGCAACTTGCAAACACCACAGGTGCACAGCTAACCTTCTAAGCGGAAATATCCCTTTTACACCCCTGTTGTTGATGGATTCCAAATAAACTCGTTACGACACTGCAACCGAATTGAATTTTTCCGACCATTTCCACATAAAGGCACAGTTAGCCTTGCCCGATCCAACCGAAAAAGCTCTCCATTTCGTGAGGGGAGTAAAAGTTGTTTTTTTTTTTTTTGCTTCTACTACTAACTCAATTTCCTAGCAATGCAAACCAATTTCAGTGCAACAAAGTGACGAAACGGTGAGGTACACGGTTTGTGCTGTTTCCGCATGGTGTTCAGTTAAGCTCGTGCGTTTTTATTTTGTAGTAAAACATTTAACTATGCGAAACGGAGTGCGAATATTTCGTCTGCATATCGTTGTGCCTCTCTTTCAATTGATTTTAATCGAATGATTGAAATCACCAACATATTCTTCATCTTCTGAAACGTATGAGCTTAGACTGTATATATCTACAGTATTTTCCCGATTTAGGCAACTAATGCTTGCCAGAAAAATTCGCGTAATTCTAATTCCCTTTATAACATTTGTTTTTACTTAGTATTCAGAGATACATTTCTTCTTTTCACGGTGCAAAGCGCATTAATAATTTATATTTTTACGTTTATTTCGACAATTAGTCTGCATTTTTATCAACATTTATGTTTAAAATGTAACGTATCTTTAGCAAAATTTGAAATTTGACAAATAAAAATTCAATTCCACATACAAAATTGCACGAACTTTGAAAAAAATTGCGATTCGCGTATCTCAAATTCGCGTAACTCGAGTGTCACACATTTCCTTTCATTTCCTCCATTTCAAAGCCTCATCATTCACTGCTTTTCTTTCCAACTTTCAATCCATTAGTATCAACATTTTTTCTAGTATGCGTGAATGATGTTGGTTACGCTGTTTTTTTTTATTTAATTTTGATTTTAGCCTTTTTAATCAAACTCTTCTCTCTGTCTCTATAATTTAAAAAATTATCATTTTCTACACTTTCAAACTTCGAATCGATCTACCACAATTATGCGTGGTAAGTTAAAATTTATTTTAATGTAATCAGCTCCTATTGTTTCACATCATTATCTGTAAATGAGTATAATTTAATTATCGCCAATTTTTGTTTCTATTTGTCTTAACAGCTATTTGTGTAGCAAGTCAAGTAAGTTTGTTTGTTTAAAACATTTTTTGTACCAATTTACATGTTTCGTTCATAAATTTATCAAAAATATCGTCATTATTATCATGCTCTCAAACCAAATAAATCACAAAACATGATCCCTGCTGTGTAAGCTCCCTTAACGCCCATAACACCACTACACAAACCCCATCTGTTTGCTTTTAGCAACTAAAAATGAATTGTTTTAACTCCGATCTTTCTAAGCCCAAAAACGCACAAATTCTTCGGCCACATAGGCGAGCAAGCAAACATTTGTTTATTTATTCATTATGCAAAAAAACAAAACCGAAATCGCTGCTCATTAAATATTAATACACACCCGATTGTGGTGCCCCCCTCGCACACCGGACCGGATCGGGTTACTTCCGGATTTGTGCGGGGTCTTAATGGCCACGCGCCTTAAGGATCGGCCCTGGCAAGGGCCTCCAAGTCCCTCGCATGCGACATGCCTGTGTCGTTCACCTTGACCGATCAAACGAAACCAACCACCGGGCGGATTTGTTGCTTCGGGTTGCCGAAATTCTTCCCTACGAAACACGCGCTTACGGTGAGGTGCGCCATGCACGCAAGATGCGACAAGGTGCGAACGAGATGGCAATAAAACAAACCGTTTCCAACCGTAAAGGGGGATGTGAAGGGAAATTAAACAAAATATTCTATCGACACTAGGAAAAACACGGAAAACAATTGCCCTACTCGCACACACGTAAACATTTCCGGCGGTGCACAAGAGCACCGCGCGGTGCCATTCGAGAGAGACCCTTTCGCGGAAGGATCTGGACACACAATGCAGTAACTCACCCGCCCGTGTGCGTCCTCGAACGGGTGCGGCACGTAGCACGGGTAAAGTTAATTGTATTCCCGCGCCATGTGTTTTATACACCATAATTAGGGCCGCGACATTCGTTTGCGTCGCCTTGGCACTGCCCACGGGTGCGTGAACCACGCTCGGTGCGGCTCGTGGCAACGACCTACGGTGGTAATGCGACCCCACTGCAATAGGACGACACCCGCGTGAGCGGGAAAATGTTATTTTTTTTTGTACCAAACACTCTCCCATTTATCCTTATCGCTCGCTTTGCCGCACTGGTAATGAGTATTAGAATTATCAGTTTCATTATTTTTGGAGCAATGGTGGTGGTTTTCGCTGCCACCGGAAAAGCGGCACGAAAGCAACAACAATTTCCCCGCGAGAAAGTAAAAACACCCGGAAACAATCCAACACTACACACCCTCAAACTCAGGACCCTCGAAACTCACGGGCTCGAAATGGAACAAGACGAGAGAAAAAAAAAACCCACGTACCAGCTCAGCATGCGCTTCGGCCCACACGTACTATTTTTACGCGAGTTCATTTAGCGTAATCAACGTAGTTGTTGTGTTGTTGAATTAAAAATTACGGCCTGGTCGAGCGCGAGCGCACACGCCCGGTGAGTGGAAATTTAAATGCAGTAAAAAAACAAACGTAGTAGGCCATCACCTCGCGCGGTACCATCAAGACACACCGGGCGCAGTGCATACGAATGCGGAAAATATCCAAGCAGAGGGGCTAATATTTTTTGTCCTTCATTCAATTGTTCTGCGGGGGTTGTGTTTTTCTTTTTTTTCTCTCTCCTTGTTCACTGTCTCTCGTATTCCAAGATTGTTTTTTCTTTTCCCCGCAAAGAACAATCAGGATGCATTAAAACAGAAATTACCTAAAATCATGCTCTCGGGCTCGCGACAACTGGGCATCTGATGAACTGAAGCCGGTCGGTGAATAAATTAGTTTTTATTGTACTGCGCTGCTCTGGTCGTCATCATCGGCAAGTGTTTGGGTTCGAATCACCCACCGACAGGGTTGTGGTGTTTCTTTTTTCTTCACTACTATCTAAGGTAATGCGCTTATCTTCCGAAAGGTTAAGCGTAAAATAAATGTAAACGTTATTTTTAAAGTACCTTAATTAGCACCGAGCATGGTGCGGTGGGATTTGTAAAACTAGTTTATTATGCAAATAAAAAAAATTAACAAGATAGCGCTGATGATGGACGAGTACAAGTCGTGGTACATTTAAGAAACTAGTAATATTTAAACACTCTGAAGAGGTGTGTGCACCCTGGAGAATCCCAAATAAGGGAAATTTTCTCGTTTTTATTACAGAGTTCTCATAAACTAATTATTATTATTTCTTATTTTTCTAGTATGTTTTATGAATGTTTCGGAGTTTTATATTTATTAACTATTATTATTATTATTATTATTGAGAATAACGGTTCTTCACCGTAGTGCCCCTTGTTAATTTTTTGCATACATATGTTTATAAACCCGGACTCGAATTCTTTATCGAAAAATCATGAAAATTTGAAATTCTGTAATAATATTCCTTCTAAATCAATCGCAGGTATATTAATTTGTCTTTATTCTGAGAAGGATGTCTCGGGAAAGGTTAAGTTAAGTTTAAGTAAATAAGGTTGTGTTAAGTTAATAGTTTATTCTTGAATTACTTTTATTGTACAGACAGACTGTCATGTATGGCATTTGCGAGATATGAGTCGTTGTCAATGAGCGACAATTAGAAACGGACTCTAGGAGGCCGTGCTTTTCACTTTGGTATCACGCGTATCGAAGTAACCTTGATTTTTGTAAGTTGCATGAAATAAAGTAGTTGGCATAAGAGAAAACACAACACAGACTTGGAACGATACTGGTGTTTTGTAATGGAAAGACAACACCAACACCATGTTTGAAACAATGCACACCTAAATAAACCTTGCCACCAATTCATCGTCAAAGACAAATCAAGAGGCCACTTGCCCAGCGTTGGTACACGGTCGCTGCAGCAAAGCAGTCAACGTGCTGGACGCTGTTGCAACCAGATTAAAATTGTACTTTTTCCAATTGATTCCTCGGGAACCGAGCGGCAGAAACCATGGTCAAGTAGGGTCCTACAGTTGAGGCTGAACGGCGAGAGACAAAATGCTCCCTTCGGTAAGGGAACAGCAGGAAAGGTATCCAGTTCATCGGCACGGTAATGTGGTGCACGAGTTAGATATGTTTGAAAGGATCAAACACAATTTAAAAACGAACCCTACGATCGTCAACCCTCGTGGGAAGACAGTTGGTCACTCTGTGGAGGAAAACGATGATTAAAGAGTAAAAGAAGGAAAACAAACATTGATCGTAAGAAAATTTATAACTCTAAATACATGTTGTATCTACTGTACTTCAAAAAAAATTTTATTATACAATTTATAAAAAATATATTTTACATGATCCTTCGGGAATATTGCAAATATCTTACACTTTTGAAAGACTTTTCTTTCGCGCTATTGCTTCACCAACTATTATTTTATAAAATCACTTAAATCCATTCTCATATTGACTCTCCAGAATACATTCACTGCGTGCGAGAAACGTCGAGCTAAACTAACAATTGGCAAAGTCGAAAGTCACTCACCCTGTTCTGCTACTTCACGCTCTAAATCCCTTTTTCGCTCGGTAGTGCAAGTGGGTCTAGACTTTCGGCGGCACTACACACAAAAAGTCCTTCCTTTTCACGAACCACCTAAGAAGCGAAAAATGTCTCCCCGTCGTACCCCTTCGGCCCCGATTGTACGATGATTCACTTCGCTGCCGAAATCGATACGTCAGTCAACATATTGGCAGTAAATAAAACCGATAAGGGACTGCCGACAGTCCCATCCCCAACGCACCACGCCGGGACGTGAAGACATTCGATCAACAGTGTTCGAAGTGAGAGTGGATCTAGTTTTGCTTCTGTCACATGCAAGTGCTCGCCACAGTAAAGCCACCCCCGTCGCTTAAAACGGCCAAGGAAAGGAGGACCCGAACCCGTGCAGTATGGCCTCCGACGACACCGTCCCGTGGTCGACATAACCGACACTCGACTGCCGGTGCGTAATTCCTGTGGGACCACTTTTTTCGCTTTTTGATTTACCAACCCATCAGCTAGTCCATCCGTCCGTCAGTTAGCCCGTTAGGATCTCGGTACGCCGGTACCGGTAAGTCTGGGCCAGCGCACACGCACTCGAAGCGAGTAAACACGCATCGGAACACACAGGGGATCCGATCGTTCCCAGCGCGAATGACAGACGAACGTCTCATTCGTACGGCCCCGACCTGTTCCTGCTGGTGTGTTTTTTGTCTTTACCGTTGCCATTGGTTGCCATTTTCAATTCCGTTTTCTATTGCTCCTTAGAGGCCAGCTTTGGTGAAAGTGCTCGATGATTTAGGAGCAGAGTTTTGAGTCAAGGCTTGCCTCCCCCATAGGACCACGGTCGGTGTCAGAATCGTACCGAATCGGTAGATAAGCAAGATGAACACAGATAGATGGGGTTGAATTTTCCGTGCTAAGCTTTGTATGTGTGTTTGTGTACCATTGTGTTTTTTTTCGGGTCCTTTCAAGCAAAATGATGAGACAACGATGTGCTTTTAAATTGCCAGCACATGCATGCTACTTTGCGAGCGCACCCACCTCTCCAAACGCCAATGTCAATCACGTGCTGACTGTTACCAATGCCAAAGTCGTCAGAAAGATTTCAATCAACCGTCTACTACTGCCCAGAAAACTACACAAAAACCAACCTTGTAAACCAAACTATTTTGTGTTTTTAATATTAAAAATAATATCAACATCGTTTCAAGCACAAAACTTTCTTCTTTCGTCCACTTCGGTCCCTTCGTAGCTGCTTCTAAACCAATTCATCCTTAACCGACCGTACCGGCTGCCAATGTTTATTCAATAGCAAACTTGCCAATCCCTGTTCCCGAAAAAAAACCCCTATTCCACCCCTTCACTCTTCCAGCCAGCGGCAAATGGTGTGTGGTGCAAAGCATCTTACTGACAAATTTCCCTCCCATTATTAAAAATTATTTATCACCTTGCGAACGAAACCCACACGAGACAGCACGCTACCGTTTTTCCTGTTACCCCCCGGGGGGGGGTTGCAGCTATTGGAACTTATTACGTCCAATCGGTTCCAAAAGAAAGGGGTAAACCTTATCCACCGGAAGGGACCTGCGTGTATGATGTGTGGCCGGGTGGATGTGTTTGAGTGTGGAAAAAAACCCCTTCCGTACCAGGCCGGGGCGAATTCCCAGCCGTGCATTCATCATCACACGAACCAACCCCATGGGACGTGGCAGAGGGGAATGGTGTTTTTGGCCACTTTCGAATACCGTTGATCCCTTCGCCACGTGTGTGCGTGTATTTGTGCGTCTGTTGATGCAACACTGTCGAATGCAGCTGAAATATGGCATTGAAACTGGCGAGTGCATAGTCGACGATCATATCTGCTAAATTGGGATAAACGACTTGTTGTTCATCTCTCTGGTGGAAAGAATATAGCAATAAATGTTTTATTCTGTTCGCGATGAACACATTATTGTGCAAAATCTCTATTTATTATTTATTTAAACTATTAGCGATATATTTTATCATATTTCAAAATGTTTTGAGAATTGTTAAGGTGACGACGATGATATAAATAATAAAAGTTATTAACTAAACTCTATAAACAAAATCATTTACAAAATAGTTTAAGGAGATATTCTGTATTTCTAATGTTTATCAAAAAATCTGATCCATTTCCTTCTATGTCAATCAAAGCGACACGTGCCCTGATTCACCTGGTCACGTTTACTTCGAGCTTCACTTCTCACAGCTTCGTTTTTATTCCCTTTTTCTGAGGTTTCCTTTTGCATCATCCTTCAGGATTATGCTTCTTCCACTTTCTCTCTTATCAGGCTCATCTTCATCAAGCACCATCAGTCTAGCAATCGAGCAAAACCTAAATTATGCGTCACGACTGCTTGTTTATCCTTCTGATTCCATGGCACTATTCCTTCCTCAGCAATGCTGCAAATGATGCAAAGAAATGGCTCGGGATGTGAAAAAGGTGTTCAGTAACATGCAGCACATGCTAATAGGCTCACACTGTGAGGCTCGTCCCTCGTCTATTTCCAATACCCTCCTAAGCTTCCGTTATGTTCCCTACAGTTCCGTACAACCCATATGCCACACGGGGTTTTGGGAGAACCAAAGACACACACAAAAGCATACGGATACCGAACCAAAGCAGGGAGAAAGTTACAACGCACATCGACAGGGCGTGGAACGAAATGCAACGGGTGCAACTTGATCCGCATGCTGCACCCGACTGTAGGGAGTGTGTATATGCACTTTTTTCTCTTCTCTTCGCACACCGTTCGAGGGTTCGTATGTACAATCGATTGGTGCAGTTCATCATCATCATCATCATCAGCTCGCAGATGACGTCCACAAAGAGCCAGATAAAGGAGGGTGAAATAGACGGGCGTTTTGTTTTACCGATGCTATGACGCTTTTCCCCCGTTCGATACATTTCCGCTCGCATCAGCAACTGGTTGTTAGTGACAAGAAAAGGCATTCCTTTCGATGAAACATCGATATTGCACACGATCGGGTGTTTGAGCTTTAAGCTAGCCCTCTACCTTTATCACAATGTTTAGTACATTGACTTTTTTTTAATGACTTTCCCTCTAGCAACTAGAAACACTAGGCCCATTCTTATGTTTCTGGTTTTAAATCATACTTCAATTTCCCTCCAATTGAACAATGACCATGGCCTGGTGCTGTTGCCCAGAAAACACTCCTCCTTAAAACGCATCCTGCACTCATCGCTCTTCAGCACTAAATGATCTTCATAAATCCGCAACACCCATTCGGTCAGCGCAAAAGTCAATGAGTTATTTACCCAAGCGTACCGAGACACACTCCCGGCAACTCCATCGCAGGATCATGCTCGTTAATTTTCATTTCCCCGTCCCGCACCCTTGATACTGCTCCCGGTTAGTTGCTGCCCGTCCCGAGTGGATTTATTCGCACTTGCCTTTTTACTGCACGATCTATCGAGACTCCCTCTCCACCGGGATGCTTCGGAAACCTTTAAAAATCAACTGCGTGCAAACAACATCGAGTGCCGGGAGTGCCAGCCGACCACTATAAATTATTTTAATGCAAAACTTCTGCCCGACCCGACATCATTAATCTCGTTTATCTGTCCATGGGTCCATGGGTGGATGGAGGTTTTGAAAAAAATAAAGGATAACAGTCTAGCACCGTACACTGGGCGGTAAGGTTTCTGCTTCCAAGGAAAACTGTTCGCTTGCATCTGCTTCGATTTGCGATGCGTTTCAATAATGAAGAGCAATTGGGTTGAATGGAAAACAGCACACTTTTTCAAACTCCGGTAAGGACTTTTTTGCTTCCAACATTGAACAACTCCTCGGTCAGAGCAAAACAATGAAGTTTCAATAGGTAGTGTACCGAAGTTTTTAGTAATTCTGAAACACTATTGTTTCTAGCTAAGGTACAGCAAAAAAGGGAAATTTTATTTTGCACTCTAACAAGCAGAAACTTCAACACTCCTTTAATCTCAACCATCTGTTACACAAATGTGGGCCAAGGTAAACGTGCAAAACGTTCCATTTTGAAGATCTTCCTGCACCGTCAGACCCGCCACAACGAGCGCTAAGCGCATTCGACCACCTGCTGACGATTGTGATGGTGGTTTTAAGGATTTTTGCATCCATACCATCACATACCGCCCGAGCATGGATGCATGGATGGAAATGGAAAGCTTTCGACCACACTCGCACCAAGTCGAACGAAACGAACGAAAAAATCCAATTACAATACTCTATTATGAATGCCAATCAATCAGCAATCCGAAGAGGGAAGCAACACAGACCAGCGTCACGATTATCCCCCGGCAAGGACACGGCGACCAGGCGGAAGAATTCTTCTTAAAGGGAGAGCGAGAGTTGGAAGCAAAGAACACAAAATCTATCGAAGCAAGCCGATAAAGAGCAAGAAGCAAGACGCGAAGGATAAGATATTGAAACCAATATATCGATAATATCATTATTCGCAATGTGCAATGTGCGCAATGCATGCTTGCATTTTTTGCCTCCCACGTGGTTTTCCCGTTCCTGCCAACCACGGATACGGAAGCGAGAGTTCAATTCCTCTGTCAAGAACTGTGTACGGGTTCGTCTGCTTTTTTTTTTCTTTTTGCTCAATCGCCAATTCCTCTTCCTCACTGCCAGCAGCTTTATATCATTGCTGTGTGTCTGTGTGTCTCTCTTTTTTTCGTGTAGTTGTTGATGCCCCGTTACGAATCGGCTACATCGTTCCGCAGCTGCTGTGGCCGGGAAAAGATTGTGTGCAGACTGCACCGGGAACGCCGGGAACGGGAGCTATTACCGGATATCGGATTGGGAATCCCCCAGCAAACGATAGCAACTGTGTGGGGACAAGATCTAGAGCCGGAAATCCACCGACCCGAAAGCCTTCCAACCCTGCAAGGCGGCAGTAGTTTAGCGTGGAGAAATATTCAACCAATGGCAATACACTGCACGGACATACGGTGTCCTTCCACCGATGGGATCCCCGGTACAACGGCCCGCAAACGGAACGTAATAGCAAATGGCGAAGCGACGGATTTCCGGCAATCAGTTCCCGCAACGGGAGGATGTAGTGCGAACGGTACACCGGTGGCGTATCCTATTACATTGATTACATTGTGCGGGATGCATTTGTTGCATGATGTCTCGATTCGAGTTTTCTTCCACCTACCACGTACATCATGCCACCATATTTGTGCTGCAATGTGTCGGTTTTTTTTCATGTTTTCATTTAGCAAATGTAGCAGGAACATAAATCGCGAACATATTTGCGAGCATGGTTTGACAGAACTGTGGGAGAAGTAAAGCAAACATTTACTTTTTTTCATGTGTCAGCAGCAAGATGTTTGGTTCAAATTAATTACTATATTTCTATCCTGACCCTCTAGGAAGGCAGGATCAATAACATTGACCTTTGGTCAGGCTAAATAGTCCTGCCACACCTTATGGAGTAAACGAACTAATAGGCACCGATGTGCTCGACCGGTATTTTTCTCATGACGTGACCAAGTTACAGAAGCCTTTCATGTGATTTTATTATACAACTGATAATAAACTTAATTTACTATTAACTTGTTTGATTGCAGGTTCCTATTTCGTATGCGAATTTTAAGAGTCTCAATCTTTTGTTTTATTTTCAAGTTTTCAAGAATGTTTTCCATATTTGTTATGAATTATGAATTTTTAATGATTATCGTACCTTGAAACTACTGCAGCTGGAGGTAAACTACTCAGTAACATGCACACCATTAACACAGATATTTCGCTATATTTTTTACATAATTTAAGCATTTGAATTTTATGAACTTAAACAATAACTACTATTTGAACGATTATAAAATATTGAAAATTTGATCAAATAAATGATCGTATACGTCTTCGCATAGATGAACAATATTGTTGGAGCGGCCCGGAGGGGGTGATCTTAAACGACTATTCATCTACTTGAGTTAATCCTGAAAAGATGTCAAATTGATTTCGATACTTTCATAATTTTATATAAAATAAATCAAAAATGCATTACAATTTAAAAAGATAGTACAAGTTGCACAATTTTCCTTCCGTCCTTCGAAGTTGTAATACAGATATCACAAATTAGCTGAAGATTTCTCCACTGATATATATTCATTGCATAGGCAGCCATTGCATAATGGGTATGAGTTAATGTTTTATTATGTTTATGTTATTATCTTTTTTTGTCTATACTATCAATTTCACTTGAGTTTAAACTATTTTCTTGTTCAATTGTCCTTTTACAAAACTGGATGCAAGCTTTATTGTTTTCAGTCATACACCGTCGTAATATCCAAAAACCCCCGTATGACTTTCAGTGAAAGACCATCAACAGGACGAACGATAAAAAAAACCAAAATCGAATAGACACACAACAAGTAATCAAGGGGAAATATACTGTCAAATCTGTCCAGTTCATCAACCACCGTCCGTCCGTCCGTCCGTCCGTCTGCCATTCCCTACCGGTGTGCGGTAGCGACTTATTTCGCTCCGGCAAACGCTTTATCGCCCGGGGAATACGATTCGCAATGCTCCGATACGGTACAACGCCCGACCGTTCGCCCTCGCCCTGATTAATGTTAACTGATTAGTGAGCCGAAATTGTCATTGCAAGTGACAGTGCGTGCTGCCGAGTGTGGGAATCAAATTAGCTCACCCCCGGACGCGGGGACACTCCTGGCCGGGCGAACACACGGAACAGGCGGCGCTGCCGTTCATTAGTGTTGTCCCTTTTTCGTTTGGAAGTAAGCGTTAGAGCACAATCTGTGTTCGGGGCACAAAAATTCGCACTCAGTGTATGAAAAATCCATTCCATTCCATTCCATTCGCCGTGAGAGGTATTCACAACACAACAGCCAACAGCAAAAAAAACACGCACACACCATGCAGCAGACACAACAATCTAACGGCTGGGGGAAAAACACTTTGCGTTCGTACGCCCCTTTCGTCCTGGCGGGCGCCTGTTGGTTTGTGTGCGTGTATGTGTGTGTTTAATGGGCATATTTCGTTCCGTCCGATTATGCTTGCGTCATCGATGCCACAGCATGAATGGAATGGGCGTGGGAGCGCATGGTTTAAAACCACATCCATACAGGCGGTTGGTGAAGATTTTCACCCTTCGAACGTGTGCCTGAGAAAGTGTGCAGGAAGGAAGTGCAGAAACAATTGGCAAAACTCGGGTTCGCCATTTTTCACTTCCGGTGTTTGAAAGCGCTGCTGGAACGAGGATCTACCACCAAAAAATTTTTCTTGTAGTTCTGTAACTGTTCACGATTGGACGATTTTATTTTTTATCGACAACACTGTACGATCTTTGTAGATGGAATCAGGCATCTTTAGTCTTAGGGCTCATTCAATTATTACGTAACGCAAAAATTGTCAATTTTCGATACCCTCCCCCCGTATTGTAACAAAACGTAACACTGGACGCAACCCCCCTCCATTAATTACGTAATATTTCGTTGACCCCCCGCCCTCGTTTAAAAAAACGAAATTTTCTTAAGTAATCCATGTAATTCCATCGTATTTCGATTAAAAGAAGCAAATATACAACCTAATAAATTTACTACTCAAGCCAAGTTAACTTGCTTGATCGTTGCTAATAATTTGAAGCGGTTTTAGAACCTACTTCAATCTATACAGCTACGATAATGCATATCATACGCAATGCAATGCATTAACCATGTTTGTTTTCAGGCTGTCCGTATCTTTCATCAATATAATCATTGATATCATTGGCATGTACCAAGTTAACTAAATCAAGGTTGGATAGGCTCTGAATAAAAATATCAATTTTCGGAAGACGCTTCGTATACAAGTCTTCAACGCCACAGATCCCAAAACAAAGGATTCATTCGATTAAGCGTCCATTTAAAAAGCTTAAGAAGCTCGTTTCAGAGTTTACATTACATAGTAACATGACGAATTGATGTAATCTATTAAGAAAATGAATTCGTACGTAAATTATTTATCAGTACTATTCCTTTCTTATTTATCTAGCAACCTTTCTTTTGCGTTCTTTGCCGTCTTCTGTTAATTATCATTATTCATTCACCTTTTTGACTAACTTTTTTTCTATAAAACACAGATTTAAAGGATCTAAAAAAATGGCGAATGTATAAATAAATTTGTTGGTAAAGTAGATTTAGTGAATAATTTTCAGTTGAACGAAGCTGGGAGTATATAGAACTTATATAGCTTTAGTACTTACATACGCCCGTGACACATGGACTTCGCCCAAAACTGACGAAACCCTCTTAGCCGCGTTTGAGAGGAAGATGCTTAGAAGGATGTTTGGCTCCGTATGTGTGGAAGGACAATGGAGCCGCTACAATGATGAGCTCTATGAGTTGATGAGTCCAACAGACAGATCGGGATTATGGATTGGCTAACGACGGCGCTTGTCCGTAGGTGGTTTAGAGGACGCCTACAGCAGGCCAAGACCACGAAGTGCCGGGAAACTCAAAACTCAAACCCATTGTTATCATTTAACACCCAGTTGAACATCATTAATTTAGAATGTCAATAAAAAATTGAATTTGGTTAGGCAAAAACGGTTAAATTGAACTCATAAGTATCGTAAAATTCAGCATCATTAAAATCAAATATTATAGCTGGTATGCTAAGTTCAAACACGGCCATACAAACAACGATCACGTTGTTGCACGTTCTAGTTGGCAAAAGTTATTCATTGTACCGTGAATGAGCTTCCGAGCACTAAATGATATCGAATAATTTACTGATGTATGGTTAATGATTGATGTATGATTGTATGAAGCTCTTTACGAAAGTGAATAACTTGGATGCATCATACTGAGTCTGTTTAGAGCTCTTCAAGTTCAATGAGAGTTTTAAGAGTCGACGATGCTTGTTATGTGACAATGCATGCAAACTGGATCCACTACAACACACAGGAATCCAAAATCACCATCTGAGTAGACACCAGAAGTTCTCAATGAGTGGGTATCAGAAGATATCAAGAGACTTGACCTTTAAACAAACGACATGTTGATAGATAACATGGAATTTGTATAAAAATCCCTAAAATAAGTTAATTTTTCATACATAGACTGTAAAGAGGGAATCTAAGTATAATCTTATTTTATTTTTATTTTTTTTTTGTTTCGTTAGAACGGCCAGGCCGTATCGACTTTATCGACCAAGTAGCCGGATAGTCAGCCCTTGCTACGGGGGATTGGTCCGGATGGGATTTTGGTCCGGGCCGTTCTTGTGAAGACCAGCTCCGCTACCATCATGCCACCCATGCCCCCCATAATCTTATTTTATGTTACGTAACAAAAAGTTAAACCCCCCTCCCCCCTATGTAACAAATCGTAACGCTGGTACTAACCTCCTCCCCCCCCCCCCCCCCCCCCCCCCTATCAGCGTTACGTAATAATTGAATGAGCCCTTAATGTCATCTCTGGGAACAAATTATAAGACAGACATCTCCTCACTGACAAGTATTTTTAGATCATTTATCAATATTTCTTCTCCTTGCTGGGTTCTTCCGTCGCTGGGTTCTTTTTGTCCACCTATGGCTAAACAAACAGTTTCTCAAACTCTACTAAAACCAAAAAACACAATGGGCAAGTCCTTCTCAATGGTACAGAATGATGCTAGGATCAATAGCTCTACCCTCCGCTAGTAGGCCATGCGTCCACACGTCACGACTATTACCGCAAACCCTGCCAATGTGCATGATTTCCACGTGCGTGCATGCGCTCGTTTCCATCTAACTAAAACTAAAACCTCAAGATAAGCACACTTGGAATCAGATCAACAAATGAACCTTAAACCACCGCTCCTGCATTCGTTCCAGTCCTTTGCCCAACCGTCCCTCGACGGCGCCACGGACGAGATTTGGTTTTGCATGCATGAAAAATGATCTCCATTACTATCAGACGCCCGAGTTAATGACACACGCACACACACACCGAACACAACAACGAAAAAAAAATCCGTGGGGTTGAGAAACGTGCTAAAGAAAACACTCACCCTCACGCATTTCCACCAAGGCAGTGAACAGTGTGCGCACACACACACACACGGAGGACGGAAGGATAATTAGTACGTGAATGGGACGGATGAATCTCTTCCCAGCGAGGAAGCAAAGCGAAGAAACCCGGCACGTGTGCCAGTACTTAACTTCAAAACAGGAAAACAAAACACCACACGTGCCCATGGTCAATTGCGTCCCGCTCTGTCGAGGGCCAAATCTCGGAGGTTAAACGCAACGCTTCCTCCACAGCCAGGCTGCTCCTTGCCGCGTAATGATGGTGACGACACACCGAGTCCGTTACGTCCCTCGTCCATTGCAGGCACCTTCTTCAGCAGGACCGTCAGCACGGTCTCCACGGTACGCGCGCGCTCCTGCAGCACTGTTGATAATTAATTTTAATTATCCTCACATCCTGCACACCTTCGCGTGACGGTAGATAAAAATCTGTTCGCGCGCACACGGTTAGCAACGGTGGCAACGGTGGTGCAGATAAGGTACTCGAACCCGAACGCAAACGGAAGGTGACAGCTTCTTGGCTTTTAAGTTTGTCAATTTGTTTTACTTTAATGTGACAGCGCGGTGGCTGTGCCGGCGTCCCTAGTCCCTGCTTCAAGGCACCGCGGGAAAGATTATTGATGACACGTTAATAAACCCGACGGACGCTGTGTTACCGTGTGAACGGTGCAGAGACCCTGGACTCCCGGGTGCCCGGAGGAGGGTAATGAATAGAGTAATAAATCTTGCCGTGAAAGCTATTGATGAAAGAACGGAATTGAAGGCTGAAGAATGACCAATACCTGATGGGAAGATGAATTTCCGTGGTTTAAAAAGAAAATTTAAACGGCGAATAAAAGAAAATTTATTTAAAAACAGGTAATGACTTTACCATATTTAAACAAAGATTTCTTTTACTTGTGCTGTTTATATTGCTGCTTCTTTTTAATTTTATGTATTCATTCTTAAATAGTTGAAGTCTTCTAGGATTGGAATAGCAATTCTTCGATGACATTTATTCCAAAACCTTTGTATTAAGGTCGAATACATTTATGAAACACAATACAGTCTAATTTGGACTTGCTTGAATGATGCTCACACTACACATTATCAATCAAACTCACCCCGTTTAAAGAACCATTAATCGAACGTCACTTTTACCACTTAAAAGTGTTTCCATGTAACAATCCCTTTATTACCTTCCAATTCATTAAGTAAAGATCGCTCTGATGTCTTTTCTTTTTCATTTGTCCATTTGGTTCTCATAGCAACGGAAACACCTCTATTCTAATGCAAAACTCTTGCTTTCCATCATTACGCTGCCATTCGTCCAATCTAGCAATCATTCCCATCGAGAAACCTCTCGCATGATCAACATCCATCGGCAAATCGGCTTGCCACCCCGAAGGTCACGCGTCACAACTTGCAACTTTCTTTGTCAAACTGCGCAAGGAGCCGTTCGTTTTACAATTTCCCGCCCGTTTCCCGTTAAAAACAAAAGGCGGCCAATCCTGCCCACGTCATCATTGTCTCCGGTCCGAATCGGTTCGAATCGGGTTTGAAAATTACGCGCCTTTCTTCCACTTGCTGCGGGCGGCCACACACTCCGGCATGGCGATGCAAGGCGGAAAGGGTCGCTATTGTGTTGCCGTGTGGCTTTTCGTAAATAAATCTACCATCCGAACCCGCTGTCACTACCGCTGGTTAAAGTTGACAGGTTGAGCATCCTGGGAAGGAGTGTGATGATTCGAAGGAGAAATGGGTCATGTAGGCCCATGAAGGAATATTACTGTTATTAATACAATCGGGGCAGTGTGAGAAAAGACACTTTATCTCTTGAAGAATAGCTTTCAAGAATTGGTGCTTTCACCTGATCTACCGAAGATGATGTTTCTTAAACAATTCTACAGTACGTGAAGGACTTTATCTTATTCGTCTAATTTTCAGCAAAGTTTTCCTCGATCTAAACGCAAATATATTCCCAAAAATGGGTGACCATTTTCTAGTAAGTACTTCACGCGAATATATATCTTCTAGCCACTCTAAGAAAAGTCACTAACTGTGGTTAGTATGAAAAAGCAAAGGAAAAACATCTCTTCCCTATTGGGAGCCGCCAAGTCAATGGAACCTCCAAAGGGCTTAAGTGCCCACTTTGGGCATGGGAAGGGATGAAGTTTCTCCGGATTGGCGCCGTCATCATCATCGTCGTCGTCGTCGTCATCATCGGCGTCTTAGTTCGCTCGGGTCCCATCTTCGGCTATGATTTAGCTGCGTAATGGAGTTTAGTCATTAATTATATTCAAAGTTGCCGTAGTCTGTTGCCGGATTTACTCGTCATTTTTTGTCCCGTAACTATGGATTTCCTCTTGGCCGCCAGTCGCTCCCACACGTCGTCCGCACACCCAAACACTCGCATCGATCAGGCGAAATATGTTGAGAGTATTTTTTGCTTCTGGTAACGATTTTTTTTTTTTGCTTTTAGCTAACCGTGTTCTAACACTTCCTTGGTAGGAAAAGTGTTTCACAAGCTTCACCATCCATCCATCCAGCGTGCTCTAGCTGCATACTTTATACGATGAAAATTGATTCGATTTTAAAGTTTTGCAACGTTTCCCGTTCCACCGGAATCATGCTTCGTCCGATGATCGGTTCAAATAGCGCGTACCATTGCAGGAAACAGTGAAAGTCCGCGTAAGGATATAGTGCCGGGACCGGAACTAAAATGACATGAATCGATCGATCGATTGATCGCTAAAAGCATCCGCGCTAGTAAAAGCAAAAACCAACCAACGGCGATAATGATGGATGCGGATGGAAAGTAATTGCGAAACTTTAACTCACCCCGCTAATTGATAGATGTTGTCGAAGCCATGCGACGCTCAAACCTCGCCCGAAACGTCCCCAAATATCGGTTAGTCACGGCACGGCCCGTGCTGGAACGCATGCTTCTGTACACCGCATAGTTTTGGGGCATTCAAGAAACTTATCGAACTCCCTGCTCTAATCTTCCAATGGAACCCTTCTTTTTTTCGACGGGCAAAAAGCAAAACTAAACCACAAGAAACCTTTTCAAAACTGTCATTTGTCGGGTGGTTGAGTGGAAACAAAAGACTCCCAGGCGCTTCGAGCACGCCCGGGTTGAAGTGGTTATCTTCGTTTATGAAAGGAGCAAAGCGAACGTGGAATGTATAGAGCAATCGGAAGCTTCTTCGACAGCACAGGAAGAAAGCTATCGATCGCTTTTCGAAACCCTTGCTTCGATACACGATCATCCGTGCGCTGTGGCGAATCCGGCAGATGCATAAAAAAGCCGATGATATCGATTACCTTTGGCACGAGCTAGTTTCTTATTGTTACTGTTCTAATTCGTTAAAAAAAAGTGAAAAAGTATTGAAATTTTAATTTTTGTTAAATGTAAGGGCTTTTGCTATATTCAGCATTTAAAAAAGAGAAAATTGTTTTGATAAAACTCCATAAGACTGAGGACTATTTGGTATCCTAACCTCAAAAAAAGGAAGCATTGCGTATCGCATTGCACAATTAATAACTCCCCGTATGTTAATCAGTGCTGACTGGCAGAACACAAAACGCCACTCTTCTAACCCAACATTTATCAAAGCGGAAGCAGCAACATTCAATGCAATTTTTATTCTTCTCACCCGCAGCACTTCCTTCCGTACGCATTGATGATCCCGCATACACTGTACCGACCCCATAAACAGTACCGGAACACGAACGGTATGGGTAAGTTTATTAAATTACACTTGAAATTTTGTAATTAATACCATCCGGCATTCGGTACGTCGACGGTACGTGCCTCCCAATTCCAGGCGTTGAGCAAAGCGGAAGAATGCACTTGCGCCTTGTCCTTGTCTTACCTCACCGTGAACCAGGGAGGAAGAGAACTCTCTCGAATCCGGCTTCCTTCCTGTCAACCTGCTTCTCACACGTGGTGAAACGAAACCTGCGGGTTACCATTTATTACGGGAACCGGTGCTCCGGAAATCAACCCACTCGAAGCAACAGCACGCCCATCTCTAACACATTGCCGATCCTACTGGATCCCTTCGCCTGCTCCGATTGGGATTAGTTCCTCGTTGGGGGGGGGGGGGGTTTCCTTCTTTTTTTTCTCCAGACATTATTTTCACCCCGGGTTGCCCGGTCTACTTGGCTTCCTTACCGTAACCCAACAGCTAAATATCACATAACGTGCCCATTGTTTCGCTCAAGCTGACCGAATCCCGCCTGCTAACGTTCGAGCCGAACGAAAACACTCGATGGCACCTGGGGTCATCATTTCCTTATCAAAATGATATTTCAAACATGTGTCACCCACTGGTAACCTTCATTATTGACTCGTACGCCTTATTTGTCTTCCCGTTCCATTTGAACCGCCGGTCCTGGAACCGGAATTGTACAGTGAAAAGGACAGAATGTTCAAGGGCTTCCGAGTTCGTACCACGGTAAGACAATTCTAATCCCACGAATCTAATACCCGAAACCAATGAAACGAAACCGTTACATGTTGGGGAATTGCTTTCCGGATGCTTAAAATGAGTTTCAATTCTAACTAACATAAAAATCTGTACCTGTGCTATACTACAAAACAAAACTTTGCACCATTGGTCATTTTATTAATTTTAATAAAGTTTCCATAAAAATGAGGTTAAATTTCCTATTTTTTAATACACTATCTTGTTGCTCAATTTAAAACAAGGATATCATTCTTCGAATCGAATAATACTGAATTACGATCATATAGCTCGATGTTTTGGCTATCAGTCTAATAGGCCGAAGTTCATCAATCAATTCCTATTTGCACTAATCTCTTTGATAAATGAAATTACGCTTACTGTCGTTAGCGTGTATAACGACCCCCTTTTAGGTAAAAATTAAGGGTATTAATTACAAGAGTAGTAACTTCTCCGTTCTAGCTCTATGGATTGAAGATCGTTTTGTTGAAATAAAAGGATGGATGGATAAGATAAAGAAGAATCTGTGGTTTAGAAAATGTTTGGAGCAAGAGACCTGGAGCTCTTATGAAAAATCAGCAATACTAGTACTGAATGCATTTAGAGGTCATCTACCAGCAGAAGTTAAATAAATTGTTGCGCAAGCAAAACGTTTTTGGAAGTCATTCCTGGAGGTCTAACCAGTCAGCTGCAACCACAACCGTTTAAGGGTATGATAAGAGACCAGGAAATGAAGACAAGGAGGCTGATACCGGACATTTCCGTCTGGCTAAGCCGTAAGCAAGCGGACTTCTTCCTAACCCAGCTCCTTACGGTGCATGGATTCCTCCGTAGCTACTTTGTCGAGAAAGCCATCCTGGACGGGTCACCTAACTACCCAGTTTGCACCAATGCCGTGGAGGACCGTTCTCATGTCCCCGATTCGCCCGAATACAGCAATAATGGCAGAGATGTGCGCCGACAAGGACACTTGGGACGCAGTACGCACGGCCGCCAGGGCAATCTTCAAGACACTGCAACAGTGGTGGAATGAAGTGAGCCCACCGACGACATGGCGAAGACGGCGACAACGACGGCGATAACCTCGCAAAACATTGTAGATGCTGTTTGGCGATGCAGCATCTCAAGAATGATTTCTCCCCACCATTCCAGCGATCTGACAATGCGTCAATACTGCATAGTCTAGAGTCAGCGAAGCGATTGTCGTCAAATCCTTTCAAAAATGCGAAATCACTAACAATCTTGATGGGACTGAGGATCATGCAATTTATGAAGATAGTAATGATGACAATGAAAATGTGTTTGAAAACACCAGTAAGGACGATATAAAAGAGTATTATGAATAGTAATATTCAAAATTAAATGTAACAATAAAATTGTTCCAATTGTTTTTAAAAATGAAATAAAATCTTTTTTTCCAAAAATCTTGGATAATTCATCTAGGGGTTCGTTATACACGGGGGGTCGTTATACACGCTAAAATACGGTATGTAGCCGGCTATGAGACAGAAGGAGTAATAGAGGTAAAGAAAATAATAATATGCCACTTCAAACAGCACAACAAGTACTCTAAGCACATGGAAAAGAATAATAATGTGGGGTCGGGATTTTTACATATTAACAAAAAACAAGTGTGATGATTACTTGCCAACTCAACGCGCTGGGATTCTCAACACTTATATTTTATTTTCCTTAAAACAACACTCCACCGAACTCTATCCCATCCTTCAAACAGCTATTTGGTGGAATCGCGCCAGGAGATCATACAATTATCCTGACTATTTTACGATCCGATCCCTTCCCTCGAATGTTGAATCCGGTTTGATTCGATATGTTTTTCCAGCACTTTTCGGTGCGCATTGTGTGCGGCGAATTGTTGCGCGTTCGCTTCCACTGGGAAAGGTAATAAATTTTGCAGACATGGTTTGTGTGCATCGAGAGTGAATAATTAAAAATAAACAATTTCCACAAATGGCCAAACAGTGACGCGAACTGCTGCAGCTGACGGGCCGGGTCACGGTCGCTTTCCAATTTAGCGCGCACCATCTAAACCCTTCGATACGATTTTAGTAAACATGTTGGGAACAAATTTGTATGTGGTTGCGTCTCGAAAAAGAGAAAAAACAACAAACTTCCTACCAATCCTAGCGTCACCAATGGCAACCGATCAATTTGCGATCAATTTCAGCAACCCTCCCCCCCAGTTCGTTCCGTGTTTGCTGCGTTCAACCGCGTCACGCACATACACCGTCTGAAGCCGTTCCGTTCACTCCGGGATCGTTAGGTTGTTGTTGTTGTTGCATCAACAAGAGGGGGCGCACCGGAAGACCGATTTAGCGGTGACCCAAACAGGGTGACTAACAGGCTTTACCGAACCCCGATGTTTGCCCGAAGAAGCCTTTCCAGCCCGGAATCGGAAAATTTCAACCGAATAGGTCAACACCGCTGGGAAAATGAATAAGGGCAGCATAATGCATAGCCGATTACGGCAAACCCGAGGTGGACGATGCGTTTCTAGCGCGGTGGAAGGTGGAAAAATTGATATTAAAACATTATGCACTCTATTTTCAAATGGAGGGAGCAAAAAAAAAGAAAACACTATCGGAAACGAAACGCCCGGCAAAACCCCCTTTTGGGAATTGGGACGACTGTTGCAGCAGTTGGCCAAAATAGGTAACCAGAATATTGTCACGCCGCCTGTTGGCATAGAGCCCACCTTTTTGTTTTTTTGGTAGGTGTGTTTGTTGTTGGCCGTTGAGCATTTACCGCTTTGTTTACGATCCCCCTAGTTTCCCTCACACAAGGCTAGGTGGTGCTTGCGAGCTGGCCGTGACACATCATACTCGCATTAGGAGCCCGCGTCAGGGCGCCATGACGTGTCTGTTGACTATCGCGGCAAGCTGATAGGAAACGATGATCTTAATTACGATCAAATTGCACCGAAACGAAACACAGAAACCACCCGAAAAAGTCTTCGAGTGCATGGGGACGAGAATGAGCACCGGGTTTGTTGGGGGGGGGGGGGGGGCGTGGAATCGGAAATGGTCGGGTGATGGCAGACCAAATACCCACCTAAGGGTGGCAATACACCCACCGGGAAGGGAGACAATGTTGTGAGGAATTAAACCGGGCTCTGCTTGGAAGCAAAAGATACACCTGTTTATTAAACGGCTCAAGTAAAATGAACCCGGTGGCTTTTTAACAGTGAGTAACCAATTGTGGCGCGTGAAGTCTTACATGTGTGCCAGGCGTACGCGCTTGAATGGGTGGGCTTCTTGCAAGAATATTTAAAGACATTTTTTTCTATTAAAAGAGAATATTAAAACTGCATCATAAATTGGTAAACTTTAAGGTAAAGCTTTTAAACTTACCAGAAACATTTTGTAAGTTGAAGTAATATAACATTTTTACAATAAAATTCAAGTAAATGTAACAAACAACGAACAAACACTGTTCCCCAAGTTGGTAGCAGCAGTAGCCGGAAGTAGTGAAATAATGCACCAACGGATCGCTCCCACTTATCCGTTCCGCAAGAAATGCACCTGCCACCAGAAGGATATCGATGGCATCGGTAGGCCAAAAATCCAATCTTTAACCGTTGGCCGTTACCAGTGCCCTCACGGCGTGCCACAGTGCAGCGATAGGGTCCGATTATTGACAAAACACGTACCCACGTACCCGTTCCGTTCCGCCCGGAACAACACAAACCGGTGGGCGTAAGCAGGAAGCGTACATTTTGCTTGCGAGCACACCACCACGGCAGGAAAACCTAACAATGCACGGCACAAAAGTGCATCACCGGGGCGCACCGTACCGTCCCGCAGGCAAACGTGCCGCACGGTTGATAGTTTTGCGTTACTCGCCTTGCCTTGCGTTTGCTGCTTTTACTTTTATTTTGTTACACTTTTTCCACCCGTCCCCCCGGCCACGCTACATCTTGATGGCCGGTGGCAAAACAACGCCGGGCCTGGTGCCGCCCACGAAAACCCGGCACCGGACTGCACAGGAAGTGCAGCATAGGAAGTGCAATTTATTTGCCTGCAGTTTGTGCCCGGCGTCGTACCGGGGGGTTTCTCCTTCACCGAAATCCTTCCCAGCCAAAACGGTCCTTGGGCCTAGGGCGGAAGGCCAGCGTTACGCTAGCGCCCTCGGTTTTTTTTGGGACGGGGTTTTGGCTTTCGCCAAAATTACTTTTGCACCGCTTTACTTTTCTTCTCGTGGGCGGGTGCGGGTGGACATTTTCGGTGGGATGCACGGGAACACGGGGTGGGAACGGAATAGGAATGGTAACACGCGTTTTAAAAGGCCATCAATTTTGCTGGGAATTTGAATTCATGTTCTTAGTGTCGTTTATACCAGTTTACCAGTTTGCTTTGGTGCATCGATGCAATGGGTAACGTTGTTCTTGCAATTTGTTCTTTATTTGCAACGAGCGACAAACAACACAGTAAATATTGGGTTTAGAAGGTGATATATTTTGAATTTGAGGTTTGAATTCATAGTTTTTGTTAATTTATTTTTTTAATATCAATCTTCTAGTAATAGTTGTTGATTCACCTTAGTTCTTAAGGTGTAGAGTAGAACTTTCTAGATCATGATCCAAGAACCCATTGGATCCTCTCGCTTTCCAGAGTCTTTATCAGATGTCGCAGTGATACAGAAACATGTCTTAAGGGTTAATCACACCAATTTCGCTTAGTTTTCAATCTAGAATCGAATGAAAGATATCAATCCTCCAGTGTTCCAGACTTCCATTTACATCTACCGTTTTTTGAAAGATATTTAAACAACCTAATATTAAACAGTACATAACAGGTGGACTGATAATTTTTTGGCCTAACACATTTATCGCTCTAGAAGATTTTTATCCATATCATATTTCGTTTGTACCAACCTTCAAATGAGTTTTGTCAAAATTTGACAGCACTCGGGCCACAACCTAATGAGCTAGAGCATTTTGTGTGACGCAACTTTTGTGTTTTGAGTAATCATGGAAAAGAAGGAATTTCGCGTGATGATAAAATATTAGTTTTTGAAGGGGAAACATATAGTTAAAGCCAATAATTGGCTTGATGAAGAGTCTTTGGACACTGCTCTACCAAAATCAACCATCAGATATTGGTATGCCAAATTTAAAAGTGGTAAAATGAGCACTGAAGGTGATGAACACAATGGACTCCCAAAAAAGGTGGTTCCTGACGAAAACATTAAAAAAAATCACAAAATTATTAAGAACACCCATAATGTGAAGCTGATCGAGATAGCTGACATCCTAAAGATGTCTAAGGAACGTGTTGGACATATCGTTCACGAGTATTCGGATATGAGATAGCTCTGTGCAAAATGGCTGCCGCGCGAGCTCACATTTGACCAAAAACAACAGCGAATTGATGATTCGGAGCAGCGTTTGAAGCTGTTTAAGCGGAATAAATCAGAGGTTTTGCGTCGGTATTTAACCATGAATGAGTCTTTGCTTCTCCACTTCACTCCAAAGTCCAATAGACAGCCATCCGAGTGGACTGGACGCGATGAACCTGCTCCAAAGCGGGGGAAAACGCAACAATCAGCTGGCAAGGTTATGGCGCAAGTTTTTTGGGATTCGCAAGGAATAATCTTCATCGACTGTCTCGAGAAAGTAAAGACCATTAACAGCAACTACTAAATCAAGTTATTGGAGCGTTTGGAGGACGAAATCGCCAAAAAATGGCCACATTTGAAGGAAATCATTGAATTGTTTCATCAAGACAACGCACCGTGCCACAAATCAGTGAAAACAATGGCAAAAATTCATGAATTAGGCCACGAAATGCTTCGCCACCCACCGTATTTCGTAGATCTGGCTCCCAGTGACTAACTCCATTTCTCAGATCCCAAAAGGATGTCCTCTGAGAAGAAATTTTCGTCGGATAAAGAGGTATTTGTCCTTTGCCTTAAAAACGGCCTCAGTTTCGGCAAATACTACTTCAAAAAGGGTATCGAAAAATTGAAAGACCGCTATAATTGGTGTATCGCCCTTGAAGAGACGTATGTTAAATACAAAAAAATAATTTGGCCAAAAAAAAGTGTTTTACTGTCATAGGCCAAACAATTATCAGCCCACCTGTTAGAGCCTCGACATTGTATATAACTCGCGGCTTATTTATGCGTTGATCATACTCAGACTTATGCCAATACCCTGCATCATATAATTCCTTCTTATGCCCTTCTTATATTACTCATGATCTTGATGCTACGGTTCTTTAATTTTGCGATCCCTCTATATGTGCCCTTTCGACGATAGGGCTCCACTACATATTCCCAGGCGCGATACAAGTCACGGACAGAGTGATACAAGTTTCTAAGAGCACTTTTAGTCTTTAGCGACTCATATCAATTTTTCGATTTCAGCGTTCCTGTTTCCAGTTCCCGTCTTCGTGATTTCTTTTTTCTTCGTGATAGCAATTGTTCAACATAAAAATATTGTGTTGTAAAACAAAATAGATTAATTGAGGATCTATTTACCCTGTAATTATCCCACTAAAAGTTTTAACCGATCCACATTCAATTGTACTGCGTATGTATTAACTACCGTTAAGTCGTGTATTAAACCGAATTAATTTAAGCAACTTATTTAGGCTTCACTTACAGATTAAAATATTATCTTTAGCATTATCATTTGAATTGTTTCGTGAGTCTCGAGTGCAAAATCCATACGAACCATACAAGTTTACATTTCTGCAATGTTGTTTCCTATATTAAGGATTTAATGTCTGAGATTCAACATTTTCAAAAAATTAAATGTAAACGGTGTAGTGATTACAGCTGCTATTTATATGTTCAAATATTTGCTTGTAAGTAAAAGTTTCGATCAAAGCATGCTCTTAATTGTACAGTATTCGATTATAATTTAGCTGCTTTTCCACGAAGATTATGTTTTGTTTTATTTTTTATTACCCATTTTGTAAAGATTTAACTTTTTTACGATCCTCAACCACACGACGGGGCAACCGGTAACCGGCCCCCAACGACCCTTTACGTTCGGCAGCAACTGCTGAGAATAATAGCAACCAACATTCACCAGCCGCCTCCCCAAAACAACACCATCAACGCCTGCTAGAGTGTGGAAATAAACATAATACACAATGTTTGGTGTTTTTCGGTTTCGATACCGCGCACGGGCGATGATGCAAATCTGCATAATACCTACTTAACTGCATTTAAACACGTGCACCGTACTCGCCTGACCCCATTCCCATTCCCTCGTTGCAAGGGATTGCGTACGCGTGCCCATTTTGCGGTGACCCGGTACATGTGTGACTTTCCACCAGCCAATTCCCAACGAAAGGTCTTACCGCTAGTGCGTCTGGCCGTGTGTAAGTGTGTGTGTGTGTGTACCCGGTAAGCTTATTTGTGTCGGTAGGAGTATTTTTTCGCCCTTTTTTTTCCATTCCTTCTTAAATTATGCGGAAAAAGGGGAAAGCAGGATTTATGTATCTGTTGTTGTTGCATGCGGCTGTCTGCTATCCTTGCTGTCGTTACGGGACTCGAATCCTTTGGCCCTACCGTCGTCGTCGTCGTCGTCGTCATCGTCGTCACGGTCGCGCCGGTTGAATAACGACGCGGTACCGAACGGTGGCCAGGTTTCGCGGTGCGTCGCATTTTTCCTATTGAACATGTAAACGAGTTGAGGTGCACTTTCCATGTTCCACCACGCTTCTCCCGGGCGGTTACCACTTGTGGGTGATGCAGATTTTTACTCCGTTCGTTTCATTTCAAAGTTGTTCTGGGTGTGTGTGTGTGATTTTTTGTTGTTTGTTTCGGTTGTATTGTAAATAAAGTCAAAACCATAAACCGTAGTCGTTAACGACAACAAGGACAACGAGTCGACTACGACGACGCCGGCGTGTGACGATGGTTGTTTTGGGTTCGTTGCGCGAACGTGAGATAAACGCTGTTGAATATGACTTTATCGCGAAGGTCCTGGTACTAGTGCGAAACTTTAAACAAATGCAATTACGTGTGTGCCTTTTGTTTTTTTTTTGTTTTTGGTCGGTACTGTCTACATCCAAAGCGGGTTTTGTTACGGTGGAGCAAGATGATCTTGTGCATCATCGTTTTAATATTGCAATTTTACAGTGTGAACTTTAGGACTTTTTTAGCAATTCAAACGAGTTGTTTCTTAGTTCTTCTTCTGCAATCCTGAAAGGTCTTTATTTTGGTATTTTTATGTTTAAAGTAACTTTGATTAAATAATACAAAACATCTCAAGGAACTTCAAGCAACTCTTTAAGAGCTGCTTTATTCCTCCCTTATCCTTCTAAGTTCCATATCCTCCACAAAGCCTTCAAACATACCTGTTGTATACGCACAGGAAGACAATTGAAACAAATTATATTAGTTTTAAAACGGAAGAACTTTCCCATCTCACCATAAAGACAAACAGTGCAAAAACTTTACCCATCTGTTACACCCTTGTTTTTTCTCAGTCGCACCTTTCCGATGTGCCTCACTAACCGAATGCCCCTGGTGAGGAATCCTGCTTCCCGTTTTGAGTGACGTGGGTAAATCATTACTCCAGATTTAAATTAATTATGCTTATGAAAGATTAAAATCCGTCATTTGTTTCATCCACAAATCCAGCGCCGTAAAAACTATTCCCGTAACACCCATTTCTTCCTACGCCGAAGCAACCCGTTGCGCACTCGGGCGACAAAGGTACACTTTCCCTTTCCCGGTTTGGTCGCTCCGGATTTTACACTCCCATCCCCTTTTCTCCCCCAAGTTGCAGGCGGAAACAATGAAATTCTAGTGCTCTTCAAGCACACACACGTGTGAGGTTGTTCTTGTCATTCTTTCCTCGTGTGCAGCATGGGTTGGGAATGAAATTTTTGCAGCTCATCGGCAACCCTCCCGTTGTGCGCTACTGGCAAAAATCCGTTTTTCTCCGAGATGGCACTGTTAGAAGTGAGACTTTCTTTCGGATTTTCCCGTCACTGCTAGCGCCAGTGAGGGTGTGTTCGGGGGGGAGAAATCGGGTCCATCCGAAGCACCCGTTGTGAAACTAACCCAAAACCGAGGGCTTATGAGACCTTGTAACTCCGTTGTTACACACGCTTACCACGCTTTACCACCCCCTTGCACGAACGGTTCTCCCGGCCTTTTTCCATACCCCCTCCCTTCGCCATCTCGTCGTGGAACTTATACCTTTCGAAGCAAAGCCCTGAAATGAAATCCTTACTATCGTGTCACTGCCGTGACAGCCCGTGCCAGCCAGTGTGCTTTCAAAAGTTTAAGTTTTCCCATCCATCCATCCTTCCATCCATCCATGCCGTTCCCTGCGCCACCGCTCCTAATTCAAGTGTTTTACAGTCCCAACCGGCGGGCGCATCCAACCGCTAGCAACAGCGTAAGAAACCGACACACGGCGCAAAGACGCCAGTGGGGCACCGTAAACATATATGACTAGAATAAATCCCCTAATTGAAACCTTGACATGTGTTTCATTTCGGTGGAAAGATATCAAGAAGTTTTTGCACAATGATTTGCTGTTGCTTTGCACAAACCGCCCGTTTCCATCAGCAACATTTCGCCGTCTGATGCAACCACGTCCCACGATTAGTGGGAAGTTCTTTGTTCGGAATTCGTTGTGCAACATGAAGTTTTTCACGCGACTTACAGCATTTCACGAGTAGATAGTGCCAAATGTGTGGTGCGAACGGCAGCACTGACAGGCTGGTAGCGAGGTATAGTAGTTGTTACAAGATCTTTAAATGTTTGAAACCAACGAATTAATGTAACGCTTTATCACTAGAATGAACGCTGTTTGCTTGCTTTTGATGATATAATCAAAGGAACTGCTTACAAATTGCTACAAGAATTATGTTTAGCAAATAAAAAAAGGATAATAAGTCTTTATTTTCATACTATCTTGCACCTAAATAATTTCTATTCTTCCTTTCTAAGCGACTCGTCAGATTTCAGTATGTTGATCACGTCATGTAAATGGTACCAAGCAACCACCATACGAACTCGAACTCTTTCCATTGGAAAGCTTTCTCAATTATCTACAACTATCCGTATACAACCGGTGTATTAGTAAATAAATTTTTAAATAGAGAAAGTGAGTCTCCACAATACCTCGAATCGCATTGTAAAACGCTCCATAAACTTTGACGACACTCTGCGTCAATCTTCAAGAGACCGTGTTCAACCCAAATCTCACCCAAGAGCTGCTGATATGCAATTCGTTTTCTGCTTTCTTATCCTGCCGATTGTGATGCATCGTACAAAAGCACCACAAATGACACCGTACTCACCCAGAAAAGACAAAGAATCCAGTGGCTGGCCCCACGTGAACTTACGACGACGGCACCAAACCATCAACTGCTTGATCGGCCATCATTCAAAGTTCGAAACGACAGCGCACAACCCCGAAAGAGGCATCCATTTTGGGAGGAGTAGAAATAAATTATAAACTACAAATTCCTGCACCAACGCCATCGCTCCGCATCCGGACCAGTTGCTTTTTGGCCGAGGCGAACGAGTACGATGCAGCATCAACGGCAGCAAACGAGAGCTTGTTGTCTTCGCCTGCCCATGGTACTACACCGTGAGTCAAATCCGTTTGCCAATTCTGACAACTTTGGGAACTTGGAAAGTCAGCTTCAGTTACTCGGTAACTCGTGGCCAAATGGCTCGTTGACGTTCGTGTGACGGCGTACCCGTCGTGGCATGCGAGAGCGCATCTTACCCATCTTGGCGAAAAAGAAAATTACACTGATTTGAATAATTAAAACATGATGATGTCTGGAAACTTTATTCGAAGATTACTCCAAAATGCCCTACGTTCGGTCCGAACACCGTTCGACACGGTACAATGCGAGATGCAACCGAGCGCTCAAGGTAAAATGAAATTGATTCTTGTTCGAGATTTGTGTAGCTACACCGCCGTGAGAAATAGAATATTTTACGACTAAATTTCTGGACTATTTATGCAACTGTTAGTATAGGATTTATTGTTGATTATAATTATTTTGAACCGTCGAAACGGAATTGTAATTAAATAAATAAAAATAATTTACTAAATAATAAAATATTAGGGTGTGATTCGGAGTGCTTTCTACACGATGTAATAAAATCATAACGTATAAAAAATAGAATTAATAAATTACTCATGGAAATTGGTTCTAATTTTTAACAATGCTTTAAGACAAAGTTTTTGATTTTTGAAGGCCTAAATGCATACAACTTATTTTTAGATTTTCTATTTCTACCGATTGTACACACTTTTTTTTCTTTAATTATATTTTTTCACCTTTTTATTTAAAATTATTTGATTTAAATATTACGTATAACGTAAACAAATAGCTTTACCATCTTTATCACGATCTCAGATTGACATCTTCTGCAATCAACCGTAAATCATACGAAGCAATCCGTCATCATTGGAGTTCGTCCGTTTCCGACCAACGGCCAAACGAGAGTGCAACACCATTTTACGCTAAACCTTCAATTATTTCACCAACATTGCCTCATTCACGCGGTCATCCCGGAGGGAGGTGCTGCTTCCTTCCTTCGCTCACATAGAGCGCATTTATTAAAAGCTTTTCCGTTGGGCGCTCGCTCGATGCCGCTTCGACGACTTGTACTGGTAATAGCGCTCCTTCTAAACCTATACCACCAGGTGACTCCATTACACTTTGTTTCACTTTGTCTCGTGATTTTCCAGCTTCGTACAGCACAGACACCTCAATCAGAAGGTAAATGATGCTGGTGATGATGATGATGATGATGATGATGATCGTAGCGCACCTTGCCAAGGGTGTCCACAACGTGGCCATGATGGATCTGCTAGTCGATACCGAAACATCACACGAACGCTGGTTTGTTTTGACACTGTCAACCAGGTTTTCTTTCTCTCCTTCTTCTCTTCGTTACACGTTTTCTCCAAACGCTCACCCTCATTATGAAGCGTTTAGTGTGCAATCTATCAAAATATGTCAATATCAAGCCACCGAGCTCTTGGATCTATCGAAGGGTTTTACTTGCGGCCCACACTTTGTCACACAGCCCATTGCGTGCCCACCACTGCCTTCGGTGTCCGCGTGCGGAAAATCGAAACCTGTCGTTGGCATTTAGCCCTCGATTTTCGCATTTTCTCCTCGTTTCGGTTCAGCATGGTTTGGATGCTGGTGGAAGCTACGGTGTTTGAAAAAAGGAAAAGCATCCAAAAAAAAACCAGGAAATCCAGACAGATAAGGGTGTACCGTTCATGAATGAAGCCGATGATGGAAGGTGCCAATGTTTCCGGACGAACGGTAGCTTCATGCATCGGTCGCTCCCTGAACGGTGTAATGGAAACGCTAAGGATATGGGGTGTGCAATTCTTAACGTCTGCTAAGTCATCCTTAGCTCAATGTCAGCTAGTGATGCATGCACACCTGGTTGTATGCATTTCGTTCGGCTGAAAAGAGCAACGAGTCGCTTGATCCTAGATCGTCTACATTCTACTCCAAAATAGATCAGCATAGGAACAGCTGCCTTCACTTTGTGATATTTATTAAAAGTGTCATCCTCCTGGAATGATAAATCAAATGGCTAGCTTTTATTAACATTATCTATTTGTTTTTGAAGTAATTGGGCATTGTTTAACCCATTTTAAAATAACTTTTATACAATCGATCTGAACTAAATTTTGCTTATGTCAAATTTCTATTCGACAATAAGCACTAACACACCATTAAGCCATTCACAAAAAACCGATGGGTGTAAAACCCTTCAATCACTCGCGAAACTGAACCGCCCGGCAAGATGTTGAACCCCTCCGGTACGCAATTTGCATGCAGTCATTTTTCATCGCTTTCAGTCATCTTTCCGTTTTACCCTTCGCAGCGCGTTGGGTTGGGTGCGTGTGATGGGCTTTCCTCCTCCTGGGATAGCTATTATAAAAGTAAACAAACGAACAAATACAAAAAAAAATATAACACGCAAACACACGCGCGCACACATGCTTTGTGAAAGTGATGAACTTAATATCGTCGGTCATCAGCTTTTTGAAAATTGTATAGGCCTCACGATACGGCCTGCTGTACCCTTGGCAACATGCTGATGACGTATGGTGTTCTAATGGCACCAACGTCTCATCAGAATGGCGATGGAGTATACGCCTCATAACACTCAGGAAGTGGCAAATGGGTGACTAGGAAGGGTACCCGTTGCGGTAGGAAATGAAAACGAGTCCCATAGTGGTGGTGGCCGTAAAAATGGAGTGGATGATATTGTATTTTTGCTGATATGGTATTTTACTTGAATTTGTTTTGGCTACCATAGCATAGTAGGTTTAAACATATTTAATAAAAAAATAGCAAAACAAACACACACACATTTCCCCCCACAACACATTCAATCGGAAAGCTAAATTAAGCCAAAGTATAGTTTTGCATTGAGGTTTGCATCTTTTGAAGAGTTTTGTCGTGCGGGTTGCATACTTCGCTACGTGCTGAGAAATACGCCTAAAAGTATGCAATTAGATTTGATCCTTCAAATCGAACGCTTACATTGCCATCCACCGGGATACATCGTTCCCAGCAGTTTTATATGTATTTCAATTATGTTAGCTTCTGCATCTATTGAAAAAGTTTTGATACACGCTTTTTTACAGTTAAATCTCACAAACCCCAACAAACCGGTACATTACACGTAATCAATATTGAGCAATGCATCATAATGCATTCATCAGCAACATACCGTGGATAAGCTGCTGATTTTAAACATCCGCCTGTGGCACATCCTGAGGACATCATTTACACGCCACCCATTTCCCTTTCCCCTCCAGTGTTTTGTTTTATATTCTAATGCATTTCAATTAACATACTTCATTGGTGAATGTGGCATTTATTTTTTTTTGCTACATCCCTCACTGCATCGCCCACCTGCCTCCAGCAACCTGTGAAGGATTCCAGCACACAACTCCCACAAAACCTAACAACAAACACATGCTTTTTTTGCGTACTTTTAGGTGCAGCATAAATTGTCGCATTGTCAAGAAGCGTTTGATAAACGCCACACATTTGCACAACAGGAACCACGGCCCGGAGGGTACTTTACATTGCGCACAAAACAAGCACACAGACACACTGTGGAACCGCTCCGGAACCGACGATGAATGAATAACGCATAAATTCTAAACAATAATGCAGAAAATCAAAACCAAACGCCAAAGCGAATGGAAGGCGCCCTCCTACTCCACCACCCTCTATACTCCCTCGGGGGACGTTCCTTTATTTCTGCGATGTGTGTTCCGGCAGCGGTCAAATCCTTGCGCTGGTCCGGTGGAATTCAACCACGATCCGTAACGCATTTATTTTATAACCGAAAGCAGTGACACATCTCCCAACACTTGTCTGCACCCTCCAACCGGTGCATAAATCGTGCAGTGCAAACGGTGCAGCATTATTTATGCATTCGCTTTGCTTAGCCTGAATAATTAAAGTTGACACAAAATTCAATTGCACATCCGGCCGCACACGCTATCCCTGGCAAATGGTAGCCTCCGGAATGGAATTGACTTTTCATCTTTTACATTTTTTTGTTTCGTTTCGTACGAATATGCCCTTACCGCATACATCCTCTTGATGCATCTAATGTTTTGTTTTATCTCACCGCACCGTGAGCCCGTTTCCCGTTTCTGCCGGCCCATTCTTTCAATCAAATTCGATACGCCTCACTGCGGTCGATAAACAACTCCACCCAACTCCGTACTAACCGCCTGCTAAATTATACCTGGACTCCATCTAACTGTTCGACGGGAAGTCATTAGCTGACGCTGGTGGTTAATTATTGCAAATAAATCGTGAATATATTTTATTCAAATTAGCTACATCAATACGGCACGGGTGCGCATAGTGCCGTGGAACATTAGCCGTTGCAATCTGATTTACCTGAGCTGATTTGCAATAAAGTAATCATCCCTTCGGACAGTTCTTAATTTGCTGCTGTCGATTGTTGAAAATAAGGCCCCACTCCAAATTCATTCCATCGGACCATTATTTATGATTTAATGACTACCGAAATTCAGCACACCACACTAGCGCCATCTGGTGAAGGGTGCAAACCACCCTAAGTGAAATCTGTCACCGGTACAACTGATTCTGTCACCAGTCCGCTTGTGCCACTAATTCTTCCTAATCATTCATGTCAGAAAGGTAGCAAAAAAAAAACACCCCCGAAAACAATAAAACGGCAAACACGGCCACGGCACGCATTTCGGTGAGCGATTCGTTTGGAAAACACTGTCGCCACTAATCACACCGCGATAGCCATCGGGCAAGCCTCGGACGATGAACATTAACAGCTTCACCACCGTTTGTGGCCCCATCATCGGTCCCCATCACGGAGGAAAAACATTTGCTAATAATTATTATTTTCACTAAATTATCCACTTTTCCATCGGTGGCAAAACAATAACGCCTGGATCCGAGCCACGAACCCGCAGACAGAAAGTGGTGGAAGCCGAGGGCGGTTTTCCTTTGGACGAATCGCATGCCGACAAGTGCTGACTAACGCCACCAAAACAACAACAAAAAATGCCAAACTCCACAGTGGGCGCTTTGCACAAGTTCATTCCACCTGGTCCGGGTCTGCAGAGACCGAATGGATAAATGCGTTAAACGGGCCAGAGAATCAAACAAAACAAAAAAAGCAAGAAAAGCTCACGCACACATACATTCGTGCAGGAAAACTATGTAAAAGTAGACGCCGTTCGTGTTATAAATGATTCTCGTACTAGTTTTTCGCATGAATATGGTGCTGTTTTTTACGTTAAGTTCCATTTTTATTCAACTCTCCCTTTCTGCCAGGTTTGCCAGCATTGTTTTGCTTTTTTTTTTTTGCTCCCAAACTAACACTTCGGTTAACGCGAGCGAATAAACTGCCGCACCTAATTCGAGACCGCTGGACGTACCGCAAACTTTGGTCCACAAGCTCCGTTTAGTTGGCGAACTGCAACTGTTGAAAAGGTGCAATTACCAAAACGATAATTAAGTTGAAAAACTGCTCTTGCTGGCGCGAAGCGTCCGGTGTGCTGTACGGTGCACTGTACCGAAGAACGATCGGTAAAATAAAACCCTTTTTCGGTAGACGCGAGATAACGAGGGAGTGCGAAATAACAGCAGATAGAGGGGAGGGTTTGCCACATTTTTTTTTGTTGGTAGCTGCCATTGTTTATTTTGTTTGTTACTGAGCACATGCAACATGCACCGAATGCTGACGAGTACAAAACAGCGTAAGTTCTAATGGGTGTTTTTGCTAACGGTTGAGAATTTCTAACGTGTTAGTTCGATCCGACTTTATGTTTCATTACAGTGGAAACATGCAAAGACTTCTCGTTTACAGATTTTATCAGTCTGAAACAACAGATTCAACGATGATCTGATTCGTGGTTTTTATAGCGTGATAGTAAAAGGAAAATAACGAAAAGAGAAAATAAGGAAAATTGAAGAAAAAACAATTATTTCAACAAACATAAGATGAAAATGATAGTAAAACACGCATCAGTAGCAAACAAAACAAATATTGAAAAAAACGGCTTTATAAAAATCAACAAAGAAATTAAAGGAAAATGTAAAAAAAACAAATCCATTAGCGTTAGAAAAGAAATATAAAAATAAAGGGAAAGAAAAACAACGAAGAGCAAAAAAAGAAGAGAATAAAGAAAAGAAAAGAAAAACAATGACACAATGAAATAGTATACACGCAGAATTTATAAGTGATGATTTAAAAACACAAACACCAATGAAACACATCAAAATAAATGTAAAATGTCTTTAAAACATGGAATCTGCATATTATCGTAAACTAGAATGCATGTTTTACATTTCCACAGTGCAACAGGTTCAACAGCAGTTAGTAAAAGAAAACCCCTTTATCAAAACCGCATTGTTACCGAGTCGTTTTTCACCATAACTGATCCCTTCCCGACGTCTATTAAATCAGCTCACACTGCAACACGCGGCCAAGCGTCGGCAGGCAGAAAAAGGAAACTTCTCCACTACAGCTCGAGGGTGATAATGCATCTCACCTGATACCCGTGGGTTGAGCTCCGTCTGCCGTGCTTCGGTAAGCCTCCACACACACACTGCCCGGCAGTGGTTGATTACTTTCGTAAAGTTGATAACTGCCAAAATTTTAAGCACCCGCCCCGTAACTGATGTGGCCGTACATCACGCAAAACGGAACACGAATCCTTCACCTTGGCAGGAAGCGATATTTTTCTAACCATTCCACTCGAATACCCACCAGCTCCCACCACGCACCATGGTTGGCCGCACTTCGCCATTTACTCGACCTTCCCGTTGGCTCATTACAAACATTTTCGTTCACCGCCGGCAGTAGCCGAAAGCTCCGAGCGACCCAACTCGATCTAGCATCGGCGGAATGGTAACTAGTTTCCAAAGTACTTTCATCCCATCCCAGCCAACGCTTTCTACTAGCACTATTACAATTTATGAACCAGGTGTTACCTAATTTGATTTATGCTGATGCAATTTGGTGCTTTAACGTGTGCCGCCCCACACTCCCAACCGGAAAATCCATCGGCAGTGACTGAGAAAAGGCGTAGGTGTAGTAATCATCCGCACCACCCGGCTTGGTTGCCTTCGTGCTCAAGCCGTTTTGCAGGTTCGTTCCTACCTCGCCACATCGACGGGAGCCGGCAGAACAAGTACGCTGGCGTAAAAGTTCATCATGCGTCCTTTTGCGCAGCAGGGCGGTTGTAGCGCAGCAACAGTTTCCAAACAATGCAGTATTGTTGCTTGAGGTTGCTGCCAATCGATGCTAACAGGCGTCAGCGTTTGGTGTTTGCTGCTGCTGCCGAACTCGCCTACTTACAAAGTCTGATGTGTCGGTACAGCAGCATGAAAAATAATAATTATAAGAAACACATTAAAGAGTGAATCAGATAAATTGATACTTTATTGCAATTTATTATTACTTTACTATATCTTGTACGTTCTTGAAGAACGCACAATGTACCAATAACCCATTTGAATTATTTAATAATAATTCGTGCATCAAATTTATTTATTTCGAATGAGTACCTAATTATCTATAAAATAGGAGACTATTATAACAAATACATCATCCGATATTTTGATTTATTTTTAAAGTATTTATTTAAAAAATCAAATCACTCTTTATTCCAAATTCATTGATAACTATTCAGAAAAAAGCGTATTGTTTTATTGCAATTATTAGAAAACCTTCTGTTCCTGTTGATCCTTTCTATAGGCGGTCAAACGACAAATTTTAATGCATACAGGATTGCATACATTTAGGCGCTTAACTTGTGAAGTCGACGTTTTCCGTCCTGCAAATGCAACAGTATTATATTCGGAATACGCAACAATTCAAAACTAATATTGTCGATATTGATTCTTATCCATACATCGCTTGTTTTAACTTTCGCATCTTTTAAATAAAAATAAGAAGTCAAACAAAAGAAGTCGAATTAAAATTATCTAATACAAACGGATATACAATTTATGTTTTGTATATGTTCTGTAATATGTTGAGCTTTAATTTCACGATTGTCGAAGGAATTTATTTTTAATGTAACAGTTTTAGTATTTTTTCTTTAAATAATTTAAGAATGTTTAATAATTTTATAATTGTATATAATGATCCATCAGCAACAAATATTTAACGCAAAACTTGTTAACAGAATTATGACGCGTCTCACCTTCATTTTATCCATAAATCTTTATGTTTTCAATAAATATACGCTGTCCCCCATCACTGTCATGCGCTTTTCTCGATAAAACCATCAACAGACCTTAATGCGTCAATGTTATCAATGCATTTTTCTTTCACACCCCTGGCAGAAACGGGAATCTGTAATTAAAATATTGTCCTGGCGCCTCGCTACGCTGACCGATGTTGTTAAAGAAAACAGGATATTTTAATTAAATGAAGCACCGTTACACACCTCCACCGATGAGCCCGAGCGAGCGTAAACCATATTCATGTTGCAGTAATTGTTGCTAATTGAAACGATAAAGTATGAAATTGACGAACGGCGGATCGCTGACAGAAAGGGGATAGAAGCATGCAGAAAATATTCAACAAAACAAAAAAAACAACAAACCGTTGGATCGTTTGCATTTTCCATTGATTGGCACAACATTTTCTACCCGGTTTAAGTTGTGACTGCATCAGAATGCTTCTGTGGAGCAGGGCGATTAAACCAACCAACCATTGCCACCATCGTTCAGGTGTGCTTCCCAGCTTCATAGCCGGCTGAACTTTACCAACGGTCCAGCAGCTCCCTTTTGGCGAACGGACCGAACCGCTCGATTCAGACGGTGAACGAGAAAAGCTGCGAATTGGCTAATTTTAATATAATGATTCCTGTGCCGTAAATTATGCAGCCTCGACTTGCTTCGCATGAATATTTCATGAGTGCCAGACACGGCCACAGGACAGGACAGCGCGAGTAGTGCGAGCAGTGTTTGACAGGGAGCGTGCGCGCGCGAAGCGCACTACACGCTGTTGTTTATTTTTCTTCACACTACACGCTTACAACGCCCTCAGCGCACAATCCGCGGGGCCAGACTACTACAGTCGAGACCCCGAGAATCGTGACCTGCACCAGATAAGAGCGCAGCTTGTCAACTTGACAGTATGTCAGTCGCCCGGGTGACGTACTAGCGATAAACACCGCCTGACGGGGTATGCATCCGTCTTTTTTTTCTCTTCCTCTCTCTCTCGCTCTCTTTCTTTCTTACACAGTTTGATAACTTTTGCAATGGTGCACCGTTTGAAAATTTCCCCTAAAAACACCCTTGAAGAGCTCAAACAACATTCCGGAAGAGTGTCCTGCCTCGACTAAACTTGCCCTGATTACCGATTAATGATGGGAAAAAGGACACCGGGTGCCCGGGTACTAACTTCTTCTGCTGGCAGACGAAAATGCTATAGTTGCTACGGTACTACAATGCTCTCAAGCGCTCTCATCCAACAACTTCTGGCTAGAATTCGAAATTTATTCGCCTGCCACTTTCAAATCGCATTCCGCAGGTTAAACGAACTCACCTACCACGGATGCGAGGAAGAGCGTGTATTGATTCGGAATTCGGCAACGATTGCGTTAAGTGATAAAATTTATGGACCATCTTAAGCGATTACAGACGATGCCGTTACCGACCCTGGACCGTTCGAAACCGAAACCTTCCGGCAGCGGCGACGAAGTCAACAACGAGTGGAAAGCAAACACTGCACATTGCTACATTAGGCGCATATCAAAGTAATCCAAGTAGCAGGTGTCAAGCACTTCGGCTACTCCCCACCCAAAGCATGTTTATTCAATCGCCTCCTGCTGCTGCTGCTGCTGCTGCAACATGCATCCTTGATGCAACGAGCTGCATCGCTCTAGGAAGTGAGTGTAATGCGGAACTTTCTTCGCACACATGAACTCAAACGTGAGCACGGTAGCAAACAACTTTGCTACGTTGTCTGTTTCGCCGACAGCCGGGCCGGGCACATGGGAAACTTAAACGGAAGAATAAGTTAATCGATCAATGCTGCAAACTTGTTTGAATTCGTTATCGAACATGATCGATGAACAGTGGAGATATCGCGCGTACATATTCTTTCCGTGTGTCGATACTTTAAGAGGACGATTTTCAAACAACTAAATTCTTCATTCATCAAGAGCTTTAGTTCATAGAAAAAAAGAATTAAGAAGCATTTTAAGCAGTGCTTCTTAAGTGAGTTAGGATGACACACCATCAGCATGCCACAACATTATCTACCAAATCTCAGCGACAACCAAGTACATTTATTTGCTCACCAACATACTTTCGGCAAGAAAAATTCCATCCCATTCCATTGCTTGATGCCATCGTCTCAGTCTCATCGGTCCTATCATACACGACCACGGCACGATAGCGATGGAGAAATCATACACTGATAGTACCACTTTCAAGGTACGCCAGGCACCAAAACCCGTTCACACAAACCGAAAGCAGCTACTGCTTTGGGTAACTTTTTCAATTTGTGCTACCTATCCCATTTTACGAACGTGTTAAGTACCCCTGCTCTGTGTAGGGAAGATGATCCAAAACTCGCTGACGATGGAGACGCAAGACACGCTAGCAAATACCGGCATAATGGCCCAACACCGGTAGCTGGTAACGCACGGCGCACTCTGTCTGTACGGTTCGTCGCTTCCATCGGGCGCAGCCAGCCAGAAGATAGACAAACCAGATCCATCCAGGCACTCCGTTTCTTGTCACATCAAATTAAAACACCTTCACAACCCACACACACCTGCCGGGCGCGGTGGCCACCAATCCAACAGCAACAGTTTCATGTTCATCGATTCGGGTGCCTGGCCCATCGTGACGCATCCGTACCGTATTACCGGGCGCACCGAATACCATCGGACATTGTCGGACAAGTTTATTTCAATATGTTTGCCTTGTTGCACTTGTTGAGGTACAAACCGTTCCTCACAGTTCGCCCTTACGGCTGTCCCCGCTCGGCATGGTTCCAACGTTGCCAGGGGTTTTTCGACATATTACGCAACGCTGCTACATTTCTCCACGTCCACGAATGGGTCCGAGCACGAGTACGTGTTAGTGTTTGTAGGTTAACACGAGGCCAACGTCATGCTGCCCTATCTGACCTACCGTTGCACACAGTTCATGGTATATAGGGATTCTGGTTAATGGATTGTCACAGAACGGTAAAACGAATGTCGAGTAGTCGGAACTATTTGGGATTCCTGTTAATCTATTGAGAACAGTTTAAATGAATTCTAATTTTGTTGCTTCTGTACAAAAATTCTTTGTGTGAAAAAGAGTAGTGCCTTAAATTGTTAAATTTTTTAAAAGTAATATTAAATAGTATTTTAGTAGTATTAATATTTATTTTGTTTCGTTAACAGTTTAAATTGATTCTAATTTTGTTGTTTCTGTACAAAAATTCTTTGTGTCACCAGAAGTACTGTTATAAATTATTATTTTTTTAAAAGTAATAATAAATAGTATTTTAGTAGTATTAATATTTATTTTGTTTTGTTAACAGTTTAAATTGATTCTAATTTTGTTGTTTCTGTACAAAAATTCTTTGTGACAAAAAGAGAACTGTGTTAAATTATTGTTCTTTAAAGTAATATTAAATAGTATTTTAGTAGTATTAATATTTTTTTTGTTTCGTTAGAACGGCCTGGCCGTATCGACTTATTTTACCACGTAGCCGGATATTCAGTCCTTGTGCTACGGGGGATTGGTCCGGATGGGATTTTGGTCCGGTCCGTTCGTGTGAAGACCGGCTCCGTTATTATCATGCCACCTAGTCGCCCCTAGTATTAATATTTAGTAGTATTAAATTGAGTAATACCATTAAAGTTCAACTCCTTCAACTTCCATTTTTTATACAACTCCTACAGATTAAAATGATTCTTTTCCAAGTAAAATCCTTCACCTTTAAACTTCATTCAAATAATATCTTTTGGTGCAACCTGAAGCATTCACTCCAACAAACTCTGCGCGTCTCTACATAACTCTTCTCAAGTGGTTCTTGGAAGTGGAAGCTATAAGTCGTATTGTAATAAAATTTGAACTCTATCAACTATATTCTGCAATGAAGTTGTAGCGTAAAAAATAAACCTTAAGACACACCAATGCAACCAATGATAAGATATAATATTACGTTGCGCTTATCATACATATCTTGATCTCCAAAATGGACAATGTTTGTATATCTTTCTAGCTAAATCCTTTCAACAGCTTTTACAGCAACAATCTCCGAAAAGTGCACCATTTATGTTTGCCCTGCAAATTAAATTGCAATTCAATTATTTGTCGTACCGCATCCATTCCGTGCCGACTACATAAAAACCCATCCACTCAACACAATAACGTATGTGTTACTGCTGCAAAACGGACGCGGCAGCAAAACACAACATAATGTTGCTAGCTGCGCCGATGAAACGCAACCGGCTGCGGTGCGGTGCATTAAGCTGCGGAAACTTGTTTGTTTTGCCCCGGCGTATGTCCCGATGCATTGCAAGGCCTCGCAAAACCCCCGTACCGTTACGTGTTTTAGTTCATGTCCTAGCTCCCTGCGCCCCCCCACCAACCACCACGCTGGGGCTCGGCTGAAATGCGATGGAAAACGGTTTCCGCACAGCAAAAGTTCGACCTGCATTGACCAAACTACACGGTGGCCCGAAAAATGTACGACCATTGTCGGACACATCGATAACGTCCCACCGTTCCTCCCTGGATGGTCACGGACGGGCCCTTTCGCACGTGCAAGGTTTTGGGGTGGAAAGTTTTTCTTTCCCCCGAAAAGCGTTCGAACTTCCGCTACGCCACGTCGTGCCAGCTACGGTGCGGAAGGAATCGGTTTCGATGGAAAACTTTTTCCCCCGAACAACCATCCTCCCAGCACTCGATGCACTCGAGTTCTACACGACTTGTTATGCGTGTTTTCATTGTCCGTGCAGAAATTGTAAAATTATGTTTAGAATTATGTTTATCGCTGTTGGCCAGCGTACCGTTCGGTAAAGCGGCGGGCGCCAATAAGTGCGCTGCGACACTCGAGCACAAGTTGCGCACTTCTTGTTTTCCCTGGATCGTTACGGTTGGGTTATGGTGCATCCTATTTATTTCTTCATACGCATCCGTACGAGATTGTACCGCACTCTAGCAAAACGGTATTACTGCATGTGTTCAATAGAGTTACGGCTCACCGCGTTGTACTGCGAGTTGACTCAACAATTCGAGCTTGTCCAGCCAAATCTGATCCGCATTCGATGCTTTGTATGGTTTTTAGAGCTACATTCCAATTAGTTCGTTGGATTTAGATCTTTCGTTTTTCATGTAAATCTATAGCAATACTCTACTATTCGTAATACTTATTGAAGCATTAGCAGCTTCACAATTTTATTTTAAAAAAATAAACAAAGAAGGGTTGAAGAAAATCAGGATGAGAATCAGAGTGAATCCTTGTGCTACTACGGCTGAACCATCAAGGCTCTACAAAAGTTTTTGCTTACATTGACATTGTCCGGGGTTGCTCACGCTTCGCGATCTGGACCTTCTGCAAGAGCCCTCAAAACCACTCTCGATCGAGTGACGAATTCGTCTAATGAAATATCCTTTCTGGCAAACATATAAGCACCATTACTTTTAGATCAACCACGCTTTTCATGCATTGAACGGCCTAAACCGACCTGCAGAGTTGGTTGTTTGGTTCGTTGTTTATCATTTAACTCTGGGAACAAAGGATTTAACACTAATTTTCACTACGTTAAGTTATAATTACCATATTTTAGCATGCATAACGACCCCCTTTTAGGTCAAAAATGACCAAAGTCCAATTAAGGGGGTCGTTATACAAGGGTAGTAACTTTTCCGTTCTAGGTCTATGGATTAAAGGTCGTTTGATTGAAATAAAAGGACGAATCTTTGGTTTAATAATGTTTGGAACAAGAGACCTGGAGCTCTTATGAAAAATCAGCAATGCTAGTACTGAATGCAGCTGAATGTACTGAATTTAGAGGTCATCTAACAGCAGAAGTTAAACAAATTGTTTCTGGACGTCATTCCTGGATGTCTAACCAGTCAGCTGCAACAGTCGGGAGTCAGCGAAGCGATTGTCGTCAAATCCTTTCAAAAATGCGAAATCAGTAACAATCTGGATGGGACTGAGGATCATGCAATCTATGAAGATAGTGATGACGGGGATAATGACAATGAAAATGTGTTTGAAAACACCAGTGAGGACGATATGAAAGAGTATTATGAATTGTAATGTTCAAAATTAGATGTAACAACAAAATTGTTCCAATTGTTATAAAAATTAAATAAAATCTGTTTTACCAAAAATCTTGCATAATTCATCTAGGGGGTCGTCATACACGCTAAAATACGGTACTCGTACAAGATTACTTCACATACTTCCAGGCGTTTAGCAGCAGTGTTTCTGGTAGACGATTCAATGCCATCAATCCTTTGCAACATTGGTCCCCTCACGCCTCATATTTATCTGTTGAAGATCCAAAAAGAATTATAGGACAGAAGTATACGGCTTCACATTCGGGATATAACCAGAATACGAGTAGCCTCTTCTTCTTAACGGCACAACAACCCCAAGAGATACAGCCCTGCCATCTCTGGGCAGTTGAGTTGGTACGAGGTATCGTGTTTTTCTTCTTTAACGGCACAACGACCTCAAGACGCCAAGACGTCTTGTGCCTGCCATTTATGGCTTACTTTGACTTGATTTCGAGCGAATGGTCCGGATGGGATATTGGACCCGTTCAATCTTCTTGTTCTTCTTCTCCTTCTTTATCCACACAACAACCTCAAGAGATCTAGACGTTTACCATTTCTGGTATTATTAGAATATTTCACCCGTAGCTAGATAGTCCGTTTTGCGCACGGAGGATTGGTCGAGATTTTGGACCAGTCCGGTTGAGTGAAGCTCGGCGCTCCTATCAATACACCACCACTCATAAAAATCTTCATTATCCTTCCATAGATTGGAAATGGAAAATAATTGTCTGAACATTCCTCATGTATAAACGTGATTATTTAGAGTAGCTCCCAATCTTATCATTATATTTTGAGAAAAAAATTGTGCAATACTTATAAGTTACGATAACAACGTGTTTGATTTTTCCTTGTAAATATTCAAATTTAAATTCTGTATAATATTCTGTTTTGCTTCTAATATGATTCCGTTAAATATTCCTAAAACATATAAATTATATAAATATTTAAATACCCCTATCTACGCATGTAAAGCTCAAACGAATAGATTTGTTACTCCTCGCGTTGATGATGTAGACAATCTAAACAACAAACCAAATCACTTGTTGCGTCACTGCATAAAAAATGAAGGATGTTAATGAGCACTACATGGAACCGTGTTATTTTATCGATTGCTTTTATACGTCTGTTTGCTTTTGGAAAGGTGCACTGCCGTTCGAACAGTTTGACCAACGTAACTACGCGACTAAATAGAAATTGTTGCTTACAAATTGGTTATGGAAACATGTAACGCGCTCGTTCGCGTTCCCGACCCGATCAAAATGGGACAATTATTATACGTTGTTTAAATAAACAAAAACGATAGTTTAACAGAAAGGTAACAAAATACGTTGAACAAACATTTTCTCGTACTCTTGCTCGAACCACCGCTCGTAGGTGGATCGGACGACGGTAGAAACAGGACACCGTCACACCGTCAAATGCATCGGAAAAGTAGGCGCAGGCGCACCGCAGCAATCGCTCCTTGAAGCTGCTCGAATTGTGGACAACAAGTGCGCCGGACGCAAACCACGACCACCACTGCAAACCGAAGCAACAGTGAAGGGTGCCCGAGAACTCACACAACCGCTATCAAACGCATGCGAACAACTCACTTGATGCTGCTCGAATACCGAACGGTTGCTCCCGTGCTGCTGGTACGGCTGCTGCTACCGTTGCTGCTGCTCGAATTCCGAACACAGCCCGTCGAACCGTGCAAAGTGTTGCTGCACTGCTGCTACTGCCTCGGTGCTCGGTCGTTCAGTTTTCGGTGTGTTTTCTTTCCTCTAACCAGTGCTAACTGCTGTGTGTGCTTCCTTCGCTCCTGTGTCTGTGTGTGCTCCGTGTGTTCGTGTGCTCCGTGTGTGTATGTGTGTTTGATTCCTGCCTGCCAATTTTTCCAGCGGCCGTGCTCGGTCCACCTTTAACCATCTTCTTCATCATCGTCACGAAAACGGAAGAGACCTCCCCGGAAGGAGCGCGCAGTGCGTGACACGATTCGCTAACACACGCACACACGAAAAAAGACTCTCCCCCCCCCTACTCGGAACCACACGGGAAGCAGAAACGCGGTACGGGGGAACACGAAGGAAAATCCTCACCCACACAGAGATATGCGCGCGCGGAACGAGTGAGAACCTGTTGTAGTGGAAGGACATTTTCACCGTGCCACTCACGGACGGACTTTCTCCCGCTGGCACTCACACCGCTGTGAGTGTCGCGCTGTTTGGGTGCCATCAACAAACAAGGCAGCAGCAAATATACGCGAGGGCGGATAGTGGAAAAGTGTTGCGCAAGGGTGCAGACAACCGAATGCCACAGGCATTTCACAGCAGGAAATGAGCACCGGCGTGAGTGAGTGCGGTGGGTTGCGCGCGCGATAGCAACTTGTTTGCTGCAAACCGGGGTTTTATTCCCCCAATATCGAACGAACCACACTGGAAAACCCACTTGTCGCAGCGACCCCTTGCGTGTATTGGTACGCGCTAAAGCACAATCCAGTGCGAGAGTTACCCTTTCGAGGCATCTGTGTGTGCGTGTGTATTGGTGGTAGCGCCGTTTCCGTGCGCTGCCAACAGTGTAGTGCCGACGGCGAGCAGCAAACAGCGAGCAGGAGGGAAAAAATCGGCAGTGGCCACAGTGCGACAGCAAAAAGCAAGCATGGCCGCCGGGCCCGGTGTGGTTGGATTTTTCCGTAACGCGAGCAGCAGCGCACTGTGTGCAGTGAAAATGGCCCCACGCCAGGTCACGGTTCGTTGGTAACGCAAGGCACGGTCTGGTGCGCTGGTAGGTCGATTCCATTGCCGATTTTGCGAAAGGAAGTTTGCGTGCGTGCCCGAGGCGTTCACGGTTCACGGGCGCAAAAACAGAACAACCCAGCAGCGAAAAACGCTCATAAAAATCGGACAGGCTCCGCGTGTTTTGTGTGTGTGTGACTACCCCGTACTACACCCCCGGGGGGCAAGAATCTTGAAAGGGAGGGGGTTGTAAAAACAGGAACAAGTGAGAACCTTCGCCACAAGTGTGTTTTTGTGGCAGCGAAGAACGAGAAACCGCAGAACCCCGAATCGATTCCCGCAAAACGGATCCATTCTGCTTGCGGCAATTTTTGGCGTTCGCTGCTATTGTGTAACCGGAAGCCAAGTGTAACGGTGTCGCCCCACGCCCCGGCTGGGAGAGCACAAGGAAGCCCCATTACCAGCCAGCACCTGTTGGCATGTGCCAAGGTAGTGTGTCACACGCCACAACACAAAACAACCTGCGGGACATATATGGTGCGACGCTCGACGCTGCGGAAAGGATATTTCTTCGCCCGTCCTTCCCACGGTTCGCTCGATAAAGAAAGGTCGATTTTTCCGCCCAACGAACCTTGGGCCACCAGCATAAGCGCAGTTTGGCGTTACTACCACTTGCAAGCTACTTGTTGCATGGGGCCGCCCAGTCCCCCGTTACACCGAACATCCTGTCGCACCTTGTAATAATTACTTCGCTGGCTTCGTCCTCTAGGACTCACCCAGCCCCCGGTGAGACTCAGTCCCCCCACAAAAGCCCACTCAGCGATAGATTCATCGTATCGTAAACATCGACATCGGCGGTGGCCCAAAAAACCCGAACCCCGAAGGCGTCGTTCGCGGTCTCGTTCGTTGGCTTACCTTGGTTTCGGGAGGGAAGGGGGCGGTGTGAACTGGCCAACAAACTGTCTGTGTGTGTGTCTGTGTGTGTGTGCGCCTCTCTCGTTCACATTCCGTTTCCCACCCACCGGAAGCGCAGTAACGGCTGGGCACGAGTTTTTAATGGACGCTCGGGCACCGAAACACAAACACCCATACACGTGCGCCCACCCCTTGGAGGCAAGTGAATAGAGAACTCGCGTGCGCAAACGTGTGTGTGTGTGTGCGAATGTGAAACATTAAGATGTGTGATAGGATGTGCAAAAATTGACAACAAAGCGGAAAGTGCGGCGGAATCCGCACAAACCCGAACGCAGCAAACTCAGCATGTAGCGGAAGCGTCGTCGCAAGCGACAACGAAACAACGAAAGCAATAACCATTCTGTGAGGAATACGATGTAAAGATGTAGCCGATGTAGAGATATATTTTAAAAGCACCCTGGAAACAAGCGAATAAAAAAAAACGCAACCAAAGTCAATATACTGCAAATACAACGTGTGTTAATTAGTAGCGCGGTAGCTGTAACATAGAGCTGAGATAAAGCTGAGATAGAGCTGAGATTAAGCCGTAACCAAGAGTCGGTGGCAGCACATACGTTTAGCAAACATATTCGACGTCATTTTGACATTTAGGCTGCTTCGTTAGTGGTCTAGCAACACAATTAAATCTAACGCCTCAAAGATCAATTAGCCGTCGCTTTGCGCAAAACCGCGCAATAAGTACACAGTCAGCACACTCCGGGGGAAAGATTTATGCTGACGGCCATCAACCGGAACACGGTCCCACGGCGACCACCAGAAGGCGCACACGCTGTCGCCAAGCACGGCCCCACCCCCCCCGGGTGCTGGATCAGCGGAAAATTATCCCGAATTCTGCACAGTCCCGGTCGGTGTCGGTTTTGTGTTTACGGCGTAGTGACACAGTGAGAGCAGACGCCCGTCTCAACTCACCTCACAGTCATCTGAACCCAATCTCACCCCAAGCCTATCGAGCCGTGAACAAGGAATCGCTGCAAACGTCCAAAATCAACATCATCAGCACCATTCCATCCCTTATCATTCCGCACACCTGTGTGTGTGTGTGCGTGTCCCCTTCCCTTCACAGCCAGGCGTCAAACCGGAAAGCATCCGAAGACCTTTCGTGTGTGTGTGCGTGTGTGTGTGTGTGGATGCTGCAAGTAAACAGACGTGCCACGAAGGCCACGAAGAGATCCGTCCCGGAAGATTCGGAGATCGTATAAAAGGGAGATGGTCCGCAGCATAACCCTCCGCGCCGCCCCGTCGTCCTGTTGCCGTCCATCCGTCAGCACCTTCCCGATCCTGGTCGGCCTGTGCGAAATCAGCTCGTGCGCATCGCCATCCTTTCGGTTCGGTTTCGGGCGGTGAAGCATATTTCATAAATCCAACAAGTGTGTTTTCCCGTTTTTGTTGCGCCCCGGGGAGTACAAACCCACCCATCCACCCTCCGCTCACCGGTTTGGAACCGGGGGGGCGGGAACGAAAGGAGACCGACGGTGTAAAGAGTGTACTACGAGCGTTTCCTTCGTGCGGGTGAACGACAAAAAACGGGAGAAGGAAAAGAATTACCAAACATTTTTACGCCAGTCGGCGGAGTGAGTTTAGCCGTTTGTTTGAAGGGAGCATTAGTGTGTTAGTGTGCGTGAAGGGATACGGGAGGGTTGATCGATGATGGACGTGCTTCTGCTTTCGCTCACACTCGGGGGACGCGGTGAGTGCAAATGAGACGGGTACGGCTCACTGTGCATCGCACGCACGAGGATGAAATTATAGTGGAGCAAATATTTGCGCCAAAATGCAAATTAATCAACCAGCAATTGGGAGGAAGCTTGTGAGCTACTCGCAAGAAGCGTGATCTTCAAATATGGTGTGATTCGAAATTGATAAGCAATATTGATGTGTTTGGGGAAAGCGAAGAAAATAGCGAAGAAGCGATATTTTAAATTCCCAAAACTTTGGTTTAATTAACTACGCAATACACGCAATCGTTTGTAGAGAAAAAAAAATACCAAACACAATGAACTAAACGAAAACCGCAACCGGCTGCGGCGAAGAACGATCGATTTCAAATCTGTATTCCATCCAAAACGAAACGAAACACACAAAATAATAGCCAACACAGCGTACGCCAACCAAAAACCATGCCGCGCTGTTACATCGTGAAAAAGCAACATCCGCCGGCGATGCCGGCGTACCGGAATCGAACCACGGTGGTAACGGCCACCGGTGGCACCGGGGGCAACCATCAGCAGCCACAGCAACATCAAACGACCACGCGACAGGTGCTGGTGGTCAACGGGAAAACGCTCAAGGAGCAGAGCGAACCGGGCCGTACCGGTACGGTAAGGTCGGCCGGTAGAAGTGTCGGGTTGGGTGGTGGTGTTGGTGGTGGTGGTAGCAGTGCCTTGGGAAATGTTATTGTGAAAAATGGAAAAGAGCCAACGGGCGGCAACAATCTCGTGCTGCTGAACAGTGTCAGTGTCATTAGCGGTGGCCCGGCCGGTGGCGGCAGCGTTGGCGTGCTGGAGGTGAACAAGCACGAGGGTGGCACTGGTGGCAAGGCGGATAGTGTGGGCAGTGTTAGTTTTACGCTCGCGAACGGTGGGACTGGCGGCGGCGGTGGGACTGGCATTGTGCAGCGGAAGGACGATTCGAGTGGCCCGGTCAGTCCGACCGAGGGCTGCGTTGCGCCGATCTACTACACCAACATTTCCGAGAGCAAGAGCGGTAAGTCCCCTGCCGGTCGTTTCCGGTTTTTCGCTATGCATAGCAAATCATACCTGGTGTTATTTGGGGCTCGGTGAAAGTTCATGTTGAATTTGTATTTTGTGAAAAAATACTTGAAAATTACATTTTATTTTTTCAAAAAGTTATTGAACCAATACAACCAAATTAGCACCCAATTTAAAATATTTCCGTTCAGCAAAATGCTACTATTATTTGAAGAATTAGGCATTAAATACGGAAAATTTCTTGATTTGCAAATTATACAAGAACGAACCTAACAATTAATAAACAATTTCATGATAGTTCATATCAATTAAATCTCGAATTAATCATTTAATACGTGGAGCAATTTTTTCTACCGCAAATTTGTGGAGGAACCTTAAAAAAATCATCTATTATGAGCTATGGGGAAATATTTAATATTTAAATTTCTAAATATTTACTATTGCAAAGGTTTCTACTATTGTGTAATTTCATTAAATTGTGGAGTAACCTTAAAAAATCATCTATTATGAGCTATTGGAAAACATTTAATTTTAAAATACTTAAATATTTACTAAAAGGTTTCTTCTATTGGGAAATTTCATTAAATTGTGAAGGTACCTTAAAAAATCATCTATTATGACCTATGGGGAAATATTTAATATTTAAATATTTAAATATTTACTATTGAAAAGGTTTCTTCTATTGGGAAATTTCATTAAATTTTGGAGGAACCTTAAAAAATCATCTATTATGAGCTATGGGAAAATATTTCATATTTTAATATTTAAATATTTACTACTGAAAAGGTTTCTACTATTGTGAAATTTCAAGAAATTATGAAGGAACCTTAAAAAATCATCTATTATGAGCTATGGACAAATATTTAATATTTAAATTTCTAAATGTTTACTATTGAAAAGGTTTCTATTACTGTGAAATTTCATGAAATCGTAATGAAACAATGAAAATATTTTTCTATTGAACAAAAATGAAAATTTTCAGAAGCATAATTTCGAATAATAATTTCGTAATAATAAATTCTTTCCTACTTCAAATTTGTTTAAAAAAAGCAGCTTCTATAGAATATTCTTCGTGAACCCATCTCTTATCATCATTTTCTCTGAGTGCTCTGTCTTGTTTCCAAAGAAACTAAACCAAATCTTCACTACAAACCCCTTTCCCACCGATTAAAGGAATTAATCCATGAAGACAGCGTGACAGATAAATAACAACGCCTGCATAGCAGCACATGGAGACGCCTGGTCTTTCATGAAAGTGCCATGCGCCCACTCGCCCCCCCCTAAGGCGTTGGAATGCAATGTATCGCTTTGTAGCGTGCTCAATCTCGGGCTTCACTTTAAATTCCATCCAGCGGCAGCAGCAACAACCACAGCTCGTGCCGATCGGTTTCAGCTTTAACCCGGCGTCTTCAAACCATAAATCAGCCTCGGGCCACTCGTCAACCGAACTCGTCCACTTTGCCGTAGCATTCAATTAACCGAATTCTAAAGCCTTAACGTAACATTATTATAGCCGTCTGACCGCGGGGGCCGTCTCGCACAAGCACGCACGACCACGACCTCGGCCTCGGTTCATTACCTCGTTTGTGTCACCCATTACCACACCCAGTGGGGGGGGGGAGGGGGGGGGGGGGTAGAAGAAAATCGCCCCGCAGCAATCATCCTCATTTTGAGCGGCCGGAAAAGGTGAGCGTTTGATTGTGTGTTGCGCACTGTGGAGTGAAACCTAATTTGTGCCGTCCACCGTAAGCGGATTCGTGGCCGTGCGGTCGCCGGTGCAAGACCCGTTTCGTGGTGGCGGCACATTCTGTGGCCGACTTCAAAAAGGTCCGCATGACATACGGGATATCGGTGGCGTTTGGTGGTAGAGAGAAAAAAAAACAATCCCTTTGGACAAACTCGTTACTTCACGGACGAATCTTACGTTATTCGTAATCAACGCAAAAAACCCTCTGCGAAATTCATCCCATTGCGAGTGAGAGAGCAAAAAAATGCGCGAGAATTGGAAGTACGCGTACGCACGTATATTCGGAACCTTTCGCGTATTCGGTTGCTTTAAACCAACTGGCGAATGGTGCAGAGAAACGTTCGAAAAAGGAGAAAGAAAAAACAGAAAACAGAACACGAGATACAACCTACCGGACAGGCCAGGGCCAGTTAAATTAACACTAATTTGATTACACCAGCCAAAACCTGGTTCCGCGCCATTCGTATCGAATCCGTCGCATCCCAAACGCCCCTCGGAACGCCCCTCTAAATAAACCCCGTAACATGACCCGTCGAGTGCGTATCTCTCGTTGTCATTTAATTATTTCGTGTGTCTTCTTGTAATGGCATAACACGCTACAATGGAAACGACAACGGCAAAAAACGCACGTGAAAAAGGTACGCGCTGGACCACACGCGTGTGAGTCCACCTGCGTGGATGATATGTAGCGCTCTTCGTAAAACATTCATACGCGACACATTCGACACGCGTACGTGTTGCGTATTTATTCCTCGCACCTTGGGTTGGCGTCTTTTTCTCGCCACAAGGATGCTACGGGGTTCATCGATGTTCACAGTGTGTGAGCGTTGGTTGAGTCAAGCTGAAATTTGTCCGCTTGAACTTTAGGAATTCTTTCAGCTTTTCTTTTTTCTTTTTCGAATCCAATCTCCAACAGCGAACTGCACAGTGGATGTTCATTAATGGTCCCAAAAGGTAAAAAAGAAAGAGTAAGATGGAGTAAATCCGAATCCACCGAATCGAATTGGGCCCTTAACTTCAGGAGTGAAAACGAGGTGTTGGTGCTGGAAATAAGTCAAAAACTGTCACCGTACCACCGTGGATGACCACTTGGAGGTAGGTTTGGTGGCAATCATTTATCAGTCGCACGATAGCAAAGTTTTCGAATGCTACATAATACGGCAATTTGCTCACACTGGGTGCCACGGTGTGTGCGCGAAGTGGAAGTTTGTGGACCGGCAACGATCGCTCACACACACACACACACTCGTCTGCCCGGTGGTCCAACAAGTTGTCCGTTGATTGAACTCATAATCCAATTAGTCACATCACATGTTCGGACAGTTTGTTCCGTCAGCCGGGCCACCCGGTTTCGCAACGGTGGAAATGGGGATAAAATAAAATACGGACCACTATTGTCCATGTGTGTGTGTGTGTGTGTTCAATGTGCGACACGGACACGGTAACTAATGCCGGGTGCGAGGATGACGGGCGCGGTGACCATCTGATTTGGTCGCCATAAAGTGACGAGCAATTACGATGGATTTGTGTGTCACACACACTTTTTCGTCCCAACACACTTTGGCGTCCGATTAAGCGTCCGGTTTGGGTCGGTTGTGCGAAAAAAAAAAACTCATAATTAATTTTAAGCAACTAAACACCCACATGACAGGTCGGTGAGTGGAGGGTTCAGAAAAACAGGCATGATGCATAGACGTAGTAATCGGTTGGGGAATTATAACGCACACAACACTGTGCACCGCACGAGTGAATGATCAATTATGAAACCTATCGGGATTGGGGATTGTTTTAAAAATTGTAATGGGGGGAGTTAAAGGTTAGAATAGTGCAACATAATTTGAAGCCATTCGCTAAAACATTTCGTGATGATCTTTTTGTTACAATGCAATCATTGTTATCAGAACATCTTCATATAAGCAAATATAGAGTTATGTGCAAATTACATACTTTATATTTTAAACTCTTTCTACACTTTCATAATAAGCTACTCAAAAAAGATATAAAAAATAAAGCAAAAGACAAAAACCTTTCGCAATGTTTTTGACAATAACTGATACAGGCTAGAGCAAGTCCAAGTTTTATATTACACAAATGTATATGAAAGGAAGAAAGGACCAAATACAGCATTGATGTTGAGATAAGCGCGTATGATGTTGGCCTCCAACCGGTTCTAAAACCTTTTTCTTTATTACTTCGTAGACTACTGTCTACTCTTCTCATTAATGACCATCCCCGCGAAAGGATTTGCCATTAATGTGACAAAGGTAAAGACAACCCAGCTCCATCGGATGTACCTTACAACAAGAATTACCTTCGCTGATGGGACCAATAACCTAGCGCCCTGATCTTACGGCAAAGGTCACTGCAGCATTTTCGTCCGGGCTGAGCGAGTGGCCTATTCCAAGAGCCATAGTTGATTATCCAGATGTAAATGCTGGTGGAGCTCTTATATGTGTCACGTGTGTCTTTTGTTCTGATCGACGTTCGATGAAGATCGTTCTCTATGTCTCCTTGGTGGGACTGTCGGTAGCATCCCCGCTCGGATACGTGCACTCCATACCCGCCTTATGATTAATTCACATTCATGACGTGTCTGTAGTGTGGCTTTTGACGCAGGACGCTGTGAATTTCTCCCTCTAGATAGTATTGATGGCGAAGTTTCTGCTGTCACAGCCTGTGGAGGTTCGAAAGTATAAGGGAACTCTATTCAAAACTCCTGCTGTGGCAGTTGATGCTGGGACTAACATAAGCCTCTGAGGAAGATGTTTTGAAGGAATTTTTGAAGGAAGATGTGGAAGGACTAAGACCAGTTCTAAAAGCTATACGGTGAACTCACTATCGTACAGCGAATTAGACTCGCCAAGCTCTGGTGGGTTGGTCACGTCATGATATTGACACCGAACGACCCAATCCAAGCAGTTCTCTTAGGTCGTCCACTGGTAGTCCTTAACTGAGATGGAGAGATGGCGTTGATGTGTCTTTTAGAAAGACCGATATAATAGGTTAGCAGACGACGGTGCTCGACCATGAGCGGTTTAAAGGGACGCCTGCAGCAGGCCAAATACATGAAGCGATTTTAGCGACGTATAATTTTGAAAAATAATTATAAAACACATGTTTTGTGATACAAAAACTTCCATTTTTAAATTACCTCCGACCCGTTACCGACATTTAAACCACCTGGAACGCCACCGACCAACGAAATCGAATCAAACTGATAACAAACCACGGTAGATGGAGAAAACTCTAATAAAAGGACCAAATACGCCCGCAAGCAGTCAGGTGCAAGGAGTGAAGGCAATTGTGAAGCCCTCCCCGTCGGTGGGGAGGTGTGAAAGCGCGGGAACACAACATTAATTAGTCAGTAGAAACCCGTTCCACCACCACGCCCTGATTCCGCGATTCCTGCAAGTGCCGCTTTTAACGCTCCGGGACCTGAGGGTTGTTGATGGTGTTGTTCGGGAATACAAGTTGCTACAATGCGCCACCAGGCAACGGACAGGACCTGCACAGGAAACAGGAAGTGCGTGCCGCGGAAAATGGGTAACGAACTGGTGGCGGGGGGGGGGGAGGTTTGGGATGTGTGGGTGGTACATTCTTACCTCGCACCATCGCCAAACAATGTACAGTCATTTTCTTTGCCCCGTTTGGGGTGGCCGCGATCAACTATGTTTCTAACGCCACGATAGCTTCTCTCTCTTTGTAAAGTGTCGTTTAATTTGTTTATTTTGAGGAACAAGAAGAATTTGAAGAATATTTATAATACTGAATATAATAATACTTAAAATAAATACTTGATAATAATATTTTAATGCTAAAACCAAGCCAAATAAATTTATGTGACGTTCTTCAAGTGATCAAGGTATGCCTTCATTAACCTCTTTCGTTTTCTTCCATAAGAATTAATTCAAATTTGTGATTCTCCTAGAAGTAATAAATATAAACCTATTTAAAACTTAGGCTAATCAACTATAACCAGTATTAAGCTTTAGCTAATCTCAACTATAACATTAAAACATCTCGAAACATTGTAAACGCCCAAAACAAAATAATCAAAAATACAGTAAATATTACAAAGTTTCTGTTTTGTTTGCTTAAAAGCTTTATTCTATTACTGTAACAATTTAACCTTCTTTCAAGGCACCTGCTTGCCTGTCCGACTGACAGACAGTACAACTTGAGCTTCAATTCTTTTCGCTGAAGGACAAATGGAAACAAACTATCATAATGTAACCAATCAGCACTACATCCATCCAAAGGACCTCCGGTTGCCCTACTTCTTACTGTAGTGCAACAATTTTGACACATTCCTCCCCTCCCCACCCCGGGATTGCACATGCTCGAGTGCCCCTTTTTGCACCCCATGTGTATGCAAATTGTGCGACAGATGAAAATATTTGGGAAATGGCCTTGTTGGGGGGGGGGGGGAAAACGTCAAAAATGTTGCCCTTAAAAGCACCACCCAAAAAAAAAAACAAAATAGTGCCAAATTTTGTGACGTTGCGTGCGACACGTAAAACATCACCAGCGAATATCCTGACGCGACGCAAAGCACACACATATACATTGAGGAAACACGCACACACGATAACGAAATGAAAAAACACATACACACCGTATCGGGCGGTGTCGAATGAACCATCATGGAGCAGGGTTCGTTATCGTGTGTTGCTTCGAAAACTGTTACACAGGTGCCACTCGTCGGAACACACTCTCCGAGTGTGGTAAAGTGGTGATGCCCTCCCCAACTGGGTGCGAGTGGGCGGAAAGCCCAAACCGAGTCAACAGTTTAAGCTTGACTCCCGCAGTGCCAGAACGTCCTTTTGTTCTGATTCGCCTGGACTGACGAAAGAAAACCCCCGCTCCGTCGAAGAAAAAGGCAGAAAAGAAAGGAAAAACAAAAAAACCGCGGGTGGTCCTTTCTTTCACCTTCCCGGGACGACGCAAAGGAAAGGGACTAAAACCGGAGTAGCACCGGAGCAGTAGCAATTGGGGCACGCTTACTTGGTGGGGAGGGTGTCTCGTTGGTTACGTTTATGTTTATTCAAAGGATGATTTTGTTCACTTCGCTGTTTTTCGTTTACTTGCCGGTTCCATATCCCATCCTGACGGGTTGGCCACGGCGTTTTAGAAGGGCGAGCGTTCTACCGTGCATCACCCCCTCTCGGGTTCACATATAACACAGCACGCCCCACTCGCGAAACCTTTATCGAAGGTGGCAACGTTTCACTCTGCCGCGACCGACCGATCCGACGAAGGGGCCATTAAATGTTGCTTCGCCTGCTGCTGCTGCTGCTGCTGCTGCTGCTGTTTCGAAACATCAACAATGTTGTTGTTGTTAGCATATCGCACCATAAACAGGTTACTACTGCACAAACACTCATCCACCGTTCCACCACCCGGTGGGGTTACTGGCTACTGGCTACCCGACACTACACGACACGACACTCCGGCCCTGCGACTGAGTGGCATGTATCGATTTTGCATAATTTCAACACACAGGAAAACAGGAATGGGTGTAGAGCAGCAATAACAGCTACCACCAGGAAGCGAAATGTGGCACAGTGCTGGCTGGTGGCCTGGGGCCAAGGTGCCTTGCACCCTCTTACCGATGGTAACGGTAATGTAAATTGGAATTTCGGAAAAACGGAGCTCCGGAAGCATGTCAAACAAGTGTCGGTCAAACAAGTCGGCAGCATAAGAAGAACCAAGGGGTGGGGGGTGGGGGTTGGTTGGGGGGAAAGGGAGTTGCAGACGAAAGGACAAATCCTGCCTGCATACAACAGTTACAGCAAACAAGCTAAAGACAGAGAGAGAGAAAGTAAAATACGAACGAGTTGAGAGCTCAAGTCAATCTTGAACATTTTATGAAATCTCCTTCCATGTTACACTTTTACTGCCCTGTGTACACGGATCAGGATCAGTTCCGAAGGTCAGTCCGACATGCAATATCTTCACCGAATGATCGTTGCTATGCTTTCAGAAATTTGTTCGTGTGATAAACAAGGTGCAAAGCCATCGGTGACTTAAGTTTGCTCGCTTTTGAAGAGAGTGTTTCCAAATTTTGTAGTTCAACCCTGGCGAAAGGAAGTGATGGGGCTTTTGGCCGGGTTTGAAATTTTACGACAGTGCTTATTTTGGTGCAAAAGTGAATGCTGTACGTTTTATGAATTTTGTTTGCATTTTACACAATTTGTAGCAGGATGAAAACGGATCAATTCTAAATGTTGAAGTAAGGTTGTTATACGAAGGATTGTTAGTTACAAACCGTCGAGTAACGCAAAAACACAGTTTTTTGTTTGGTATAGAACATGTCTAACATCCTTCAATAGTTCAATAATAACATTCCAACAATATAAGCAGACCCATAGGAGCGGCCCAGTGTCATGATGGTAGTAATACATAAACGGACCGGACCAAAATACTGTCCGGATCAATCCCTCGTAGCAAGGACTTGCCTGACTTTACCCTTACAACCAGACCTTTCTAACTAAAAAAATACTAACCCCCTCCTGATGTAATAATACAAAATGTTTAAGACTTAAATCTTATTCTAAGCGAACATAAACATTCTGTAAACCCATCTCCTTTAACCCAGCACTCCAAAGAATTGATACAATATTTTAAAATAAGTTTATTTAGGCTTAAGCAGAATTAACATATAAATAAGTCGTGGACCCAGATAATTTGTAATTCATTGTAATTTCGTACACTACCTAATCGTACCCAACAAATACCCTACCCCTAGGGTTGACCCTAGCATTCCAAAAAAATAAATCGAAAAATATAAAAATTACCCTTTCAATAAAAAGACCTTTCAACCTAAAAAAAATACCACACCTTCCTAGATTTAATAAAACAAAATATTTAAGGCTTTAGTCTCATTCTAAAGGAACATAAACATACAGTAAGCACAACTCCATTAACCCAGCACTCCAAAGAATAGGTACATTATTTTAAAATAAGATTATTTAGGCTTGAGTAAAATTAACATATAAATAAATCATGATCCTTGATAAATGGTAATACATTGTAATTTCTAACACTATCTAATCCTACCCACCAAATAGAATCTTTTTAACCAGATTGAACCTAGCATTTCATAAAAATAAAATAAAAAATATAAAAATTACCCTTACGGCCAGACCTTTCAAGCTAAAAAAAATACCACACCTTTTTTGATTTATTAAAACAAAATGTTTAAGATTTAAGTCTTATTCTAAACGAACATAAACATACAGTAAGCACAACTCCATTAATCCAGAACTCCAAAGAATTGATACATAAGTGATAAGATGATAAGATGATGATGATAAGTGGTAATTCATTGTAATTTCGTTTTAATCCTAGCCACCAAATATAATATTTCTTTTTAAATCAGGTTGACCCTAGCATTTCAGGAATAAAACTATACCAAAACACTTCAAGACATAACTAAAATCTGCATGATTACTTTGAAATCTTTAATAAGTCTAATATCTTAATATGCTATTTTCGGAGTAACGAATCTACTAAGAAAGCTTCCTATGAAAGTTGTTCACCTGGTGTTGAAAATCTCCCACATTCCCCTGCTGAAGAAGATCTTTTAAGAACTTGCAACCGATAATACAACCCTCACTGTATCGCAACCCATCGTTACAAAGAATCAACACGTCTCACAACATCACCGCAACAATGCATTAGCCACAAACTGATGCAGCTGCATCAGCACTCGAGGTAAAAGATAATTCATGCCGCATTAAGCACCCGCCCCAATGCTGTATCGATTGACGCAAGATCACACCCCACACAACACGTTCGCTTTAAAGTCTTCGCAAGATGAAAGATACATCCCTGATGCGGGATGCTAGTGCCGGGATTGCGTTTAGCACGAGCCTGGGCTGCTGCTGGATATCGCCGCTCAAATCTTACCCTTTGCCGTCTCAAACGCACGGAGCTTGAATGCTTGAGGTTTAATTGTTGCCTAGCACTACCGAGCATAGATAATGGTTAGTTTCAAGTATGCCACAACGGATCCTGCCCGTTCCTTGGCATGGTTTTTGAAGCGGCCGTGTACGATGCGCACCGGAACGCACGGCACAGAACTTTGCGTGTAGTGAAAAACCGAACCCCAAACGCTCTCCCACTCGAGTTAATCTTAATTGAGTAGTTTTATGATCCCATTATTTCAGACAATGATTAAGGCATCGATAGCTCGGTAAATTACGACTAAATTGACCACCACCACCATCACCACCACCATCCCCCAATCCAGTTGCTACTGCGCCGGAACTGACCGCATCGGGTCAGCGCTAGAAATTAGACCATCCGACCCCTTACCTTACCTTACGGTCCGATCCATCCCCTCGGCAGCACCACTCGCGCTGGATTGCTGGGCATTGTGGAGAAATTAAGCCTACGTTTACCGTTCGGTTTTACACAGAACAGGGGGGGCTCCGGAACTTCATTGCAGTTTGGCTACCATTCCGTTGCATCGTCGCTATACGTCGACCACAAACCTCGACCATCCACCATTGCGTTCACCGTTCAATGCCGAGCGCATTGGTCGTTTTGGGATGTTGAAATTAGATCCGGGCCTTGGTCAGCACGTTCCATCAACAGCATCGTCATCATCATCATCATCATCATCATCATCGTTGTCGTCGTCGTCATAAATGAAGTACAAACAACGTAACGATGCAACGATCTGACACTTTTTAGGCGGCAGACAATGGCGCACCATTTACCAGGGACATTTCCACCCATGATTGCCTGAAGGTTTTAAAGGGCAGTTCTTTGCCGGAAAAAAAAATATTGAGGAGAGTTACTATGGATGGTCCTGGATATGATAAAATTGAGATATTCTTCATTCATCCTATGAAGAGGAGAAGCAAAAATAATTTTCTAACCGAGTTAACTACTTTGTTACAATTTTAATGCAATGTTTTAATTCCAGTTCCATCACAAACCGCCCGTCCGAACTATCAAATGCACTATAATTCTTCATCGCGTTAGCACGATCAGCACTAAACGGCCGCCAGTCAGCCACGGTCGCCCGACATAACCAATTACCGCCATCCAACAAGTCGCACCTAATTCCTTCCAATTTCGCTAACCTCCACCAATCAGTCGTTCGCCCCAAATTTGTCCATAATTTGATTGCCTTCACGCGGCAAGAAGCGATGGCGGCCCATCGGCTATCGTTCGAAACAGTTTGCCACCCAGCCTCGCCAAGCGTCCACAACGCCTCATTTCGGTCCACTCAAATCGGGCCCCTCCAGCCCCGTTGTGGCGATGCTCGAAAAATCGAATAATTATCGTAAAACTTTATCCTACCTTTCCATCAAATCACACGATCTCTGGTTTGCCACCTCCCCGTGCATGCCATTTTTCGTCCGCGGTATTAAGCCCGCGACCAGGAAGGAACGGACGGACGTCTGCCCTTGCGTTCAGCAGATGATTCTACGGAAGCGGTTGGTGCCTGCTTTCCCACAGCGTTGGAACCCACACGCTGGTGGAAAATTAGAAAATTTTCGCTAAATTTATTTTACGACTGACCATTACTCTAAACATTTTCCGGTACACCGTGCACCGCACCGAGCGCACTTTAATTTAACCTCAAGAAACCGCACCCCCCCTGGAGGACGGGATTTGTGCTGTTGTGCTGACTTTTGACGACTCCGACGGGTTCTTGTTTCTGCTTTATTTCGCTGAGACCGTTTGCTTTCGCTTCTCAACTCGCGCGAACCGCGGAACGAACCCGGGATAGATAGTACCTTCCGTGCTGTTCCGTGGCGAAGAGTGTGCGACGTCCCCGACAACCCGCCCGATCGGCGAGTCCTCAGTGAATCAATTAAAATTTTATGGATGCAGTTAAATTTTATTTTACTTCACTTTTAATTGGAAAGTAATTGCCAGCACTGGCCGCCTGAATGTGCGCTCCTGGTCACCAGTCAGGAGGGCGCAAGGACCTGCTTGACCTGACAATTCACTGCGTCTGGGAACGCCGCCACGCATCCCCTCAAAACACCAGGGGCTATTAGGCCAACTCGGGATGATGATGATTTTTCGGTGAACCGATGCCAAAAATCGTACCGGAAAACTGATGAGAGAATCATTGCTCCGCAAAATTGGTGTCACAATGGGAATGGGCATGGCCGGGTGGTTACTTCGACCGGAAATGGTTGACGTCGACAGCCACGGGGCGGAACTTTGCGTCGCAAGTAATTGGCAAATATTTTACGATAACACGTTAAACCCGCTCGTCCTGAAGTAATGGTCACCGTTATGCCGTTGTTGTGGGTAGTTTCATTTTCGCGTGGATAATATGGACAAAGTGGAAGGACACAATGTGTTTTCTGGAACATTCACATGTAATTTGCAATAATTTTATTTTAAAATCGTAAAATGCATACCCTCCCATTTTAATCCTGACCTTGTTAAAAAGTAAATACAAAATAAATTGAAAAAAATACTTCATAAAGCAGAACTTCCATTAAGCTATTATTTCTTAAAATAATTAAAACAATCATCATTTATTGCTAACTTACAAAAGCGCTACAAAAGTCTTTTTGGTCAACTTTCTTTAACAAAAAAAAAACAAACGCTTCACTGTTGCGTAAAACTCTCTAGGTTTAAAAAAAAACGTACCTACCAAGTGAGCATTCAAACTTCCAAAAGCCCACTACAAAACAAACAAGCGCCATCATAACGCCGTTTACTTCAACAAAATGCCTCCCCGGGGACTCTTCTCCGATGCTTCCAAAGCACCGATTTCGGTTCCCTCACCACCGCTTGCGGGCCCCCAAAACTCAAAGTGGCGATCGAGGCCACAACTCCAGCAGCCGCTTCGGCGTTCGCTGTTTTCCACCAAACAGCGAGAGCAATGGCGAGAGCGAAAGCGTACCTCCCCCACGCCAAAGGTCATTAATCTTGCTTATAAAAACACATAATCCCTTATAAACGTGTATTAAATAAATATTTATTGAAGTAGATTCACTCCTTTTTTCCGCTGGTTTGTTTTGGGGGGGGGGGGGAGGGCGGCAGCAAAATGAGAACACTCTGCGCCTTGGTTGATCCTTACTGAGTGTCGAAGCGCGTACGTTGCCCCTGTTTACCATCTCAGCAGCCAGCGATCAACGCAAGAGCGATTGCTTCTGGTGGAAAAATAACCGTTTCGCCGCTCATCAAAGGAGCGCAACTAACGGTGTGCTGCTTGCTAGGCAGGGGTTGCCACTTTATCAAGTGCAATACGTTGCTAACCCCTGGATGAGCTTTTTTCTGTTTAAAACATTTCTTAAAATATTTAAACCATTATTATTATTTTTGTCTTCAAGCTCGGCCTGGCCGTAACGACTTAAACCATTATTTGAGTTTTGTTAAACTTTGTTTAACTTTGTTAAATTTTGTTTTATATCCTATATCCTTATATCCTTAACGTATTACACACTTTCCTTTTGCAACAAATGGTTGGCTTTTAGAGAAATTTAAACAAATCAGTTCTCGACCACCCAACAACCAAATAGATTAATGAGAATGTGCAACTTCAACAACTTCACCATATAAAGCTGATCAAAACCAGTCAACTACCCTCAATCTCCGGCTCCGGTTTCCAACAGAAAAGCATACGCAACAATGCAACAACAAAAAATCGTTCAACATGGAAATTGATTACATATATATATATTTTGTGTTTGATCAATAAATTTATAACAATTTCTGATATTTATTCACGGTTTGAACGGATTTCGAGCGCAGCGTTTTCCGATCGTCTACCATATGCTTTCCCAAAATATGTTCCCTCCTCCCCTCATGACCCTCGCCCCCCCCCCCCCGTGTGTTGCATGTCCCGATTGCCGACCTGCCACGGTCCACAAACGGAGCGACCATCAATAATAATCCGGTACGACGATAGCGCGTTCCGCACAACCAATGTCGGCCCAATGGACGATAATAAAGCAACACTTTATGCTTGTTAAGAGCCACCCACCTGCCACTTTTCGCTACGCGCTACACGCTACCATCGGCATCGGAACCGTACGGAAACCATTCCCAGCCCCCTAACACACACGGAACGGAATCTGACCCGGAACGAAGGTGTTGTGTTCTGGCAGCCAAAAAATGGCGGAAAGGGCAGACATTTTGATTTGCTTATTTTTATTTCATTTTTATAGCTTTCGCTCGGAAAAGTAGAGTGTTGGGGGGAGCTTTTTTGTTCGTAATATTATCTATTATAAAAAAGTGAACCTAACCCGTAAGACACATACCGACTAGGATGCTAATGCACACCAGCAGCACCGTTGGTGATAGCACAACCTGGATGCTGTTTCTTGCAAACATCGGAAGATGTTGCATACGTTTCGAATGATAAGAAATATAAACCGAAGCCGGGTTGTCGGTACGGGCGCAAAACGTGCCATAAAATAACCATAATCGTTCGAACGTGTTGCTCACGCGTGCAAAAAAAACATCCAAAAACAAAAGGGACACTCTCGCCACCGCGAGTGAAAAGTGCTGGTCGGTCGTTGCTTTCTTCCAAGCGATTTGATGCACTCGTTAAAGGTAAATGATGGATCCATTTGCTTGGGGTGAAAGTGTAACTTTCTTGCGCGAAGTTACAGACTTTGTCGATGGCTGTTTATGTGACAACGGTGGTAGCAACACGCGCAAACAGTCAATCAGTACCGATTTGTATGAAAACACTGTGGAACGCAGGAAGTAATAATATGTAAGTACCGGGATGCCACTGAAAAAACGTTACCGATTATTAATGTCTTGATTGATATCGATTGTACTAAAGCGTTTGCAAAAGAACATTAACTGTAGTATGTTACGCTGGAATGTTTATGTGTTTTTTGTCTTGTTGTGATGAATTTTGTTTCGTAATTAGTTTGATAAAAGCATGCCCACCAACTTTCATATTAAAAAGGATGTTTCGAACCGATTGCATACCTTTAGGCGTTATTCATTACTACTTTTAAAATGCTTTCCCGCTGAAATATTTGTTGTTTTTCTTTCATAAAAGCAATAAAACCAACAGATTTTTAAACTGTTTTAAACTATGTGCAAGATTTCTGTATTTACAAACTATAATTATTGTACTTATGTTACTGCAAATAGTTCTTCAGTATTGAACACAGTAAAATGTGTTATGATTTCCTAGAGAGGAGATTAAATTGATTTTCAGATGAAGATGTCATGCCACCCTACGAATGTGGTAAATGTCACCAGTAATCCCAACATACAAGACATCTTTCGCCCACTCAACCCTTCAGAGTGCACCCGAGCATTTAATTGTTTGTGTTTTCTCAAACCGTCCAAGTGCATGCGGCACTCGGACTGTCCCCTAGAGGTCATCCAATTGACTCGCTCTTACGACAAGATGTAACGAATGAATTCCCCCTCATCCTCCTTCTTCCCCTTGCATCCCCTTTTTTCCATTACCTTCAGCCACCACAGTTCAGCCAGGTCGAATGTAGGTGTGTCCACCAACCATGCTGTTTGATGTAGCGTCCGTTTTGAAGGCACTGATCCATTTTGATTAGTTTTATAATCATCCCATGCCATGGTCACGGGCTACGAATGGGGAACGAGGCGATGGAAAGGAGGTGGGGAATCAGGAAATGCAAAAGACGGCCACTCGTAATTACGTACCCGGGTACCAATCGGAACGCCCAGAGGCTGTTGCATATTTTATGCCGGCATCCCCTAAGCCTGTCTGGTTTACGTGTCTTCCCATCCACAACTAGCACCTACAACCTTCTAGACCCGCATTCAATTCAACGCATCCGGCATATTATGGGGAGCTGCTGAGGAAAATCTATTACACCGGTGAGAATTAATCACCCTTTTGGAAGCTGTTAATTTGTTTTATGGTGTAGTATCCAATTATCTCGTTGCACCAAATGCACTTACGCATCGTGGCACGCCCGAAACTTGCCGTCCCGTCGGCTCTGGTAACGGTTTTGCGAAGGTAAACATTTGGCCCTTTTTCATTTCGTCTCGATTTGTGTGCGGACCGGTGGGCTGTCATTCATGTTGCGCGGAATGGATGGGACAGTTGGGTCACGTAGCAGCTACTGGCGGATCGATATGAAACGTTACTAGTATTGTGAAATATACAGCTAAAGTTAAATCAATAAATACTGTACTAACTTTAAAACAATGTTGCATTAAGATCTCTTAAAAAAATACCAGTTTAATAAGAGTACAATTTAAGATTTATGATATTTTGTCAATTATGTTTTTCTCATATTAATTTTTTATTTATATTATACGGCCCAAGCCGTCATACTGCAATAAATAAAATCATTATTGTTTTTAAGTTTTCTTAAACAGTTTATTACAATTTTTAATCAAACTGCTGTGAGTATTTTTACTGAAACGCTAGACATTTTTTCCCCATATCTATCAAGATCAAATATCGCACAAATTGCATACTTTTGGGGGTTAATAGCTATACTCCTTTAAACGCCTAAAACTATGCAATACGAACTTTTATTGCTCGGAATGGTTTAAAAAGGCGTGTTTCTTTAAATGCTGCTAATATTAATCACTGATTGCTAAAAAAAAATCAGATATTACCTTTAACAAAACATTTTAAGTTACAGTAACTTATCAAACGAAGCTCTACACGTCCCATTTGCTTCCCTTCTGCAACTCGTTCCGGGTCTACTGGGTTGACCTTAATCCTACCCCTTCTACTATCCATTTCCCACCAACATTATTTTCACTTCATGCTTGTCTCTCTGTGTGAGTCTCTGTGTGTACGCTTATTCCTTCCAACCGATCAAACACGCCAGCTTTGTGGCAACGCGCGTCGGTGCAGCACTACCACGATGACGCGCCGCCACCGAAAATGCGTACGCGAGCGCGTAAAAACGGAGGAAAACACCATTAGCAGAAAATTTATGTTTACGGGAAATGAATTTATTGATTTTATGTTTGGTCACCCGGCCCCCCCGTATGAGCGCTTGGAAACGCTGGGGGTCGGTGTGTGGAAAGTGGCCAACCACAACAAGCATCCTCTCCCCGCTAGCGGGCCCCGGTTACCCGCTTCCGGTGCCCATAATAAAGGGAAAAACCATAACATTGGTGCAACCAGACACAAAAACCAACCGGCGTGTTTCCATATGTTTCGCCCGTTCGTGTTAGTTCGATTTTTCTTCAAATTTCTGCTCCTTTTATGGCGTTTCAATTGGGCGCAAAGAAAACAACCTCACCGGCGGTGGAAGGGAGTGTTGTTTTTTTTTACTACGCGACTGTTGCGGATTCTCTTCGCCTGCGTTGCAGGATCCATCATTAAGCAAAACCTTCCTTCCACTGCCGACAACACTGTGAAACAAGCATCACACGCAAAGGTTGTTATGGTTTGTGTTTTGCTCGTGTCTGTGCTTTATGCGATGCGATCAGTGCAAGAAAAAAACGAAACCCACCTCCAAAACTCCCAAGCCCCATTGTCGAACCCTTTTGATCGTGCACAGTGCGCCCCACCCGGGCCCAGCCCTATCAGCGATCCATCCATCCATCCATGGGCCGTACATTATCTTCATCACCGGGAAAAATATAGAACTTTTATGGTGTTGCATGAAGGATGCGAAACAGAAGAAAACACCCCCCGGTTTTCCCCGCACCACAACCCACCGGCACCCGCACTGGGTGTTCGCCCCAGCATCGTACGAATGTTTTATTTATTGAAATTATGATGCCATACAGTTATAAAACGAATGAATTTCAATAATAAATCTGATTGAATAATCAGAATTTATGCCAAAAATATTCAAATCGCGACGTGTTCGACGCACAGAAATGGCTGTTGCACTTTCCCTCTCGTGTGCCGTGCGTCCAATTTTCACTCTCTTTTTCGAGCACCAAACCGTTGGCCCAACGGCAAAGGTAACCAGGGGCACACAATGCTAGACCGCTGCGGGGGAGGGGAAAGGCGCCAAAGGGTGTGCAATTTACGATCCTCCCTTCGATGTTTCCTTTGCATCGAAAAATAACAAGCCACAAACGATGGGTGGCTGTGTATTTGTACTACGGTTTACCCTTCGGCCGAACCGTCGTGGTTCAATTGCACCGTTCCCCGCGTGCTGCTACTGCTGCTGCTGCTACAAAAAGCTGCCGAACTAATGCGGTACCATATTCACGGAAATCAGCTGTATAATCTGTTTGTGCCATAAAGCTTTATAACGATGTCATGCAATTGGCGTTAGTATATAGTGGCAATATACTTACCGCAAACTACGGCTTTTTGTCAGCCGCTTGCTGTGCTTTGGCCCACCGCAACGCTTGTGCTGCGCCACGCTGGGGATGTACTTGACGAAATAACAAATACGTTCCGAAGAATGTTTCTATAAATAAATATTTACTTTAACAACGTAATCAAAACATTTCGTGCTGACCTTGCCTTTGCGGTGCATTCTTAACTTTGTGTATGAAATATTTTTTAAATGATTTTAATGGATGGTGATTGCATACTTTCAGGCGTTAGAAGATCTAGTAAACATACTTACTCATTTATCCGGTCGTGAACCTTCTTCTGTCAATCCATTATCTCGGCCTTTCTGACGGACGCATCAACGACCTGTGGACGACCTAGCAGGACTTTACAGGCTGAGTCGTCCGGTGTCAGTCTCTTGACATTACCCAGAGAGCCTGATGATTCTACTCCGCTGTACGACAGTGAGTTCGCCGTACAACTGGTTGAGCAAAAGAATATCATAAAAGAAGATCTAGTAAAAGTAAACAAAAAAATAGATTATGTTCTTTATTAAATAACTCTTCAAAAATCGTAAAATGTTTCTCAAAAATTGTTATAGATATGTTTAAGATGGACTGAGGTATTCAATTAATTAACCCACTGGTGATCATAAATCTTCATTGCCAAATCCATTGGGTATGATTTACCATCATTTACTTAAGTAAAAATCTCTCTGCTACTAAAGCAAAGCACCAAACACACTGCCACATAGCCACAAACAGTCCACCAGTCATGTCATGGCCAGCCTTTATGAATGTTAACCGAACATGCAAATCACCACGCCCCGATTTGAGCATCTGTTCGAATAATCAATTACCTACGACCGGTCAAACACTTGGCCCCGATGCGACAAACACACGGATCGATGCTGATGGCTCAAAAATTCCACCGTCCGGTCACGGATCACCGTTCCCGAGGCGACTGCCATCGATCAATACTATCTCTCGCACGGTCCAGATTTTTGCCCATAGTGGCGGGCCCAAAACTCAGCTCTGCTTCACAAACATCCCTTCTACGCCGCACGTTCCGTTCTACTACGCTACTGCGGGACGGGGGACATCGTTCCGAACGTCACGTCACGAAGCAACTTGATTCAACCGTCGTATGTTTGCCGTCTGTCGTAGTTTAATTAAATTTACCTTCCAAAGTGCACGGGGAACGCATAATGCAGCTACGGCAAACGTCTGGCTATCTCGTGCCGGTACTGTTTGCATTCTTGCAATGACCGACACGGCTCGTTGTGGAGCGTCCTCCAAACGGTGCATACGCTCTCAAACTCCCTGTGGACAGTGGGGACCATCTTCTAACGGATTGGATGTGCAGCCGGCCATGGGCTGGCTGGTGTAGTGTCCTTGTTGGAAAGATTTGTCTCAATTATAAAAGTCGCTATAAGCAAATTAACCTTTTCGTGCTGCTCCCGCTGCTGCCGTTGGTAAGGTACACCCAAGTGTCATCTCACACGAACACGACACGAGATCTGCCATGCGGTGCATGCACTCGGCGCAAAACACACGCCCGCATTGTTGGCTGCATAGAGCATCAGCTAGCCCGGACACTAGCCACGCACTAAACCACTGCTTCGAGTGCCCGAGCAACACATTCCACACCTGGGCAGTAACTTTCAACTTGCGATATCAGGCCCATCCCAGAAGGCTCTGGGCTTCTAATCGGTTCGTGAAATATCCTTCGTTACTGGCGGACATAGAGTACGAGGTGCATTATCTCATTCTAGCAGCTGGCCAACGAATAACTTCATAGCTTGACTTTTACGCTGTTGGCTTCATCCTTTTTTTTGTTTTGTTCAACACACAACCCGGCAGTACTATCAAGCCCCACGGTCGTCAGCTGGAATGCTAATCTTTTTCAAAGCCGTGGCCTCAAAGTTTTGATCTAACGCATCCACACCGTCCTGCCCATCATCTGCATCATCGGGGCACCGTTCCAATTGCGGGTGGGTCGGGGAGCATATTTGGTTGCATATAAATAGGTATTTATAGATCTGTTCCACACTGGTACAACCAGCGTGTCCATGTCCACCAGGGACCGTGGGCATGAGTAGACTGGAAATGATTTAAAATTCATACACACACATACACATTCACACTAACGCACACCGACCGAGCAGGATGCTAATCTCTCGTGTCCTATTGCCGATGGTCGGAATATTATCCTGCGTCCATGCGGACGACCGGCGGACTCCATGCACGCAGTGAGCCACACCGTCCATAGCAACGTGTTTAGACACCTGTTTGGTCAGCATGGCCTGCTGGTGTGGTACAGTGCGCAAACACCGTTTGGGATTTAAATCGAACCGTCTGACGTGTGGTGCGTACTAAAAATTGTTTGCAATCAACGAGATGTTACTACGGTTTAAGTGGTCTCAGGTGCATCGTTCGCGCAAAACAATTCAATAAAGTAGCAAGAAATATTACACTTGGCAATCAAGTTGATGTTTAGAATAATTTTATTTGACCCAAAACATTTTAATAGCTTGTGGGGTTTGCTAATCAAAAAATCCTTCCTGAAAGGTGCCTATTTTTGTACTAAAAATGTACTAATAAATTAGTACAAAGCTCAATGCTCCAGGGAATGTTAAATATTCGTACCCAATTCAAGTGACCACTTTGCGTACTTGCGATATAAATAAGAAACACACAAAAATTATCCCGCTAATCGCAACCCCTTTACCATCTAAATCTTGTCTTTTGTCCATCGGTTCACTAAGAATAAAATTGTCCCTCCCCGAAGCCGATTAGTGTGTACCCCCGGGGGAAAATGCAGTGTCCGCCTTCGATCACCTTCCTCCGGCTGGCGAATAAAAATAGCCAGGCACCGTTCACCTCAGGAATTAAAACCCAAAAGGTACGGCAAAACAACACATACAACCCCCGCAAACAATGCCAGAGATAAAGTGAAACTCCAACGCCAGCTCCAACTCCAAAGAACAACAACAAAAAAGCGTCGTTCCTCCGTGCTCCGGGTACTTCTGGTCCGGTGGCACTTGATCGAACAAAACCTCGAACTCGCACCCTCTGCGGAATGATTTTTATTTCTTACGTTCCCTTCCCGTGTGCCGTTGGGCAGCCGGAAGTGGCACTATGCGTCGAATGAGGAAGCTTAAGGAAGGGAGCCGCACGACCGGAAACGAATCTTTGTTAATTACACCTGAATAGCCGCAATTAGGGCGCGCGTTGATAAAGTTGATAAAGATCCCCGCATCTGACGGCAAAACCAGACCCTCCTTCCCGCGAACGCCACAGTCACGCTTCCGGACTTCCATTTCTTTCGACCGGAGGAAAAATTTCCACCGCACAAAGTTGCCACCACCCCCTCAACCGCCACCGTAATCCGTTGCTTGTGAATTTGCCGGCGTAATCAGGGGCCGTTTCCGATTTGGAAACTTCGAACGCACCTTATCATGCGGGTGCCCGGGTTTTTGTACCGGAGTTCGAGGAATTCCAAAAGTTCACCTCAAGGAACACCACGGTCCAGGGTGAGGCAGAAATAGGAGCAGCAACAACACAAAAAATATTTACAGCCTGTGCGTACGTCATGATCAAGTATTAGGGATTTCTTCGTTTTGCTGTGCTCGGTCCTGTCCTGCTGTAAGATAACTACCACTTCCTTGGGTGGTAATTTTTTGTTTTGGCCATCCCTTACGAAGTTTTTACACGCTCTCTCTCTCTCTATCTTTATCTCCCTTACCATCAACCGTTAACCTTCCTCCCTTGTGCGATGCTCCACCGCACGGAACCTCGATGATTAAAAGGTCCATCGCCAAAGGACACGACGAGCAGCGAGCAGCGACTTGCGACCGTGCAACAGCAAAAGCGGAACGTTCGCTAACGAAGAAAAGCCAATTTCCTTTCGCTCACCCATAATACCCATCGCTGGCAAAACCACGGCAGCAGGACGGGATACATTACCACCAGCAAGATGTGGGAAACTTTGGCACGGAAGCATTTCAGCTTCGACCATTCCATTCCCGCCAGCACTTCGTTAATAAAGCAATTAAACGCTGATTTATGGGCTGGGATTAGTGTTTGTAAATTCCTGGACAAAACGGTAACCGATTTCGGTTGAACCGTTCGGTAGTGGGTTCCGAAAGATAAAAGAAACCAAAGATGGGTTCCAGCAGGGGGTGGGACAGAAAAAAACTCCGCACAGTTTCGTTTTGTGGTCAATTGTGCGCATTAACGCATCATTCGGTAGACGCGTAGACTTGGCTGGCGGTGGCCTGGTAGTGTCGCCAGGACAGCGACATTCCATCGCGTAGAACGCAAAGATGCGGGCAAATCACTTCACTCTGCGTGATTCAGCGGATTTCAGCCCATTTGTCACACTTCGAACGGGAAGAAGCTTACAACAAATAAAATGTACAACACACAGTACCTAATAGAGAGATAGATAGAGAGAGTGCCATCTATGTTTCGCTTTTTGACCTTCGGGTTTTTGTGACGATAATGAACTGACCAGAGCTGGTTACTGGTTTTCTTCGGACCGTCAACATTAATGTGCGTGCGATGGGATGACAAAATGACCTACCAATTAATAAGAGCTTATTACAAAGCGTACAAACTGAGGCTGGTCAGGAGGGAAGCAATTTAGTAACGTTAACCATAAAGCATCGTACCAATCGTCTGGATAGTGCAAGGACACTTATGAGAGGGATTAGGTACTAATCAATGGCGTTATTTATTGATTTCTAGTTTATTTATTAATCAGGCTGCTGTAGTTTATTCACGGGTGTTGAAGACCGCCTATAAAATATTCTCCCTTATACTACAAGATCGTTTTGTCCCAACTAGCTAATCGGCCCGGTTACAGGGCTTTGCAACAGAATTTTGTTGTGTACGCAAACTCAAAAATGTTTTAAAAAGAGGTTTTCTTCCCAATTGGAGAAAGTTGTTAATTTTACTTTATTTAGTTTTATAAACTATCAAATTTCTCACCTCGGGCCCCTTTGACTCGCATAAAAAACTATTTGGCAAAGCATATTCCAAGTCACATTGAGCTTTTGTTGTTGTTATTAGTTTTAATAGACCTTGAGCCTTGAAGACTTCGTTCTTTTCTTAGTCTGATATAGCCATTCCTCTCATCTGGACATCTAGCGTCGTGTTTTAGATATTTGATCTTTGTGGTTGATAAGTCCCGAACTTTGGTCATTTATCACGAATGAAATGTATCGTAAAAATGTACGACACGTCGTGTTTGCGTTCAGCTCCCATCTGGATCATATGCAACATATCATTTTAACATAAGTATTCCAAATTACAGCAAGCACAAAGCACTTCTTAATATTTTTGCGTCAGATCCCCAGTTGCTTGCTATGCATTTATGATTTTCGTAGGCATCGCACATAATTTCGTCGAAAGTCGACGTCTTTCACAATTAGATAAAAGCAACTGATTGGATATATCTCAGGTTAAGTAGCCATCCACATTCAGGTACTACAGATTTCCCAAGTTTTTTTTTTCTATCTTTTTCCTCACAGACAGTATATTTGAGTCATGTCTTTCCAGTAACAGACACATACATGTTTAAATTTTATATGGTGCCATTTAATCAGATGTAGCGGCGCCAGTCTTCTTTAGGCAGGACCGGTACAAAATTACAACCGAACCAATCCCTAGTTCCCAGGAACAACTATCCAGGTTGCGGGTAAATAAAGTTAAAAAAAGCCTAGAATTTGCTGGGCAATATCTCTTGATGTTGCGCTTGTGTCAGGGGTTATTGAAATACAGACGATTTGAAAAAAATATTGACCCTTCTAAAAATCTTCTCGGTTACCTGGTTTGATAAAAATTTCTCTATTTAAACTGAGAAGTAAACAACATAGCATAACAACAGCAATTACTCCTGAAACAATCTCGCATTTCTGTTAATGAAAAATAAAACATGAAAAATTGCAGCGAATCAAGCAGTAAATAACTTTAAAATATTTATAAGCTACTGTAAAGCATGGTATTATTTTAGAAAATAATGCTGCTATTTTCGTGGATTCAACGACCATTTCTGGTCTTCCTTGATTTGTATTAATCAGGATAGTGAGTCGCTCACTTGGCACTTGGAAGCGTTGGAGCGGCCCGGTGGTTTGATGGTAGTGACGCCGGTCTTCATACGATCGGACCTGACCAAAATCCCATCCGGATCAATCACCCGTACTCAGGACTGACTATCCAACTTCGGCAAAATAAAGATACAGAAAGCCAGAAATGGCAGGTTCAGACCTCTTAGAAGAAGTGAGTGCTGCGTACGGGGGTACGGCTCGAATAGGTCGTTTAAGAAACCGTTCACACTGTATCACCGACCAAAATTAAAATCTTTTTGAAAATCTTGTAAAGGATCCGACTGAAAATGCAAGAAAACGCGCGAATACCCAAGGACAACACATAAAAACATTCTCAAATTGCGCGTCTGTGGACGTCGATTCGTGTAAAAACCATTTGCTAAAAACATAGTATACATGGAAAAATAAATTGTTGGCGAGAGGATCATAGAAGGCATAGCGAAAGAAAGGATTTTAAGAAGAGCAGTGTAATCAAAAATGATCCAAGGATGTGGGAAATAATGTTACCATGGAAACGTTATGCGTCGCCTCCAACTAAAATTTGTATAGCGATTGCACCATGCGGCAGATCTTGGAGAAGATGGCGGAGTAGCAGCTAGAGTCCTTCCATCTTTTCATCGACTTCTAGGCCACATAGCTAGCGGAAAAAATTTACGGCGCAATGAGCTCCTTTGGAATCTCGACCAAACTTATCAGACTGGTACGATGCACAATGACCACCATTACATTCCAGGTGTTAATGGAAAGAAAACTCTCAGGGCCCTTTGCTACCACCAAGGATCTGGGAGCCAAGGAGATGGGCTAGCTTGTCTACTCTTCCAGCTAGCGCTAGAGAGGACCATTCTCGACTCGGAGCTGGAAACTTCGAGGACCATCTCCTCTAAGTCAATCCAGATCATGGCATACGCTGATGGGTTAAACATCATTGGTTTACGGCTCTCCTACGTATCTGATGCTTACCGAAAGATTGAGCTGGCGGTGGAAAACCTTGAACCGGAGATTGACGAGGCAAAACCCAAGTTGTTGGGTGGTACCAATAGATGCACTTTCTAAGTCGTCCAAAAATTCCACCTATCTTGGGTCAAAAGTAAGCACCGACACTAACATTGGTGTTGAGATTAGCACTGGGATGCTTGCTGCCAACAGGTCTTAAAACACTTATCGGGAAAAACTAAGCTGGGGCTATATAGAACTTATATAGTTCCAGTACTGATATACGCCTCTGAACCACGGACATTGTCCAAAACTGACGAAACCCGCTTAGCCGCGTTCGAGTGGAAGATGCTTAGAAGGATGTTTGGCTCCGTATGTGTGGAAGGACAATGGAGAAATCGCTACAATGACGAGCTCTCTCTGGTCACGTCATGAGAACTACACCGGACAACGCAGCCCGTATAGTTCTTTTAGGTCGTCCACATGGACAGAGGAGGCGTGATAGGCTCAAATTTGAAAAAGAGTAACGGCGGTGATGCGTCTACCAGAAAATCCTGGAAAATGCCGGATAAGTAGGTAAATAATTAGTTTTTTCATTTAAATATTATAATTCCAATCGAAAATCTCAACTCAATCCCTTCAAATCTCTAAAGCACCGTAAATGTAATAACATTTTAAAGAGCTCCAACCAACACTCGCTGCAAGCATGTTGAATCAAACCCCCCGAAAACTGGGTGCATCCGGAGAATTGCCATCAAGAATATCATTGCCCACTCCTAAATGAAATGCCAATAACACCCCGTTTCATTGCCCGGTTTGCGCCCCGGGAAAACACAATCCGATAGAGCAAAATCGATTAAAACCACCACGAAGAGCGGACGATCGAAAAGCGCACCAGCGAACAGCAGATCGATCAATCGCTATCGGGAAGTAATTAATTTATTGCACACATTGCCGAAGTCAGCCCAATCATCTGCTTCTGCAGTCGGACAGTGCTCTCGGAAAACACACTGCGCCATACACCCCCTGCCCACCTCCCTTCCCTCCCCGCTGCAGATGCCATTGTGCGGACTTGCATCACTGGCGCAACAAATTGAAAAACTAACCACCACCACCACCACCACCACCATCAGCGGATGATGCCGCGGACCAGAAACTAGTCGTTGCATCTGGCAAGCGCATTCTCGACGGTATTCTCTCGGCACAATAAAAGAACTTTACGGTCATCGCGGTTGGTCGGACGCAGGGAACAGAGGTGGACGGATTTTTTTTTTGCCATTTTTGCACGCCATCGCGGTGGTCTAAGAGACCGCAAGGTTCATGCTGCATCTCACGCGGTCATCGAACGATGCGAAACCATTGTGAGCAGAGCGCCACGGCGATCTATTCGATTCGTTTCCTGGGCCCGCTGGTAGTGTCGGGCACGGGAGGCGAAAGTTTCAAACTGCGACACAGCGTCGAAAGCAGAACAAAACCACGTACTTCGACGCGGCAAGAATGCCGAGCTGCTGCTTCTTGTGCGCGGTGACTGTCTGGGGTTCTGGGTCTGGGAGATTTCAAGCGCTTGGAAAATTATCACCATTAGTTGAGCGTTCCGCAATCCATTCCGTGGTAGATCGTGTGCACAGGGAAGTTTATGCAAGGTGGCACACGAACAGATTCCAATCTCGCACGATTCCAGCGCACAACACCATCTGGATGGTCCTCGTGAGGTCGTAACGCAAGCAAACACGGTACGGCATATCGTGCCAGGCTTGCACTGCAACCAAATTGCGTATTCGGTAGGATCTGATGTATTGTAGTCTATCGCTCGCTCGTAGTCGCACCTGGAACCGGCAAGGATGTGTGTTGGCTGGACTTCTACCAAGCTTACCACCAACCCGACCCAACTCCCACTAGCCGGCCGCTCCTTCTTGCTATCCAAACGACGACTGAAGGATGCTTCTGGTGTACGACAATGGCCAACGCCGACACACGCAGCCGGAAAGCATCCACACGATGGATTTACAAGCCCATCCAACCAAGACAATCCTTTCGCTGACGACGCCTTTAGTGTCGCACCCGCTATTACTTGCGTAGCGCCTCAACCTCAACCCATCAGCCTTCCCACGGCTAGCTCCGGCGTTCGTCCTTTTGTTTTGTCACCCAGCCCGACGGTGGTGGAATTCTATTGTTCCGGTCCCAACAGAGCAATGGTGGAAGCAAACAGCATGCCGACGGAGAGCCACTTTTAACCGGTTTTGCAGGAGAATTGTGATTGTACATGATGTTATTTTATCGCTGTTTGCCACCATTTGTTGCAAAACCGTTGCACACGTGCACCAGCGTGCAGAAGCGTTCCCGCCCGACGCACGCGTGAAGGTTCGCCGTAATGGACCTGGCGGGATCCGACATCTTTTGGACCATCGTCAGCACAATGGTAAAATGGGCACGCGGGAAGGACAAAAATTAACGCTCACTATTGTGTGCTATAATGTATTTTGTACTTTCGATTAAACAACAAACAAACAACGAAACCATTAATGGATAAAAATTATCATTAAGAAATGGATATGAAAACAACTACAGGCAGTCTTCGAGATAAGCGGTTCCCCTTCATACGCCAATTCGGAGATACGCGGTTGTTGGAATTTTGACAGCTGAGCTAGTTTACAACAGAAAATCTAAGCAAAAAGGTGAAAAACTGGTCGAAAATACCTTTCCTTTGTCAATATAATTCAGCAAGTCCCCGCAGTAGGCCATACTCGATTGGAAAAATTGAAATTTTGGAAAAATGACAGTTCATAGATAATCAAAGGAACGCTGCGAACGGCAGTCCTCGAAATTTGAAATGCAATGAAAAAACATAAATAATGAAAAGTTTATCATCAATAATGAAAAGCTATTTCCTTTTAGTTCAACGTAATTTAATTGCGAAATTTTCTCGGGCCCCTTAACCATAGTTATATTTCAACTCTTCTATATGAAGTTTAAACTACTGCCGAATGCGATTTTTGCAGATTTTTCCGCGGGTTATAGCGGTTCGCTATAATAGCGTATCTCGGGGACTGCCTGTATATTTAAAATCCTTTTCTTATGAATAAATTTTTTGCAGTCATTTCCCGAGTTACACGAATTCGACATACGTGAATTTCAAATTTTTGGCAATTAATGTAATTTTGTATGTGGAATTGATTTTTTATTTGTCAAATTTCAAATTTTCCCAAAACTATGTTATATTTTAATATTAAAAACATTAATTTTGGTGAAATTTTACTTCAATCGTCGAAAGAGACGTAAAAATTTCAATTACTAATGCGCTTCTTAACGAGAAATCGATCCCTGAATACTAAATATAACCGATATTGGAAAGGGAATTCGAGTTCCGCAAATTGCTCTGGCACGCATTATTCGCGTAACTCGGAAAAAGACTGTATAAATAACTCTCGGATTCGACTTATGCAGATTTTTCCGTGGGTTATAGTGGTCCGCTATAATAGCATATCTCGGGGACTGTCTGTATATTTAAAATGCAGGCTGTATTTTCTTGTGAACAATTTTATTACATTTTTTTCTCCACGATTGGCAGAACTAAAATTTTCAGTAATTATCCTTACAAAATTATCCTTAACGCTTACTCCATTCACCCATTGTGAGGTGCCCAATCTTACGATCTGCGAAAACCATTTTACCTAGCCGTTTGTGTGCCTTCGAGTCAACCCATTCGAGCCGGCCACGGAACCACGCGGCCAACATCACAAATAACGGCATCGAGTGCCCTCCATATAGCCCTCCTCCCTTTCACTGTTCCGGCTCGCCGAACGGAACATCCGCATGATTTATGTTTATAAATACAATCGTTTTGTATATTTAAATTAAATACGCCAACAGCATTTTGCGCACCTTGCACCCTTGCCACGGTGCGTGGAACTATGGAGCGTTATGGACCAAACTAGACTGTCGGGATATTCGATTCGCGCACTCCGTTATCGTCTAAACGGATTCACGGTATCAGACTTTACCGTGACCCCTGCTCGCCGACTGGAGACGGTCGTAGACTGAGCGCATGGGTCCTCATCATTTCTTGCGCCATTTTTGCCCCAACCGAAACGCCATCGTCTATCAAGAGGATGTACACTTAACTGGATTCTGGACTGATTTCGCATTATTGCCGGGGTTTTTGTGCATTGTTCGCTATTGTGCACACTGGTCATACGAGTTTGGACAAGTGCGGAACGAAAAGTGTGGTTAGGGTGGGTTTTTGCGCTTCCCTGCCATCTCTAGTGGATATGTAATACTCAGTGTGATGATCAAACCCGGTCAGAAAGATCAGGAAATTATTGCCAAAAATAAATAAAAAGATATTTTGAAAACCTCTTCATGGAATTTCTTCAAACGATCATAAACAGTAAATAGAGTGCAAATAAGAGACACATTAATCACTCACCATCATTAATGGATGATAAAAACTCCCTCTCCTAGCATGGAGCAAAACGGGAACGACTTAGAACTTCGAGTAACGACCCTTACCGGTAGCCAATTGACGCTCGGAAACTTGTCCACCTTCATCTGACACACCTGCCCTCCATTCTCCCGCAAAGGGCGCGGTGCAACCGGGCATTAAAAGGGGATCGGTGCATGAATATTTCATATTTAATCTGTGCAGAGTTTAATTGTGCACATTACCTATTTAAATGGGCCCATCATTCGCAGCTAGTGCAGTGGCCCGGCCACCTCACAATGGGACGCAGCAAGACGCAGCGCAAGAATTTGCGAAATCTCAGGAATGATGATTTGCCGGCCGGCTGGTTTCCGTGGCTTGGTTTCCACATCCTTTGACCACCGGGGCTAGGAATCATCATTTTGTTCGCTTTTCAATTGTGCACACGATTTGGTCGTGGAAGCCAATACCTGCTAGCCGCTTCTAGCAGTTGCCGGGCATCAACTGCACCACCGTTTTGCTGGATGATCACGGACAATGGGGGCCGTAGCGTAGATGAATGTGCGTTTTGGCCGACCAGATCACATCGTCTGGCAATGGTGGCCCCCGCCCCGCCCCCCGGGTGAATCCGGTGTGCAATACTCCGGAAAACCAAAAGTCGACCCATCCTTCGGGGGTACCTCTTGGGTTGTGTAACTTCCCACCTTACTGTCCGACGCTGGTAATCACACGGGGAACGGGAAAACGGTAATTTTCATTCAAATTCGATTAAGCTCGTTAGCTACGGTTTGGGAATTCGGCTTGAAGCGTCGGTCCTGATCAGTGCGCTGGTTCCGTTTGTCCTTTCTCTACGGTGAACAATTGATGGCAACGATGGTACTATCGTGGGTACCGTGGTCGTACAGACGGACCGGATCGGATGGGTCGAAATTGTCGAAACAACGAAACAAACGGTACAGCTGTAAATGGGGGTTGGTTAATTTTAATTCACTGCTTCTTGCTTCTGTTCGAGGAACATGGTTACTGCAAATGGCCAATCGAAAGGATGTCTGTGGGCGATTCCAAATGACATACAGCTAGGGTAGTCTTTTCCTGATTTTAGTATCAATTGGTAAAAACGACTATGATATCTTTTTGACTTTTAAGGGGTTTACTAAAATATTACTTTTGATAATTAAAACTGTCATTTTTAGTACACTAATGTTTAAACAAAAAAGTCTGCTATCAATCATTGCCCATTCTTATTTTTATAAAAATGATTTTTACAACTTAAACAATTTACAATACGACCGTTCTTCCCAGGTCCATCTCAAAAAACGGCAACTTTCCACCAATTCTCCACCTTTCTTTGCCAAAACAAATTGCTCAACAACAACAACCGCTCCTAACAATAATGCCATCGGTGTGAACACCGGCATTGAAACACTCACCGTAATCACTGTAAGTAACGATGCAAAGCCACCGACAATGACGATTAATTATCCCGCCGGAACCACTGCGGTAGGTGCCGGCAGCACGAAAAAGACACAAAAGGATGTGCAAGTTTGCATAAAATTTTATTTCCACTGCCACCACCACGTGTCCAGACCTCCTCCAGACTCGGTTGGCCAAATAGCACACGAAACTTTCCTTGCGCATAATGCAGGAATTTCAGCCCTTGATCCGGTACATCCCTCGCCGAAAGTTGTCCGTAGCAAAACACCGACAGCAAAAAACACTCACACACATACAACACGGCCGGATAGGACCAGTTAACCGGTGCTTCCCGAAGTGTCCGAGATCAAAACCAGAGCCATGCCATCCCTCCACCGAAATACCCATGGCGCCCAGGGCGAGTCAACAGTTTTGTCTATTTCCATTGCTTACGGTTGGCATTAATTGCAATTAGAAGCACATTATCAATCCCACCGTATCCCGGACCGGTCGGTCGGTCGGTTGGAATCGCCTTACGCCGGGGCCAAAGTAAAGCAGGAAGCAGTTATTGTTACTCCGGCTTACGAACCAATCCCCCTGTGCGGAGTCGAAAGGATTAACTGGGAACTTTGGGGTTTTGGTGCCTACGAAAGGTGCCGAAAGGCGGTGATTACGCACCGGTTAAGAAACTGTCCACAGTCGGAACGGAAATTGACCGTCCAGTACGGGTCCAGCATGCGACCGTATACCGGGCACATACCGTTTTACGGCCTTCCGAACTGCCGGTACGCAACAACATTTATGCTGATCCTTTGCTGACGCCTACCCCCCAACCCACCCCACCCATCTCCAGTGCCAGAATCCCATCCATCTGGACGATATCCCTTCGGAGCGAAGACACGGCACACCTTCATTTACATGACCCTTGACCAATTTGCTCGGCACAGCACAGGACGGTAATTATGAGTGCTTCCGCACACTAGACACGATAAGTTAATCGTAAATGCAATTTAAATCGTTTGCATTTTTAACCCGAACGGTCCCCCCCATTCGGCTCATCAATTGTCATTTACTGGCCCCGTTTGCGATTGTTCTTGGTCGTTGTTGCTGTCCGTCCACGTTTGCCGTTGTTGTATGGAATCAGAATTATTTGAAACGGCCTATTAGGGGGCTACGGAATCCATCGATGGGCTGGCTAGGGGTTATGTACGGTCATAACTTTATATTAAATTGGAACCTAACGCATGTTGCAGAAGATGCTGACAAGGAGCAATTGTTCTTTCGGCCGTTTAATCCGGACCGTGAAATGTGTGCAACAACAAATTGCGAACTAAGTGTTAATGGGTAACAATTTAGGCTGTTATGAGCAGGTGGATGAAGATTGACGTAAATGGGATGCATACTTTTATCGACAATTAAGTAATTCTTATAATTTGCACATCACTGTAACGACCTTGTTAACAAACGATTGCCATACCATTGGAAGAAAACAATATATCTGAATAAAAATAATTTATACTTGCTTAATTACTTTTTTACAGAAAGTTAATACAATAGAGTGTTAATATTTTGAAGCAATATTTCACACAAATTAAAGCTTCAATAGTATTAAGCCTGATTAATAATATTTATTAGTGTTTTTTAATGCGTAATGCATGAAGATGACTTTTAATAAGTTAAACCAGGGGTCGGCAAAGTGCGGTCCACGTGTCAAATCCGACCCGTCGAAAGATTTTACCTGGCCCGGTAGAAAGACCTCACAAACATATCTGTGAAACATCATCGACAGTAAATGTGTCATTATTATCCACCTGTTTTCTACAAAATTAATATGATCGTCTGTCACAATTATCATTGACGATCAACTTTATGCTTTGTCGATCTGAAAGCTTATTAAAGCTGCTAAAGAAGTTCAGAACGCATGCGGTGATTGAGACAATTTTGTTTACGACCTGTTCCACGCTAATGACTCAAAGAAACGATTATCGATATCATGTAACAACGCTAAAGGACGGCCGAGTTTGGTTCCAATGTTTCCAAAATTCGACTGATCTAGTGTTGGGCGTATCAGATCTGTCATGACGAGAATCCGGGATCAAATTCCAAAACAATAATCCGGAGTCGGCGGATTTGTCATGATGGGAAACTGAGGAATCCAGAACAAGAATTCTTATTATACAAATCCTTCGGGATTTATGATGATAAGAACGTGTTGATTATTATTATAAAAATGGATTATTCCCTGGATTATTCTACTTTGGTTGGCTTATAAAGACTTTGTGTTTTTAAACTACATTCGCCTGCAGTGCTTTAAATATCTAAAATAACAAAATATGCTCCCATAAAAACAAATCTTCTTTTATGATGCATTTGAAGAAAATGGCAAAAGTATGAACATGTTCAGCACCGTAGCACCCGAATTCGGATGATGCTCTAATACATCTTCTCCGGGATGTACATAAATATGTTCTGTATATTTCCAAAGAAGAACACACTCCGTCTTATTTTCTATAGCTTAATTCGGATCGTATTCGGAGAATCGAGCCCAAGGTGGATCCGGATCAGTCGGCTGGAATCGCTTATGGGAGCGATTTTTCCCATCACTAGTCTGATCAGCAACATTGTATTTTTTTACATTCCCTAGGTATTCAAAGGATTTTGAAACAAGTAACAGAGCTCAGGTCATCTTTATTGCAGGACTACTAGATGATCCGTGGCTAGTAAGTCGGATTTCGTTTGATGTCCCGCGATTAGTATCTAGACATCTAGACAAATGTTGCACGAAACTCGCGCTAATACAAATGCGCCACTGAAAGCCATGATTAGGCGATTCAATCAATGTTAATCCTTGTTAAACCGTTCTCAATGGACGAATTAATAAATAAACATTAAACATTAAAGCACATATCTTCCCTACTACAATTACTTAAATCTCAATGATAAATAAATCATTCAAGAGTGACTGAAACGAACGAATTGCATCACTTACCCAAATCTGTGTGCTAACGCGTGTCTATTGCCAACATAAATGTTCAACATTTTCCCCGAACATCACAAACATTCGCATAAATCTCATTAGAGATTCCTTCGAGATATGGCCTCGGAATGGCCACTGACCACATACCCGTCGCCATCGCATATCATTCTTCACGATAGCATTCCACACGCGCGCACAAATTGGCGAAACAGCAACGCTAATACTTCTCCCGTTTTTCCCTGTTTTTTGTTTTTCCACGCAGGATTCACCATACCGCTCAGCGACTTCCGAACATTCAAATGTGGGCCAAACAGCAACAGCAACACCAATATAATCAATGTGAAGACCAACTCCTCCCGGCATCTGTCGGTAAGTGCTTCCCCTAGCGCCGGCAGCCACCCGGACGCAAACGCCACCGCTGCACCCGGTCCGATCGTAACGATTCGTGCGGCCGCCTCCTCCGGGCACGGTACCGGCACGACCTTCGTCACTAACGGCGGACAGCAGCAGCAAGTGCTGCTCGCATCGATAGGCGCCAAATCTGGCCGTAATAATCCTAATTATGGCATCGGCAGTCACAGTAATGGGCCGAACCGACGCGATGGCACCGGGGCCATCGAGTCATCGAGCAGTGCCACACCGAACGGGACGACAACAACGCCGGCTTCGACGACGATGGCAACGCTAATTTATGCCGAAGCAACGCCCGTTGCGCCGATTGTGGCGGCGGCCGCTGCAGCTCAAGTGTCCGATAAGCGGCAAGATAAATCATCGCCCGTTCCATCGTTCCACAGGTCCGTAACGGCGGCTGCAACAACAGGTCGACAACAGCCCGCACTGCTACTGCAGGCTCCCGCACCCGGCCAGCAACAGCATCGTCGGGAGCAGCAACAGTCAAGTGCCGCCATTTTCCAGCCACAGCAAACACCGGCACCCGCCCCGGCATGCGAGCCGGCATCGGCCGGGTACGACACCACAGCGGCCATATTTCGCGATCGCAGCATAGAAGAAACGGAAGCCGCACATGATTTATTGTCACTGTCGCAGAGCTTGCCGCCGCTGACCGCGCCCTGCGTTGTTACGATTTTGCATCCTTCGGGCACTTCTGCACCGTCGGATCCCCTAACGGACCCGGCCAGTCCCGTACTGCGCCCCAACAACACCCTGACCAATGGAGCACAAAATCACCCGCACCAGCCGGGTGGCATCATCAGCATCGTGGAGGCGGCATCGGCAGCTAATTACCAGTGTCCGCCCGTCGGATCCGGTCCAATCTCGATGATAATACCTTGCTACGAGCTAACGACAACGATGCCCACCTCGGCGCACAGCGACGGCGAAAGCGCAACAACGATAAAAACCATCTCACCAACCGGTCCGCTAACGCCGCCCACATCCGAACACTCGTCCGACACGGAATGCTCCGGCAGCAGCTCCGTTTCGCCCGGTACCTCCTCGTCGTCTTCGTCCTGCTCGTCGTCGAGCGTGTTCTCCTTCGCGCACTCAAGTTCCTCGTCAATCGCTTCCAAATATTCACCGCCGCGCTCCTCGAACTGCACACCCCCGGTCACGGAGAGCGCACCTACTGGCCGCCGTGCGAGCCGTCGACCACAGCAGCCATCGACCAGCAGCTCCGTCACGTCGGTGATTGTCAATGGTTCAACACTGGCGGCCAACGCAACGCCATCGTCCGGGGCGGGGACTCGCAAGCACAAATCTTCCACAGCCGCTTCGGGCCAACCTGCGGCCAAAGTTCCCCTGCTGTCGAGTTCCAGCACCAAGGTGGTTGTGGCCGTACCGGGGCAGAAGCTCTCCAGCAGTAAGGCGGCGGAGCTCTACACCTACGATGATCTCATTTCCAGCGACGGTCGATCGAAAAATCGTAAGAAGGCTTCCAAGGACACCGTTCAGGCTCAGACAGCAGCTGGAACCGTGTCTGCAACAAACTCCTCCAAACCGGGAGGACACTGTCCGCCAGCGGCTCCAAAGCTGGACGGATCAGAGCAACCTGCCGCCGACTGTGACTCGGCCGGCGAATCTTCAAGCGCACCGAGCGGTGGTTCCAACGGAAAGGGCAAATACAAGTGTCCCGAGTGTGGCAAGCAGTACGCCACCTCGAGCAATCTGTCGCGCCACAAGCAAACACATCGGAGTCTCGACTCCCAGTCGGCCAAGAAGTGTGTTACCTGCGGCAAGGCGTACGTCTCCATGCCGGCCCTCGCGATGCATCTCCTAACGCACAAGCTCTCGCACAGCTGTGGCGTCTGCGGGAAACTATTCTCCCGGCCCTGGCTGCTGCAGGGCCATCTGCGATCACACACGGGCGAAAAGCCGTACGGTTGCGGTCACTGCGGCAAGGCATTCGCCGATCGGTCGAATCTGCGGGCGCACATGCAGACACACTCCACGGACAAGAACTTCGAGTGTAACCGGTGTCACAAAACGTTCGCCCTCAAGTCGTACCTCAACAAGCATCTCGAGTCGGCCTGCTACAAGGATGACGACCCGAACGGCAACCCGTCCGGTGGGGGCGACAACTCCCCCATCACGATGATCGGCGGGCGGAAGATCTTCCACAGCAGTCAGGACATCGATCGGGATGAGTATGCGATGCGAATGGCGAACGGTAGACAGGCCTTTCACAACGATGACAGCTGCTCGACCACCACGATCGATGTGGTAACGGCCGATCCGGGAGATGACGACGATGAAGAAGATATCGATATCATAACGACGTAATGGACGTCACCGTGTCAATGCTAAGGACACCGTCATGAACCTCCGCCTTTTTTTCCTCCAATTCTTATCACCCCCTTTCCTTATTTCCCTTTATTCAACCAGTTCGATAACGCCCCTCGTCTTCCATGTACCGTCTTTATTTATCATTTTGGCGGTACGTCTATCGAAACGTAACCTGACCCACAGGAAACAGACTCAAAAACCAAACCATCAACCCTCCAAATTACTGTCATCCGTACCACGGATCGGAAAACTGTACCGGAAATGTCAGAACTCGTTTCCTTTTTTGCCCTGGGTATTCCCTCCATTTCGATCTCTCCTCCGGCCTCGGTGGCCACGCAGGAAATTGACAGAAATCTAAAATTGCTGCTCAGCACAAACTTTTCCTGTTGGGCCGGGCGAGACAGGTGTGAAAAATTAACCATTTCCACGGGGCCAGAGTTGATTCGGTGGAAAAAGCCGGAAATTAGTTGGATTTTCAATTCCGGCTCCAAGTTTCATAGGTTGATAGAGTTTTGCGAATGGAAATTTAATATCGTGTGATACACGAACATCAGCTCTGGCGCAACCTTGAGTAATGATGACTTACATTGTGCTGCAAAGGGGCCTGAGTACGAAAGGTTATCTGTTTACATAAGTAGGTCAAGCACTTCCGATGCGTCTCCAGCACTTCAAGCTCAATCATTTGATACAACAAATTTTTTCATCCACCCAATATGATATGGTCTACGGCAGGTTACTATAGAATCTGCTGAAAACTAATCAACCAAACTGAACTGAGCGACTTGAAAATTTAAATAACTTAGTTCTAATTTACAACAAATTGAAGAATTTGCATGGAATGCTGTAGGAGAACGAGAGATCATTTTCATTTTCGCATCGCACTACCCCAAGCTACCAGCAAGAGGAGAAAATTTTCCGATTTTTCCCGAAAAGGCGCACAAGAATGACATTCCATTTGGCGTACGCGGCATCGCTCACACTTTTGCGCACGCGAGGGGGACCTTTCGCGTGGTTCGGAACGCTGCCAGGAGCGCGCATTGATGAAAAGTAATTTCGAAAGAAAATAAATTACTTTTAAATGATGACTCATTGCCGTCGGTTGGCGTAGACCCGATAGCAGCGATGGGTGGCACGCAGGAGCACACACAATATCGCAACCGTTGCGCACCGGAAGCGGACGCTACTGCTGGCGCTCTCAATTTGGTGACGCCGCTACCGCCTCCAGCCCGCCATTCAGTGGCGTGGCAAAAAAAAGGTGGGTGATTTGTCCTCCGGTAGCGCCAGTTAGAAGACGTTCATTAAAGGAAGGTTTCGGTATTTTCTTTTTTTTTTTTGTTTCCTTTTTGTTGTCGCTTTTACGCAAATAGCGACACAAATATTTTGCACCGCATCGTCCAATCAGCTACCAACACGCTGGCCCAAGTCAAGCCAGGAGCGGAATGCCAAACAACTAGTTTGGCGCGTTTGCCGCTAGGGGGCGATTTATCGAAGAACGCTCCCGGTTCGCGCGCGCTGTCGAGAACAAAACCATTCGCGTAGCGCGCAACACTCCTCACTCGTTGTTACAAAGTAGCAAACAACGGTTGCGAACAAAAAAAAAGTGGAGTTTTCTTTTCTCAAGCACCGGAACTAGCAGCGTCTAGTCGCATTTCGCCTCGACAACTTGTCCCAGGCTTAGGCGGAACGGTTCGGAGCGGTGACATTCTAAACTAGCTCGCTTCCTTCCTACGCTTCCTGCACCGCGCCTTTCCTGCTCCCGAATGATGGTAATGATGATGATGATAAGGATGAAAATGGCGCAACAGGATGTACCGTGCTTCCACAGGGTGCTGCGAAGGGTCCGCGGTAGTTTTCCCAAACGCCCAAACTCACCAGTGTATTTGACAACAGGGACGTAACGAGCGACTGCCTTAGCAACACCAGCCAGCCAGTTTATTAATGGATCCACCCATCGTGGTGGATCCTTTGTATGAGGACCGCTCCCGATAGACGCTCCCCGGGAATGAATCCTCTCAAATGTTTTCCATCAAAGAATGGTTTAGTTTGGTTTCCGTTTTTTGTGTGTAACGGAGGTGGTTTCTTTTCATGTGTTTTTTTTTTGTCTACGGCTCTTCGCGTCGTTCCGACTGCCTTTTATCAGCCAGTCCAACATCAGTTTGTGCGCACACGGTACGATCCCTCGCGCCCCTATCTATCGATCTTGCGACAGTCAATTTCGTTTGAAAAATTGCGTTATTGGAAATTGATGACTTCTCGGCCGGCAAATGACAACCGGAATTTGTTTTCTTGCGCGGTAGCCGAAACGGATTGATTGGTGGCGGCATTGGGGTGTGCATCTTTTCTAATTCTTGCGATAGTGTTCCCGGCACAGGTCTCTAATTTAAAAGGTGACAATTTTCCGTACGTAATCGGCAGATTGAAGCTACTCAATACATTTCCGAGCGGTAAAGCATCACCGCGCTTAGAAATAAATATTTCGTTGCAAAATCTGCGAGCAATTTTTTTCCGATGGTCAAACCATCAAGCCACCAAACATAAAAATTCATAACATGTAGCCTTCGGGTTTTGGGTTGCTAAGAAACCGACCCACGCGATACCACGCGCTAGCTCATAATGACACTTTCCATCAATCTTCACTACTTTGCGTCAAACATTTGCTTCTCGTAGGATCGAATAAAAAAAAAACACCAACCAGAGGACAGAGGACGGAAGATGTCACACCATTTTAGATGCTGAAACCGATCAAAGCACACTCCCGGTTCCAATATCTGACGTATCGGATCGTGTTGCCCATGGCGTTGTCTCGCGTGCGAAACGATCGCCGTGGTTAGAGGCTTCAATGTGAAGAGAAAAAAAACATCACCCTCAGCTCACTCAAAGCGCTATCATTTTCACTTGCTTCCGGTGTTTCCACGGTTTTTCCCCAGCCTACGGAACAGTAACTATCAGGTCAACGTATCACCGTCAAACCTCCCGGCGGTGAAATCGTTATCAATCTTCATTACCAACGACTGGAACCCTTAGCGAATACCGCCATTTCCACCAACACTTTTCGCCTTTTTTTTTAAACACCCTCCTTCCATAACAAAACGTCAAACTGATTTTCCGTAAACCTTCTTCATCGGCGTCCTTTCCCGGCGCGAAGTACAAATCACGCGAAGCAATGCCAGTTAAAGCACACATCAAAACTGACCACATGGACGAAAAGGGATACTAAATAGTGTTTGGTTATCGCGAATGTCAATTATTTTGTAGAAAGTGTGGACTTTGTTTTTGAATTCCCATTCCCAATAATCAACCAACACCCAACACGGTGGAATAAAAAGGGACAGTGTACTTCGCGCTAAAACGAAACAGCGACAGACAAAAGAAAAAGCGCACACACATGCGAAATACTAAATAACGAACAGAACTGTCAAAATGACAGCTGCAAGCAAAAGGGAAAACAGAACTTGTAACGAAATGGAAACGAGCAGCAGTGTGCAAAATTGTGCATAAAAAAACGAAACGGTGATGCGATTTCTGAGCAATATAGTGTAATGGATGAGTTCTTGCAGGGTCCTCTTGCCAAACACACTCACATACAAAATTTGAATGAAAAGCAATACACAGCCCCACCGCTGGGGCTGAAACAAAATGGTTGTTAAATTTGAAAAAAAAAACAAAAACAAACTATCTACTATCAATTTCTGACATCAATTGGAGTCCGCGCGTGTTTGCGGGTTTGGGGGAAAAGTCATGGGCTGAAAAAGGTAAAGGTGAAAACACATTCTTCCATAAAGTAGCGTTTGCTGAACTTTTCTACTAGAGAAAGAGACAGAGAGAGAGAAAACATTAAAAGAAAATCGTATAATATAGATTTATTTAGCGCATTTAAAACGTAGAAACACAACAACAAATTACTGCACTAGGCTGCAACTACAATTTTGAAATGAAGTTTTTTGCTTTACAATTTTTTCGGACGATGAAACAAATTAAACCGGCGTAAACGGTAACCCGGTACCCATTAGCATTGTTGTTCGCAAATTAGAGTTTTCGCTTCGGTTAGCCCAATTGAATTTAATCTCTCTTTTCCCCATTACTAATGCAGCTCTTCTTCTTGCATGGACAGAACCGGAAGGTCGGCCATTTTAGATTTAGTGTGCGATGCGAGTGCAATACAGTTCGATAATGAGTAGCAAATAAGCAGCCACTTTAAGGGTTAAGATAATAAGTAACAGTAACGCAAAACATGCAACAAAAGAAGAAAAAAAAAACAACAACCCAGAGTGATCCAAACGATATAAGAGAAAATTCTGCAAAAAAGCGATATACAGATGCGAAATTATATATACACTTAGTTTAAGTAAGCAATATATGATATAAGCAAATAAGCGTAGCGTAAAAAAAGGAAAAAGAAATTAAATACTCCTAAAAGCAGTAAAAAGCAAAACCGCGTAGCGTACCGAACTTTGAAAGCAATCTATAAAACATGCAAAATGGTGAAGAAAATCCCAAACAAGCATACACAATGAATGAAATGTATAAGCAATACCTAAATGAAACCAATCAAGCAACGAAAACAAAACAACTGCACCACTGCAGAGCCACAAGTCCAGCGCTGCTGTAAGCGTTCTAACGAAAGCAAAATGACTGTACAAACACCTGCACGTGTACCCCTGGACCATCCAAATCAAAACGAACGCTAAGAACGGACTTGGCAGTGGCGGTGGCAGTAAGAACCCCGGAACAGCCCCATCCCGGCAAAGAGTCCTACCAAACACCAAACGCCGTTCATCCGTTGGATGGGAATGTTTTACAACACGAAACAAAGCTAAGGTAAACATAAGACACGGCAATAGATTTGCCTGCACATTGGGTGCACATTTCGCTTTAATGCTAGAGGAATGCAAGTGAACCATGCAACAGTAACGCTTTGCGGAATAAGGTGAAAGCAGTGATGATTTTGTGAGTGCTAGCCGTAGTGTATAAGGTGTAGATAATTTTGCATCACAATAAGTAGCCGTACTTTTTCGCTAACAACCTAGGAAGGCAACAGTATGAATAAGCAATAGCTCTCACGATCTCCGACGTCGCTGAAGTCGTCGTACGACATGTAGCACGAATTGTTTTGTGATGTATGAAATGTGTGTCAATGGGGTTAAAGCAGTAAGTGAAATCCATAATTTGAATGATAGATATGAGTATAGGTGTAAAGGGTTTTGAAGGCAGCAAAAGTTTTGGCAGCGATGCAACGGTGCGAAATTATGCAATTGCATCTCGGTAACCGTACAAATGGTGAGCGTTCTGCATTATATCTTTTCCATATTACATTAGACAATCGTCTACTAGGTTCTACACTTGGAAAAAGCGTGTATCACATTCGCTCGACATCGAACCACTCAATTATGCTTCGATTCCGCCTAAAGCTATGCAATACCATTACATGGTTACGCAAGTATTTTTTAATTGCATAACTCTAGGCGCTGTAAAGCCACCACTCGATCTCAACAGAATTTGGAAGTGATACACTTAAACCATACCTTTTTTTATTCTTAAAATCATTAATTATACAACTAAAATTAGACAAAATTATTTAAGTAAGCGACCATGACGGTTAATTCTTCTCGTAATGCCTGTCTTTCTCAAAAGCAGCATGCTTTATTTTTGCGTTACACTAGTCAATTTGAATTGCATAACTTTAGGCGCTGTAAGTGCAAAGCTCAATTTATCAAAAGTAAGCGTTTATTATGATTCAACAATTAACATTTGACGAAATTTTACCTTCAAAGTGTCCACGATGAGTAATTTTTCTAATGATGCTTATAATTCTCAGCATCTTCTGTGCCGGCTAATGATTTAGTCAAAGAAGAATCGGAAAAGGCTATAGAAATACCGAGAAGAGCTTAGTGATATTTTTTTTAACAAAATGATGTTTCGATTCCTCCAACATACCCTTGAACGACAGTTTTGTAAAGCAAATAGTGCCCAAACCGTGAACAGTATGTTTCGATCAATTAGCAAACGGACGTCGGTCAACGTTCCACCGTGGCAACTAATGAGCCCGTTGTTGCACTTGCGATGGAATGCAGTCCCGCTCGTCAACAGCGGGCACGGGGACAGACGGTTGAGTGTATTTTAATTCAATCACACTCCATTTCCCGACTTCCTTCCGGGTGCCACCACCGGGTATTGTCACGGGACAAACGCTACAAATTCCAGCCATCGGGTGCACTTTTCGCCACGGCCTGCCAAATGACAAATGATTCGGCTTCGGCTCGCGAACCTGTAATTGCAACCGCACACGCAACACATGCAATAAATTTGTCCACTCGGCTCGGTGCAAGCGGGAGGAGGGAAGGTGCGTAATGCAAGTAGTTGTTCAGTGCATTAATTAAAACACACTTTGCGCTGATGGGGTAGAACCATCTGCATGATTCTGGCGAGCCGTGAGCCGTTTCCGTTACAAGACGTACGAGTCAACTTTGCTTAACGTCAAACAACCTTTCTTAACTGCACCCTGCTCAAAAACAAACGTGCCCATACATGGGCAAAGCCATGGCCCCAAAGGGCAAAGGAATAAAATGCAATCACGATCGCTTTACAGCGCTGCCCCAACACACATCCCAACGGTGTGTCACTGGCAGATGATAAATTTTTTGTATCACACCCATTATCGCCTGACCGATAAGATTAACTTCCCATCGTATCCGGTTCCGGTGGGAAGTCACGATTGATTGCCACGTTGAAGGAAGTCAATTCACTTACCCGGTTGCGGCTCGGATCGTCCCCCTTGTTGCGAGCAATTTATATATTCTCGTCGGAGAGAAAAAAAAAAGGAAGAAACACCCCAAAACAAAGACGCTTAAGGGCTGCACCGAAATCAATCTCACCCTCAACCATGATCGCTTTACAACCGAACAAAAAAAAAACAAAACAAAAGCGGTTCAAGCTCAAAATTATACCCACTAATGGGGATGAAGACAATGGATGGGATATAAAAGTAAAAAAAAAATACACGGGACTCCAAGGAGGTGGGAATCAGTCGGGCCTAACCCGTCGGTCCTCGGTGGCGGACAAAAAAAGAACATTCTTCCATAATCAATGATCACGATTGGGCGAGCACATGCGTGTGACACCGACACGACCGAAAGACCGTGACCTGCCGCATAATCGTGATATCAGTCGGGAATGGTCCGATTCCGGCGGTGAGGCGATAAGAATAAATTTTAACCCATCCACCAACCCATCGGATCCTTGTGCAGGGTTGTGACGCACTGTAGCGCACGCCACGGACAACAACACAAAAAAATCGAATGAAAAATGGGTGAACATTTTTCTTTTCGTGATGTAACTCTCTCTCTCTCTGCATCTCTCTCCCTCTCGGCTTTCCATCTTTTCCGAGGTCCATTATTCCGGTGTCTGCAATTGATAACCTTGCCCGGTTTGCAGCACGATTGCGACCGATAGTGTGCGCATTCGTATCGTGTGAATGAAAGTGACACAGTCGCCGGCAGGAGCATTTGGTTCGATGGTTTCCATCGGCCCCAAAGCCCGAGTTTCGCTGATAACAATGTGTGGGTCCTTACACACGAAAGCCACAGACCCGTTCGAGGGCTCCAACACAAAAATGGACACGCTCGTTCCGCCTCATCCATCGGTGCTGTGCTTCGGTGGTTGAAATTGAATCATCATTTTATCTAAAATATTATCTAAACGGAATTCAATTTCCGACCGAATTTATAACTTCGCTTTGCTGTGTGGTTTTCATCCCTCCCCCCCTCCCCCAAAGCGGCCATCGCGCTGGACAGTGCTGTGACTCCACTACTCATCGAACGACCGTTTTTCGGATTGATTCTATTCGCACTGTTCTGATTCTATTTCACCCCATTCGGTACATGGAGCGCATCAATAAGAACGTAACACTGGAACCAGGACTCCTCACGAGCACGTCCGTCCACGTGGCTTGTCGACGTATACGATGGACAGTGTGAAGAACGACTTGAACGTTTCGAAGAACTATTCGCGAGCGAAAACCCAATATCTCTGTTACGGTTTGTTCACAACCAGCAGCAGTGCGATTATCGAACCATTCTTCTTCAGACGTGTTAAAACTCAAACCCATAAACGACCTCTTACAGCAGCGCATTGTTAAAAGTCGGGACAGCAAGCAAAAAAAAAACGAACAATACTCCCCAAACCCCCCCCTCCCAGTCCACGGAGGGCAGCCCATATCCCACTTTACACCCCATATTCCGAGACCCCATTTGGAACGATTTAATACGGCCCCGGTTGGGCCGCAAACATTCTCCAACAACGATCGAAGCCGTTCGGCGCTTGTTGAATTTTATTATCCCATTGACCAGCACAGCAGCTACCAAGCGCGGATCGGACAAATCCGACGCCGGCAAACCCGTAAGGAGACACCTACTGCTGAAGGCAACCGGACGGCCCAATCCGTTCGGCTGACGACCCATCGGTAAGTCACACGGGTCGGCGTTCTGCCGGTGCAGTGCCTTGATGATGCCTTCGGGAAAGTTTTTTGCTATCCGTCCTGGCCCGGTTCCATGGCGCAATGGATGTGCCGTAATGGATGAGATGACGCGGGAGTAAAACGCGCCTCGACTATGGCTTTTTTTTATTGCCGAACGGATTTAACGCACCGTTCGTTGGTCGCGTTCTGAAGCGCCATCATTAACTCACTCCAGCGACCGTAAAGTCCGGATGGTGGCATTGAGTGTAAAGTCGCGCACTTACCTCTACCCGGTATGATGGTGTGTCCTTACGAGCTTACAGCCCATCCGGAGCACGGGTACGGGTGGTCACTGTTTTATGGTTATTGATTGTTTGTACTCTTTTTAGTGTGGTTCGGCACTTGTGCTACTACTGAAGCATCTGAATGCGAGATCTGACACGATAAGGATGTTATCAACCAGGGCGAGCAATCGTAATGTCTTGCTGGCAGAGGACGCAATTGATTTGTTTTTTTGTCTACGGACATCGGTGTGAACAAGTGTTGATCTTACAGAATTTCGTTGACGATCAACTTCAATTCCTGATGTATTTTATGAAAGTCTGGAGCAGTAAATTATAGTGATACGAGTGATTTGAGTGGTAAAATGGTAAACTTTTAGTCATTTCAGTGCTCTGCTCCAGTTGAATTGGAGTATTGCCAAGATTGATCTGAATCCATCTTAATTTCTGAATCTTTTGCAAGCTGAAATCAATTCTTTTCAAGCTTACTCGACTTGAAAATTCCCGATAGTGAGAAGAATTCCAGATCTACCTCGAAATATTCTAATAGAACTTTGATGGAGTTCAGAAAGTTCTGTTGTATCTGGAAACCCTGTAAACCCACTGTTAGACCACTTAAGTATAAAGCTAGAATATAAAAAAGCTTGCTTAATAAGCTCCGCACTTCCACAATAATTTGTCGATTAAGCACTCATGGGAAATTCTTTTCCAAAAAAAAACTCAAAAACATTGGATCTCTAACAACAATAGTTCATTTTCCATCTGTGACTACATTTATGCACAGCAGTTTAATCTACCACTAAGCATCACTACCGGGTAGACCGGTGTTTGTACGGTGCTACTCCGACCGGGACAAGTGTCCGGGCCAAAGGGTGCCCGGCCAGAAAAATCACAGTCTGGCTCGGCGCTTCACGCGAAAAAAAAACAAGTTCGATTAATGCTCGCTCCAGCGGACCCGGGTTGTAAAAGTCATTAAAATTCATGGTACTTCGCCTCGGCGCTCGGAGGGCAATTCCGATGAGGAAAACAAAAAAAAAAAACCCCGGCACTCCGGGTTTGGCTGCGGTTTGGCTGTGGCAAAAGTTCGCGTTTGTCTGGAAGTGTTGTTTTCATTTCCACTCCCATCAACCACGCACCGGGCGGCTGTTCGAGTTCGATCCTTATTTAAAAAAAAAAGCACACACAGAAAAAGCACAGTGAAAACTCAAACTGCAAACAAAAATTGTGACCAAAGCTCCCTTTAAACGGACCATGGCCACGGAATGGGTTATGGTTCGTTTACCGTCCGAGCGGTAGGGAATGCACAAAAAAGGGAAAACTCGCCCTACGATTGCCTGACGGGTGATGAAGCACCACCACCACTACCAGCAGCAGCAGCAGCAGCAGCAACACGGTGTAGCAAAAGCACCAAATCACCCAGACTCTTCTTTACTGAAACATTGTCAACCGAAACGAAACCGCTTTGTGTGCCTTTTTTGACAAGCAGCACACTGTGCGGCACATTTCATGCCAACGCGCGTTCTTTCCCTTTCGTTTGGTTTTTTTTTTTTTATTAGTGGTCGCCCGTTCACTTAAGAACATCATGGATGAAGTGTGGCGAATCGTTCCACATCGTGCCCAAAACCAGCTTCCCATCCTCAGCCCCCAACGATGCAACGAATGCTTTTTCTTTAAATTCAATTAAAAATAATTACATAATTTCAAACCCATTCACAAGAGGGAAAGAGAAAAAAATAGGAGGAGGAGGATGAACGAGGTCTCGGGGAAACATTACCACCCTTCTGCCGTAGGAGGGAAAATTGCGATTTTATAATGAACAAAAGAAATGATTCTATTTCCAATTGCAAACACCCTCCTCCTGTGGAAGGGATTTTCAGCATGCGCCTGCAAGCAAGGGACCGGACCCAGAACGCACCGAACAAAAGGAGTTCTCGAAAAAGCAACGCTCGATTTTCAATTTCCCGCTTTGCCAGAATCGCTTCCACTGTGGTAGGCGGATTGGGGGAACAGTGTGCGAAACCGAGCAGGAGCACGCCGTCGGTACAAGTGTTACCGGCCCTAAGTTGCCCGCTGCCATTTGGAAAACTGCAACCGAAGTAGCCGCTTCCACAGAGTGGTATTGTTTCTCTTTTGGGGTTAGTTTTCTTCTTGCCAGTCGTAGGAAAAATCACGACACACATCGGAAGACGCACAGTCACGGAGCGTACGGAGGCGAATGTGATAAGATGCAGAACAAAAACTGCTCCAATCCTGCACACTTTGGACACCATTGTTGTGGTGACGATGGCTGATGGAAATGAGGATAACAATGGACGGGAATTCAGTGAGGAATCAAAAGCGACAGGCAAGCAAAAAAAAAGCCCCGAACGAAGAGAGATGTGGTTTCCTCCTTCGTGTCTTGCGTCTGCTGAACCAGCTGTCAACCAAGATCGGCAACACTTTGTCACTGTCGTTCAAATGGGTTTATGTATGAAACTGGCGTAGGGTATTGTGATACTATTAATCCTAATTGTTGTAAAATTATAATTACCATTTGTTGAATATTTCCTGCTCTTTGGAGATGAACATTTAAACTATTTGTTTCCAAGACCTCCGTGTTAAAACTATAGCAGAATCCCAGTCCTATAAGATATCAAAATTAAAATTATCTTCTGACAAAAAAACACAATCCACAGACAATTGAAACACACACCCGGTACCAAAAAAAGAACCATAAGTTCCAGGTGGTAAAACTTTGCTCATTTTCCTTCATTCAAGAAGCTTAGAACACGCGTGACAGGCGCACAGAAGATGATGGTAAAACTTTCTTATTTCCAAAAGGCCTACGTTCGCTCGAGACGTTTCGGAATTAGTTTCGGTCCGGTAGCTTCAAATGATGATGCACCCGGCAAGATAAAGCTTGACTGTGAAGAGCCTTCCAAAACCCTGTCAGCTTGGCAGCTTGGCCATTTCAAAATGTGTGAAAACCTGTCGCACTGCTAGACACACAGCACACAACGTTTGAGGTCGTTTGAGTTGAGGACACGTCTGTCGAGAAAGGTTTTTGGGGAGGGGCGGGAGGATGAAATTCCTGAGCACATTCCCCTAACGCTGCCGAGTGTCTGGCTGGACTGGAACTAATCTAGCGTAGCTAAATAGTTGCATAAGTGAACGCTTCCAAGGTCGAGAATATCTGGCAAGAGTAAAGCAGATGGGGAAGGAAGCATCCACAGCACAAACTGTTGCCATAATGCGATAGATGGCGCTGTATGCGCAACAGTACAAAGGATGGGGACCGGCCACGCCACAGCACAGCACGAGCTCGATGAAGCGGCACTTGTTGTTTCTAGCCAAGCACACTTTAAACAAGCGGTTCGTCGTTCGTTAGAGATGTTCTTCACATGAAAGTTCTTTCACGTCTCCATCCCGTCCTGCCCAGCGTCCTGAAAACGCAAAAGCAGATTCATTGGAGGGACACGAAACGGACGACAATTTGAGTGAGACACTACGTTGTTGCACCATTGACCTTATTCCCAACCGGCACCGGTAGCGAGGAGTCTGGGTGAGTAGTCGTGTCGTACCAGTGATCTAATCAGACACTCGAAAACACCAAGACGTACGGCCCATTCGCCCATACCTTGGCGGTAGTAATTTAATGAGAAAACAGAAAATTATTATTGCTTTAAATTTAATTAGAAAACAGCTGGGGCAGCTAGTTACTTTCCAGCCATGTGATAATGACGGCCGTTTAACGATTCCCGAAGTAGAATCGCAATAAACGGGGAGGATGAACTTTATTTCGTGAATAAAGTACGTCGTTTTCTGGCGAATTTAATACGTATCGTTTGGGGCTGTCCTGTCAACTTTGTAAATTGTTCTCGTAGCCCTGTTAAGCAAGGTTCCAATTTGTTGGATAATTTTACGAAAAGCTTGCTCCCTGCTGAGGCGTAACATTCCCGCAAAATGCCTATGACTGGGCCGGAACAGCAACATTAAATTGCCTCCATTCCATTTGCCGTCTCATGCATGGAGCAATTGGGGAAAATAAATTTGGAATCAAACGATATTGGAATGCGCATTTCTTGGAGAATTCGTTCCCCTTCCGAAAGAGATCTTTCGTTAGCGTAAACCTTAACGAAATGCAGTACATCTTTCGTACTCAGAGCAGCCACCATCAGGCGTTTAGATGCTTTATTCTTCATTCTACGTCCTACCGTACATAACTCTTACCTGTGTGCTATAGCTACGATTAAGTATTAAATACATTTAATTAGTTGATTTTTAATTCTAACAGCTGAAACTAGAGAATGAATTGAATTTTACTTGTAGAATCAATAACATTACATAGAAAACAGTGCAATTAAACAACAATTTAATCCTTCCCAGAAAGAGCGCCCTCTAGCGGCAATTTAATGTTTGACACGCTGCACCATTTGTACGGTCTACTGAGATGCGTGATTGCAACAGAAAGCAATTAATTTCAACCAACAAACAATTGAACGGTTTTACTGCTGAAATAAACCACGAATAAGATGAAGAACGACCCAAGAAGGTATTTAAAGTAATTTAAATTTTAGTAAAAGTACCCCACAGCAATATGAGGGAGAAAGAGAGAGAGAGAGCGAGAAAAAAAACAACCACAAGCCTATTATTATACCGGATCAATTAGCGCGTTACGCTTCGATTAGTGATTAGTGCGGTAGAGAAAAGCAAATTAAAGCTAGGTAGAAAGTGCAGACGGAATGGGACAGAAATGCCATCATCCATGTACGCAACATATCATAACGGGACAATACGTTCAGTTTTTTTTCCAAACTCTTTACTCTTAATCCAAACAACTACACCGAAGCTTTTCGGCTTTTTGTAGAAAACCATAGGGATGTTTGCCAGAGCGGCACCGGTCGTGTATCTCAATTATTCACTACTCAATTATTAGTATCAACTCTATGAAACGCGCAATACCCGCGCTTTACCCGGTCATCGGAACGGAGAATGCAGGGCAGTGGAGGATCTTAACGAAATCTTAAAACAAACGACATAAGTTAAATTATACAACGAATAAACGCGTCGAGCATGATGCTGTACCGAGATGGATGATGTACTTTGCAGATGGAATGCACAACACAACACAACGAACATAAAAAAAGGCAGTACCCTTGGTCGTAAATGGGACCGAAACCTGCAAGTTGGCGCAATTTTCGCACGGCTTAAGGTAAAGTTTACCTCAAAAAACAGCAAAACGCAAGCAAAACTTTTCTCTTTCCAACCCACTGGGGCTTGTTTTTCTTTTCGCATTCATTTTCTGCATGCATAAGACATTCGGCTGTCGTGGAAGATTTTCACTTCCGCGCCCGGTAATGTTGGTGTATTATTTTACACTTTACGTGCAGCAACAAAGCAGATTCGGTTGTGCAACACTTCTTCGGGACTTCTCCTGCGTTTCGTGCTAGTTACATTTTCCATTCCACTAGTTGTATCTTCGTTTTGATGAAGTTTACATTTATCCACGATAAGCAAGCAGCGGTGCAATGATGTTGCACTACTTACAAGTTGCCATCTTTGATTTCTCATTGCTGACGAAGCACTTCACACAGGGACGGTACAGGACTGTTGCAATTGCATGTCTCTCTCCCTCTCGCTCTGTTTTGTCCATGACAAGAAAGAAGGCAGACACTGTTTTTTTTTTTTTTGCAACACTGAACACTGCAGCCAAAAACACACATTTGATGAAGCACCTCAAGCTTGTCGTGTCGAAACCGAATATCAACAGTACGATCTTGCCAAGAGAAAGACTCACAACAAGAACCAAAAAAAACGCGCACACACACACAAAACAACCCTGCCAACCAAGAAACAAGAAACATTCGAAACTTAAAGTACCAAGTCAAACAATAACAGCACGGGCTGCAGCACTTCCGGACTATGGCACAACTTTTCGACAGCAGTTTCAAGTTTTGGAGTGCAAATTAGAAATTTCCCCCTTCCCTTCGCCGCTTTGGAGCGCCGGTGCATCACACTCGACGGGCGCAATGATGCATGGATGGGTTGCCGAATTCTGGCAAATACCTTCCATACCCTCCCAATCTCATTAATTGCAAACTGCCTTTCGCGTGCGTCCCCTCCCTGCGAACACGAACATACTCTTGTGTTGTTGTTTTTTTTCCTCCGTTTTTCTTGCTCGCAACTACTTAGCTAACTTTTTCGGCCAATCGTACGTACCCATCGCTCCCAAGGATGTGCGCCACGATTCATTATGTAACGCAAATTACATGCAGTTCATCAGTTTTGAGCCATCTTCACATCACATTCTCGTTCTCCGTGTTGGGCCGCGTACGCGCACTGCATACATGCAGGCGCCCAGCACTGCACGATAAGTACATCGCATTACAAAACTTGCTTACCGAACACGTAGCAGCAGCAAATACGCGCGGCCGAATCCGTCAATCACGATAACATTTGCGACTTTTAACGGACACTTCCTCATCACAGTCTTTGCGTTTAAACAGGGGGTAGCCATTTTAAGCGAACAGCGTGCTTACGTAGTAGTGTTTAACTAAATGCATATTATTTGCTCACACAAACCATACCTGCCTACTTCCATCCTGACTATAAAGCTAATATCTTCACTGCTATAAAACTTGCACAGTGTTTATGAAACTTGTTATGCTTTATCGTTTGAAGCAATTCTTTTTCCTAAAATCTAAACATTTTCTCTTACACTCAGAGCGAAAGACTAGCAAAACCAAACGAATCAAATTATAACAAAGATCCTCTAAGGTTCGCCATAATTTCTTATGCACTTACTCACGCTCGTAGACAACGCGTAGAAGTTATCAATTTTTGCCCTACTCTACCCTCTATTAACTCTATTCTCACGTGCGTGACAGCTGGTCAGTTTTGTAACGTTTCCATAGGCAACGAATAGACACAACTAGCGTTTAGCGGTAGCATCTAGAATCTAACAAACAAATCTAAGCACACCATGAACAATCTTTAACGAAATGAAATAATAATTTTACGCTAAACTTGCTAATAAAACTAACCAAATCAAATACTGCTACAGATAACAACAGCTCGATACTATAAAACTGCATTTCTTCCAGTTGCGCCAGAGAACAAAAAAGAGGGGGAGGTCGATTTAAAAAAAACCAAATACAGTACGATCTACTACTCATACTCCTACTACTACTAGCGTTCATTCTTTTGCCAATTGTTTGCTTCAGTTGATCTTATTAACACAATAATGGAAAGGTAATTAAGCATTCGTAACCTCCTAACTTTAGCGACTACCTTAACGACACTTTGTCACAGATGGAAGGGACAGACAAATGTGCAAACCATGAGCAATAGAAACGCAAAACAAAAGCAATACTAAAAGTGCGACAATGAGTGGTAGTGGTGAAGCTAACCAAAAACCCATTTAAGATATATATGCAGAATTGTCCTTAGCTTTAGAACTTGAGCGTTTTTCTTCGTGCTGGGTAAAAAAAACGACACAAACATGAGAAGAATAGGAAAGAGTTGCGTTTGAAGCACAGGGATATTCAAACGACAGAAAAACACACAGCACAATGATCGAATGGGTGATTCGTCCATGCTAGCAACCAATATGCGAGCACAATACACACGTATCTATTAAGCTGTAGCTCCAATTAATAAGTAGACGTCAGTATGGGGAACCATCGGCACAGGAAATTCCACTTCCAGCAGGGCTGCTGGCAGGGTAAAGCAAAATAATGAATAAAAAAAAAACACACAACCCCACACCCAAACAAAACTTTAAAAGCAATACATTGAGCGTCACGCGTGAACAAGCATTTATCAAAGGAAATTTTTGCATTTGCAAGCCAAGCGCCGCTGGTTTAGGTTGGTTTGAAGCAAGGATCGGGGTGTTCGGTTTTAGAAAACCCTGCAAAAAAAATCAAATAATGTTACTGCAACAGCAACTAAAACAAAGACCAATTTGATATATATAAAGACAAAACAAAACACAGCAAAGTAAACTTGTAGCGTAACATTTCCAAGTGTTAGAGCGAAATATTTAGGGACAGGCAGGGGCACGCAAATACCCAAACCCGGCAGATAACGTTTACCTAAACTTAGCACCTTTTCATCGTCAACCTAGACACCGTGGTCATTGCGTAGCGTAGCGAAGCTTTTACTTCTAGGATCTTGAAAAGATCGTTTCTCCCGGCACATTCTTCAGTAGTCTTACTCTTCGCTTTCGACTCGATTCCTATCCGATTTGCTGCAGCATAGAGACAAGGGAAGCAAAACAAACAAAAAACGATTCCACGCTGACTGCACTGATTTATATATTTACAAACATGATGGGCTGACCACACACAGCATAGCTACACACATTGGTCCTTAAGGGTGGTATGGTGAAGAACCCTGCGTGGCAAGCAACCCAAAAACGCATGAAATCGGCAGCAGAAATTTACACGGAAGTACTGTATACTGTTTGCTGGAAACATGCGGCTTTGAGGCATGTGTGCGTGTGTTTGTAAAAATATGTAACCACACAAAAACACACACACACACACACACACACACACACCACCCCCCAAAACATACACAATACATGCTCGAAGGGTAGTAAATGGCAGCGGTAGATAAGTAGACAAGTTAAGCGTGCAAAGAAGAAAAAAAAAGAAACAAATTTCAAAGTATTACAAGTGAAAACATAGAAAGTTTTTTGATAATTTTTCATAATATTTACATTTATACCGAATGGGATATGGGGGAAGGGGCGCGTGGTTTTATTGAAATTTTAGCAAAAAACGCAAATGAAACAAAAAAAACTTAGAGAAAAGCAATAAATGAAACAAAACAAAGAAAAAAAAAAACGCAAGAAATATGCAAAAAGAAAAGAAAACAGTAGTAACATTAAGCAGCGTAGTGGTAGAAGTGGGTGAAGCAAGTTAAAAAAAAACAAACAAACAAACACTGGAAAATGTTGAGTGTGAGTGAGTGTGTACGTTTGGTAAGGTAAAGTAGCGCGTCGCGTACACAGGCTACAATTTAGCGTTTATTCTGCAGCAAAAGCATATTACAAAAGCAAAACGCAAAACCATTACAAGAAATCGCCAGTAGTAGAATTGCTTTTATTAAAAGCTTCTAAATTATAAGATTTAAATAAAAACAAACAAAAACACACACACATACACAGCGAGGGAACGAAGAAGAGTGAAAAAAAACAGGCAGCCTAAGCTAGTAGAAGAAAAACGAAGCGAAAGAAAAGCAAAAGCGTATAAAACATATACAAGCAGGAAACAAAAGCCATCTAACCTACGGAGTGAACGAATGCTGAAGTGAAAACTATAAGATAAAAAGCGAAAAGACAAAAGCGAAACATCCAGCAAACACGGCTTTACACATAATGGAAGGCAACAACAACAGCGACAAAAAAAACGGAAAAACCCAAACAAAAAACAAGGCAACCAGAGAGGAGATTATGAGAACCTCTTCAAATACGGTATAGCTTTATGTAACCCTCCCCATGTTTTCTTAGAACAAGTAGTAAACAGCAAACCAGCAGCTGACCATTTCCAAACTTCGAAACGACACGAGAGGGAAAGATGGCAGCTGTTCAGCTACCGGCAGCAGATTAGTTGTTCTGTATTGTGCCACTAGGTTTTTTTTCCCTCCTCCAATTTATTCATTGCCAATGCCATTGTTTTTCGTGTGGGATGGATAAGTAAAGCAAAGCACACTAGCAAAAGCATCCCCGGTCTGGCCAGCTTTGGCTTGTGAAAGGAAACAGTCATTGAAGTGCAGTAAATTACTTCGCAAGCGCAATGATTAGCGTCCTGACGGTGCTGATCGCGAAAGGTGCAGCTTTCCTTTGGTGGGAGCATTCGAGTAAGGCTAGACGAAAGCAACAAACGTATGCGAAGTCGATTCCGTAACAATCGCATTGATTATACACATTTCCCCCAAAAACACATAGACACAGACATCTAGAACGCGCCATTTAACGATATTAAATTATACATATATATTTACTCTTATATACTCATTAGTTAATATTATACATGCATATATATATATATATGATTATATATATATACATACGTAGGGCTGAGGAGGATGACCGGAAGAAACTAGTGATTAATAGCCTCATGAAGCAATAAAAACATATTTTTAAAATTCAAAAATCTCACCACGTGCGTGGTCGTGTTTGAATCGTTTCGCCCAAAACCTGTTCCTGTTAAACCTGTTAAAGGCAATAAGTGGTAAGTGAAGGCAATGTTTTGCCGCCCGTTTCACTATTAATGAAATCACTCATCTTAAATTAAAACGTACTCGCACTTCAATTGCGTACGCATCGAAAAAAACGTCCGCACAGTTGACAAGTACACAATTGGTCAACAAACAAAATCGTTTCGCGTTGCTGGTGCAACGAAAAATTTAAAAAAATAAGCCCGCAAAACTGACTTTTCACAATGGCCCTTTTTTAAGCCTGCCGGTAATCGCACATGTCAGGAATAATTAATCCCCCCCCATTGTCCCGTGTACGAGCAACACTTTCCCTTTTTTTTGTTGTTGCATCGCCCATGAAAAACGGGACATGACATTCCACACTCCTTCCAGAACACCAAAAACCAAAAGGAATATTGCCAAAAAATATTTACCACCGATATCCCACCCCGTATCAAAAGCAGCTGGTAAACATTATTCGGATAATATTTTCAAGAGTCCATCGATCGTACCGCGATAGTGCCACCGGCAAATAATTGCTGTTGAAAAACCATACTGCGTGACCAGCAAAAAACCCCAAAAATACTTCGTCCTTCTGCTATCCTTTTGTCCAAGCGCCCACGCGTACGTTGAGGGGAAATTTCGAACCAAAAATATTAACGCATCTTTACTGGGCCAGATGAATTTTTTGGACAAATTTGCATGCGTAGGTTTGACCAATAACAAAAAAACAACCCCTGCAAACCCTTTTTACTGTGTGCGATTCACCCGCGCCCCACGCCATTACAGGAATGGACCCTTTTAACCAGGAGGAACCGATAGAATACTATTAAATAAAGACAAAAAAACAATCGAGAAAAATAAAGAGCATCCGGAAGTCCGGTGCGCGGGCTGCAACGCGGGAATGCACTTTTGTATGCACCGCAGCGTACGATGCCCCTCAGTAAGAGTGCGACAATAAATTAATAAACATAATGGTTGTCAAATTCATCAACATAAATTTAATAATTTCAATAAATTATACCTACCACCCTCGCCGGTGTAATGGGTCATCCGTTGCGCGGTGAAAGTGAATGTGCATTTGTGGGTGCAGACACGAAAAACAATAGGTGCCACCATCTCGCTAACCATAAATACGTTCCACAAACACTGATTCAACGCACCATAACGCTATGGCACGTACAGTACTGTGTATAGCGTAATGCTTCGGGTACGTCACTTGTTTGTCCACTGTGTGGGGCTGTGTTTGGCATCTCCCCGGTATGGATGGAACGTTTTACCATCTTTATCACGTCCGTTCGATTTCGATTTTGGCGAAAGATCGAACGTTCGTCACACCGGGACGCGTCCAGGAAGTGATTCTTCTGCTTTTCTTTTTTGATTATTACCCCTTTTTAAAACTACACTACGTGTGTAATGTGTGTCACATTGGCCGGGAATAGTCCTTACAGCGCGCTATTGGCATTGGAATCGAAATCAGCGAATCAGTACGGCGCACGGTAGCGTAAAGGGAGGACATAATTTTGAAACAAAATAGGAATTTTACGCATCAAGTGTTGTGTGTCTCAACAGAAAATTCCTTTCAGTAAATCATCATGCGTCTCCATCAAGAGCTCATCACAGCCTCCTTCAATTTCACCTCTTTATCACTGTCAATTCACCACACCACCTGTATCTCACCATAATTACAGTTGGAAGTAAAATGTTACTATTCATATCACATTATATCACAAAAAAATATAAGAGGAGAATAAGGCCGCCCCTGTTGCATGATGGCCCATACAGACCAATCCCCCGTAGCAAGGACTGACTATCCGACTACGTGGTAAAATAAGTCTAGTAAGCTAAGAATGACCGACATGACCTAGTAGGCCGTTACGCCAAGAAGAGAGAAGAGTCAACAATCAGGGTTTAGGAAGGGAAGATTTGCAACCGATAAATGAATGAATGATGCCGTGAGACGCTAAGTCTTTTTCTAATTCTAATCAGAATTAAATGTACAGAGCCTCAAATATAAACCCAGTAGGCTATGCATAAGGTGCTCGAAGGAAAACTATACAAAGATTCTGTTCCCTTTCCCCCTAAACACCTTGCACCATCATTCATCGTGTTCTTTCGATCATCATTCCTTCTTTTTCGTCTTCTTGACTATGCGGAAATGGACTGCAGTCGAATACTCGAGATACGCGGATAATGCGTACCAAAGAACGCGGATTCCACGTACCTCGAGATTCCTCTAACATTGTTTATATGTCGTATTAAAAGTTCGAAATCTTATTTCCGCGTCACTACACACATTCAAAATTGATATTGAAACGTTTATTTGTAGAATTATAATAAAATGTTATTAAAATTAATTTTAATGATAATGAAATCCTTTACCTAACCTTGTATCTAAAAGATATTTTTCTTTAGACACAAAATAACAGCAGGAGGTTTAGTTCTGGCTTAACATGACTTTGTCATATCCCTTCCTCTTCCTAGCTCTTCCGTAGCTCGATAGTCTGGGGATTGGTTTGGATGAGGTTTCTGGACCTGTTCTGCCGTGTGAAACCGGCGCTGCTACCAAATGCATCAAACAAGACAAAAGTGTATTCTATAAGCGTAGCAATTAAGCAAAGTTTGTTTCTATTATTTCAAACACTGACTTTAACATCATTTAACATAAAATTCAAAAAAACACCAAATATCAAAAATCGTATACAGGCAGTCCCCGAGATATGCGGTTCCTCTTAGACGCGGATTCGGAGATACGCGGTTTTTGGAAATTTGACAGATGAGCTAGTTTATAGCACAAAATCTAAGCAAAAAGATGAAAATTGGTCGAAAATACCTTATTTTGTCACATAAAACATTTCTTTCTAACTTATTTTAATGTATTTTTTCTTAAAGTCACCTGATTCGGTGAAAAAAATAAGTCCAGAGAAGGAAGTCGACTCTGTGACTTTGAAGTATAAACGAAATTGCAAAAGGCTTCGACTTACGCGGAAGTTCGAGTTACGCGAATTTTTCCCGGATTATAGCGGTCCGCTATAATAGCGTATCTCGGGGACTGCCTGTACCTAGAAAACTTTAATAGTCTTCATCTGATGAGCGCTTCGGCGCTTGAAAGAAATGCAATTATATATTTTAGAATCATGTTTTCCAGATTTTAGAATCATGTTTTCCATAGACTTTTAAGACATATGCAGGTTATTAACACCCTTGTAAGAGCACACTGATAGAAGACTCAAGTGAAATGTGAAATCTTTTTAATCGATCGAGCAAACATACGGTTGAGGAAGAGCTAATATTGCAGCACTGTCAGGCGCGTAAATTGAAGATGAAATTCAATTGATTGCAGCTTCTATTTTAAATCGAGATAAGATTCAAACTTTTTGGATTGGGCATAGCATGTTAGAGAGCCGTGGTTATCAGAGTACATTTGCGCGACTTGCTAACCCACAATTACTTAAAATGTCCTCCCATCTACACGGATTCATTCCACTGTTCGCAAAATCACACCGAAAAACGCACGTGACGCATTCGCGGTCCACCAGTTACAACCTACCAAAGCTTTGGTTCGATTTTACTCTACTGCCCCGACGCGGACACACCGAACGGACTGAGCCACCATTTTATGGTCGCATTTCGCCCGTTCATCCGTCGTTTCAACTAAAACAAAATAAAAGAAGGTGCAATAATCATGAACTGTAACTGACAGTATGCAAAACGTGGTGCAAGTGCACACTGCCTGCCTTCCTGTTCGCAAACCCGATCTGGCCAGATTGGTTTTTCACGCTCCGGAGTTGCCACCCTGCCCTGTTCGATACCCGGGAATCGATTCGTTAATTCCGGTCATGTTTGGACGTCATGCGGTTTGATAATAAAATCGACCAAAAGTGAAAAAAAAACCCCGACAACACCATTTCGACATCGTCAACCAGTGGGGTCGCGGTGTGAAACCAACCGCTGGAGTTCGCTTTTTTCCGCATTTTTCGGTACTAGCGTGGACTTTAATGTTCGGAAAACTATGCATTCAGCTCCTGGAGTGCCATCATCGTCAGAACGCGGCACTGATACGCGCTGATAGATGTAGATAATAATAAAACCAAAAACATCCCCGAACTACTGGCTGAGCAGAGGTTCGAGTGAAGTGTTTTATGTACCCTTGCTATATTTATTGAGGCTCTTAAATCTATTCTAACCGAACCAGAAGAAACATTAGGAAACGTGACACCGTTCTAATACCTCTAGTAGAATGATGTTTGGCAACCGAAAATGAAACGAATAATAATGTAAAGTAACTCGAAAGTACTTGACTTAATAACGAAATGTTGAAATCACATCCGTTGCATACCTGTCCAGTGGTGAAGTGCACTTGACTGGTAAGAATTAGACACGATGCTCAACCTTGTGCGACTTCGACCAATCGTCTAGAAATTGCACCAATTGGCAGATACTTCGCTATGCCGAAGCGCCATCATTGAGGCTTTAGGCACTTACGCGATTGATAACTCTCTTTGTCTCCTAATAGTTTAAAGGTCCTCAAAACATTTAATTTATGTTTTGCCTAACTAAGACACTTGCTGTGGATTTCTGTCCAAAATGGTTAGCTACTGGAACTCCCGCATCCGGATTTAGTCGCCATTATTAGCATTCCAAATCTCTCCGGACCAATCGCACGAAGAAACGTGGCAAAAGTTCTCTATGCTTTAATTTCGCATAATTTTGCAGTAAAAATTTAGATTTACTGTTTACAAAAAAAAAGTTACCAACCGTTCATAATTCGAATAAATAAACTCGCATGTGCCAGAGATCATAATGGCACCCAAGCCGTCACCGGGAGGTTAACCTTCCATCCCCAGGAACTGCGGAACCGGGTATCCAATTTTAACAACATTTTTATGCATTTCCCAACCGGTTTTCCGAATATGTGACCGTGTGACAAACACACACACACACACGCGCGGGCGCGTTAACAAATCAAAAGTAGCAAACATGGACCCGGGGTTCATGTGAGAGTTTGCCTGTCGACCACGTGCGCTTGATGACAGTTGACAAACTGTTTCGCCAACGCGCCACACCCCGCCGCCAGTGGATCGTAACAGTTGGAGGAAGGATAAAATTTATGCTTGTTTTTTTCCCCCCCTTTCAACGGGGAACGTCCACCGGGGTTGGCACAAACGATCATAGCTTTATGATGCTCCATGCTGGAACTCGATGGTGCAAGTAGGAGAGTTTTGGTTGAAAAATATATAATTTCACGACCATCCTGCATCCTCCAGAACATATACACCCGTTTGTCTGGGAAGCCGTTTACCGGCACCGCTGTAAGCGCTCCAACTTGTGGAGGATTAGTAAACACAAAACAACTCTTTTACGTCCACGATCCGTCCTCGACACGTCAATTACATCTGCAAGCCCGGGATCGTGAAGTGTGGAGCAGACATAAAGAATAATAAAAGCAAACGCTTCTTTATGCACAACGGTAGCTTCTCGGATGTACACAAAAAAAAAATCCCCCACTCGTTATCAGGTTCAAGTGTCTGATACGCGGTGGAAAATGAGACCAAACCAAGCGGATTTACCGTAGAGAATAAGGGGATGTTTTTGTTTCTTTATCGATTATTTACAACTTCTTGGTGCGTTGGTCGCACTTCACACTTCCCGCCCGTCAGTGAACTCAAGCTCGGCACAACGCTACTCTTCACACTGTGCGAGCTCGGGGAAGTCACAGTAGTTCACCGCTGGATTCCAGTGCAGCTCGGACGGACAGGTTTGCTCCAGCTCCACTCCGTGCGGATCACAGATGTAGTACTTGGTGCAGTCTGTTTCATGCGGCACGTACACCATATGATCGGGATCGTATTCCGCGGGACAGTTGGGTGAAGGTTCTGGGGCGTGCTGGGGAGTGGGCGATACGCCCGGTTGACAGTGTGCCACCGACGGGTAGTCGCACCGTTTCTGTCCATCGTTCCAATGCAATCCGGGCGGACACTTGCTGACGACGGTCATCCCATGGCTGCAGTACAGGAACTTGCAGCAGTCGGTTGGATGTGGTAGCAGAACCGGCGGTTCTAGCGGATCGTCGACGGGTGGACAGCGATCGTCAGCCAAAACCAGTCCCACCAACAGTAGCACCGCACTCATTGCAACTATCCGGGATATGGTTACAAAGAAGAGTTCTTTTTATGTGTTCAAAATTCGAGCTTTGGCACACCTTTTACCTTTCATGGTGAGAAGAATAGTGTCACGAATTGACTAACCCAGACGATGGTACGTTCGTACTGCACCTGTCAAGCCATCGTGCGTGTCCTTTTTATGGAGGTTCGCGCTTCGGGCACGATGATATCGCGGATAATCTGAAGTGGCTGACGACTGAAGTTTGCAAATAACGATACAATGTTTTTTAAACAAAACCTCTCGAAGCTGTCTACAAAACCGAGCCGGCGATCATTCATGCTGATCGATGATTAATGCCCTATTGAAGACACTAACAGCAATCGCGCTGTCAAAAGTATTTCTAGTGCCATAAAACGCTCGCACTTGTGAACGAATCACAGCCAACACTTGTGTGCTGTGTGCTACAACGACAGTGGTAACAAGCTTATTGATAACTAACTTTATCATGCTTTAATTAATTAAATTTTGCAACCATAACGCAAAGCAAAGCACCCATTCACTCTTCTCGTCACTTGCCAATTTCTGGGGGATTTGAGTATATGCTCTCCGCTCCCTAACTGATCACCTTCATTCGATTTTACGAACTGCAAATTTGGCCATTTGGTTTTGAAGTATCTTCATCAGCCACAACCAACCGCTGGTGCGAAGAATGGTGTCACAACGGTCGTTAGTTGTTTGAGACTGCGGAACGGGAACACGTGAGCGCGTGTAACGTCACGGCTTATCCACCTTTCGCTTCATATACATATTAGTGTAATCATAATCGTCAGGCTCGCTGCCGTTTTAACTTCATCAATTGGCGCGCCCACACTAAGCTTGTACATTGAACAAACGAAAAAAAAACAAACAAAATACAGACATTTTCCGATAGGCACACAACACATTTATCGTTACGATTATGGTTATGGGCGTACGTAGACACCCCCCCAAACGGACACCTTTGTTGGGTGGATAGCGTGCACCACACGCATGATCATCTCGCACGCACTATGGTATGTTCCACGATATGTTTGATGCCGTGGACTGCAGAGAGAGGGGAGCAGTGGTTTGTGTCGATGGACTTAATGGTGACATCATTGGTGTGGAGTGATTACTTTGCTGTAACCAATTTACGCCATCGGAAATGGAATCCATTTCATGAAGAGTACATCCGTTCTGTATCTAATAAGAGCGCTAATAAGAGCTAATTTTGTATCGGCTTAATAATCGCTAGAAATAATCTTTACTGTACATTGCTTTCCGTGTAATACACAAATTGTTATTCAAATGTTTGAGTACTTATATAAATTAAAATAACATAGTGTTTGGTATTAACTTAACGACGACGACTTCGTTATTCCACACTTCGGCATATCCTTAAATCATCCACCTAGCTAACGATAACGAATTTTGCCAAAACAATACGAAAAACAACGCCATCAACGCTCCCAACATACCACGCGGAATAAAGCATTAAGAATGATCTTTCGCACCCTTTCAGGCATGCGTACAAACGGAAGTGTGGCATAGAAAGAAAATAGCATTAAAATCTAGAGGAATGAATAACCGAATGCCCTGTCCGGAATGCGTTTTGCAAGATTTACTCGTCCGGATCGGAATCAAAATCCATTTGTCGCGCCTTTTGTGTTGCCGTTTTTCTGGATGAAGTTCTTGTGGCCACACTAGCGATACTGCTGTTGCTATCAGATTTTTGGCTAAACATGGCACTGATCGAAGCTTGCGAGTGGGTACGGGTTGCACCGGTTGCACTTGCTGCTTTACTCGCAGCCCGTCCCGATGCTCCCCGTCCACCTCGTGATCCACGTCCGCGGGCCGGTTTGGCAGGTGCCGGTTTGGCTGGTGCCGTTTTGTCGCCCTGCTTAACCGGCTCATCAATCCCATCGCGATCGCGAAACCGATTTAACAGATCGGTTACATCCTCCCGAACCGGCTGCGCATCCAACATGTTGAGAAACTGATCATGCAGTTTCGATTCGACCGTATGAAACCCTGCCTCATCGAAAGCCTCGAGCGCGCTCTCCTTGGTAGTGCCGCCGTGCGTGGGCAGAAAGGCGAGCGCTTTGTCTAGGTAAAATTTTAAACCCTTCGCGGGCACATCATCATCTTCATAGTGGACTATCCTGCGCATCATTTCGGTCATGCTTCGGGGGTGAAGCACCTCTAGTTGGTTCACTGGATCCGCCTTCAAGAAGTAACTTTCGACGATGTCTTCTACTCGCAGAACAGACCCTTTGCTGTACGCTTCCTTAAGTGCTGCCTTGTCAACCGTATCGCCCGCTTCGTTCTTAACCTTTACTTTGGGCTTCTTCTTGAAAATTACCATATCCAGTGGGTTGGCTACGCGGTTCACATACCGCATGCCAAAACGGATTGCATTGAACTGTTGTTCGACTTCCGTCAGTATTAGACGGAGACGTATCAGCGGAAGTTTCGGTTGCCTTGGATACCCGGTGAGCTGCGTCTGGGCACGCTCAATCATGGCTTCAATACGTTCGGCGGCAAAGTCTTTCACCTTTTGCTGCACGTCACCTTCGTCCAGCGCTAGCTCTTCCTGCACGGTGGCTAGATCGACTGATTCAAACACGAACGGCCGTACCGATTGCAGCGGTATCGGATCCATCCGGAACAATCCTTTGTGGATGCTGAGCAGCCCGCAACACTTCGGTATTGCTTCACCCTCCGATAGGGACGTTGCCACCGTGGAGCCCGGTTGACTAACGTAAAACTTTTTCGCCGAATTTTCCTCCGGTTCGATGCGGCAATCGTGTTCATGGCCCCAGATGATCAAATCGAGAAACTGTGGCAAAGAGCTCTCCGGCAGATGATTTTTCGGTCCGCGTTCGACCCGATTCTGGTGCAGTACCATCACGTTAAAAAACCCGGGCTCATCCGGTCGCTCCATGAATACTTTCGCCTCTTCCAGCAAGCGACAAAGCCGGGCATCACTCATGTAACTCAGACCGTACAGTGCAAGCTTCGTTTCACCCTTGCGCAGCAATATAGGCCGGATATCAATCCTGCTCAGGTCGGTCCATTTCCCAAAGTAGTTCACGTACCCGTTTGTGCTCAGCAAATGCATCGAGCTTACGCGACCGGAACCGCCTGAATCGTCATGGTTACCATGGATCGAAAACATCGGTATGGCGATATTTATATTCGGATCCTCGTAGTTCACCGTTTGGGTTAGCGAGTCGACGAAGTTCACATTTTGAGCGCTCATGAACTCCAGCTTTATGGGTTTGTCGCCGAGCAAGTAGGTCTTCAGCAAACGGAAGCAGCGATCCAATGTGGCCGTGGAGGGGTTGGCCACATCAAATAAATCACCACCGAGCAAGATTGCATCCACCTCATTTTCAAGTGCATGCTGCAGCACTTCTTCGAAGGCAATAAAGCTATCGTCGCCTGAAACGAGACACGGTACCATTTCCAAGGATATTCATGTACAAAGCGCGGGAAAACAGCTGCCCAACCTTACCTCGAATACGATCCTTTTCCTTGAACCCCAAGTGTATATCACTGGCAACTAAAATCTTGATGGTGTCATCGGGATTAATTTGCGCCGTTTGCGAAGTAGATTCTGACATGGTTTTAGGCAAATAACGTAATAAACGTAGTGAAGTAATGAATGCCGGTAAAGTTACTTCCAGAGCAAATTGACATTTCTCAACATGACAGTACAGTTCATGGGGCATTGCGGGTGAAAGAAAAGAAGTGTGGAAGCAGGTTCGGTGCTGGGCCAGTGTTTCTCATACTCATTCTAATTGCTAAACTTATGTCCCCAAACTTTCTCCGGTTTCTTTGAGTTGCATGCATCTTTTCATGCATGGCATGATAAATCAAGGCAAAAATCTTGTTTCCGGAGCTGGAAAACCAATTCCCACTCTCGGAACACGTATTTTACAAAATTAGAAACACTGGTTCAAAACTTTTATCCGGCTTGAGAAACACTGTACCTCTAGCGCTCTACCGGCTCTCAACGGCCATGCTGAGAATTCTCTCGCGTTGTTCTGTTATTGCGAAGGGAAATATTGCTCTTGCTGTGAGCGGTCAGGTGGTGTGGTAAAAGAAGATGAAATCAATGCGGGATACACTATTTGGTGAATGGCCACCAAAATTGTTTCCAGCCAGCGATAAAAATTCATCTCCTAAATTAATATACCTTGGCAGTGAGCTACACCATATTGAGCGAATGCAGCTGTCATGTGTGATAGGTACGTGTAAACAGCGCTTTCGCACAACGGCTGCGTTTCCACCACACCTGTTTCACAACATTCCAACTCTCAGAAGAGCAGGAAGGCAACAAAAGCAGTCCAATGTACGACAGGGATGGGAATACAATCTCAGAGAGAGCGACGCAGTTTGTAGGATCTACCGGTGTAAAAACTGCCCCCTGGGCAGCAACAACACCGGTCCCTCGTTTATCTGCAAAGCAACCAGCGGCTAGAAGGAAGTGCCGGAACCCTCGGAACCATTCTGCATCGCGGTGAAGCACGTTGGCTTGTGGTGCGATGCAGCTCATCAGCAACAGTGGAATCAGGCATCCGGGAAGAGCATAAAAATACGTCTGTTTTGAACAGTTTTGCGACAACACTGGTGATTATCTGCTGTGCCGCTAGGTTCTCATTAGATGAAGGTGTTTTTAGTGAAGATTTTAGTGAACTAGTACCATTCGGTGATCCCCTTTAACCCGTTGTTCCTGGCGTAACGTAGCAAAATGAGTCACTCGAGAAATTACAATTACTATGAGGTAAGGTACAGTGAATTGGCCGTCGTAAGAGTGTGGTGGGTTTGTTTTTTGACTGATAATACGCCAACTTTTTCACTTCCCGGTTTGTAGCCCTCGAGATCCCGCAGCAGGGAACGTAGCTACCGGCGAGATTACCGCGACGATTCGGAACGCTACAATCTAAGCGCATCGGATTCGAGTCGTACACCTGCAGATTACAGTGCCTCCAGCTATCGAAGAAGTTCCCATCATCGTAGCTCACACTACCACGATCCACCGGCGTCCTCATCGTCTTCCATGGGCATGGGAACGCACGACTGTTCGACCCACGGTTCTTCCGGCAAGGTGGTGCTGGCCGTGTTTAATCTGAGCATTTATACAACCGAAGCGGAGCTGTACGATACCTTTTCCAAGTTTGGCCCACTCCGCAAGACGACCGTTGTGTTGGACGCAAAGGTGCGTGTTGTTCATCTACCAATGCCCACGTTTCCGATCCCGCATGAAATCGAATGGCGATTGTTGAGAATTGCTCCCATTGATTGAATCATGCGGCAGAGAATATAATGTGGAAAGTTTTTAGGATGGAATGCATTCCAGTGTAGCATTTCCATTAAAGGCCTTTCCGTACATGCGTCAACCCGGGGACCTTGGGAATGGTTTCTAACCCAAACGCCACATCTAACATTGCATCTTTGCACATTTCAGACGGGCCGTTCGCGAGGATTCGGATTCGTGTACTTTGAAAGCGCGGAAGATGCCAAGGTGGCCCATGACCAAGCGAACGGCATAGAAATAGGCGACCGGCGGATACGAGTGGACTTTTCCGCCACGAACAAACCGCACGATCCAACACCGGGCGTTTACTACGGTAAGGTTTCCCATCCGAAGGGTGGTGGGTACGGCGGCCATTCTTCGCACGGTATGCCCAGCTCCCACGGTTATCATCACTGTAGGGCCTGCGAGGTGGAAGCGCGGGAACGTGAACGATGGGAACGGGATACGCGATCGAGGTATGATGTCGATTTCTTTGTGTATTCTTCTTCCCTCTATCTGTAAGAATTTATCCTGATCCACGGAACATTTGCTTAACGTTTTTTTTTTTTAGCAGGGACCACCACTACTACTACGACAGCTATTCCGGTCATGATCGTAGCCGCAACCGTTCCATGACGGGCCGGTCTGGTCGTAGTGATTACTATCGTGGCGGGACCAGCATTCGCTGACAGTGGCCCCCTCCAACCATGCACCCATTGCTGTTGGTTGCACAGTAAGGGGACCTGGAGACGGGCAAAACGGCACGAAAGATGCGACGCAGTGTGCGGGCTAAACTGTTCCTCGTTTTTACGCATTTACGTTACATTGCAAGCACAATAGCGAACTAAGTAAGTGTAAGGATTGTTAAGATAGCCAAAAACCGGAATTGAAATCGTGTGCGATATGATATTATGGGATGCTGCCGCCGTTGCCGCACGGTACACGGGACGGTAAGGACGGTATGGGAACCCGCAAGGAAAAGCCTAGAAAACGAAACAGGGTGATCGGCCAATGTATGCATCAGTGATTAGCTACTCCTTCCTGCTCGTCCCGCGGTGAAGATCAGCCCGCTTTTGAAGAAACAGGTTTCAACCGTATCGTCCAAAAGAGCGGAAAGACGCATAATATCCTTATAGCGAAATGTATGTGTGTATGAATGTGTCTGTGTGTGTGTGTGCGTTGGAAGATAGAGAGAAGGGTCGGTTTTTGCGTGTCCGGTTGAACGGATTCCGATCTCAATGGCCGGCCGATAGGGAGAGGAAACTGGATTTCTGCCCGAAGGTGTGCGATAGTATTGTTGAAAGTGTTCTTCTTCTTTAACTCCCGTTTCTGTCTTTTCTCTTCCTTCCTATCCCCCACCTCCCTTCGCTGCTTATGATCTCTCCCCTGCACCAAGTGTCCCGCATCCGCAAAGTGCTGGGAATAGAGAGCTTTTTTTAAAAAACACATACACACACAAACAATAGATTGTAATAAGTTATCAACTGCCGCACTATTCCCTACAATTACTAACTACCAGAACTACCAGTGAGATTGGTTTTTAATCGGTGCGTTTTAAATTGTTAATGTTTCGTTATCTTTGTTTTGCTTAGCGCCGTGTTACGATGATGATGGAAAAGATATTGTAAAAACAAAAAAAACAACAGGAATCAAAGATGACAAAACAAGATGATAAACCTAGTAGGAATAAATTAATTTCAATAAAAGATTTTAATAAGAAAGTGCGTGTGTGTGCTCGTTTTGCCGAAAGGAAAAGCTGACCTTGAAGGAAAACTGGTCAAACCGCACTGCCCTAAGACGAGTTTAGAAACTCTTCCCTCTTGATGATCTTTTAATGTTTCTATTCCGACACCCTTTTCCTTTATGGTCAGTACGGCATTAGAAGATGCACCCGGTTCGTTGCGGCTATGCAAATTATAATTTTGCGAAAATCTAAGCCCAGCCCAGATCGAGATGAAACCGGAAATTCTGGTCAAGAAGGAGAAAACGAAAGCAAGGGGTTGGGATTTGTTCATCGCTTTTATTCAACGTCTCAAATGTAACGTTTCTTACAATCCTGTTAACTGAATTTAACGGTTGCTTCCAAGCACGCAGAAACTATCAACCGCTCTCCCAGCGCTATATAACGGAAAATTTACAACCAACCTAACCATTACGAAACTAAACGAGTAAAAACAATCTTAAATCAGACCTAATGCGGCTTTGGTTTGTGTCCATCGACGTAGAAGTTTCGTGTTGCTTGCGGAAGCTGTAATCGCATCCCTTCGAGATCTTTTTGCAGCAATATCTGACATCCGAGGCGGGAGTTTTCGCGCAAAAATGGTGCCATATCGAGCAGATCATCTTCCTTTTCCTCCGGCTCGGTTAGGCGATCGAGGTACTTATCCTGCACGTACACGTGACAGGTGGTGCAGGCCAACGAGGCCTCACATGCACCCTCCATTTCCACACCGTATCGATGGGCGAGATAAAGCACATTGTCACCGACCTTCCCCCGAACCGTCGTTTCCTTGCCATCCTTATCGATGTACGTTATGTTTACACTGAAAAAAAAAACAGAGAACAATTGATAGTACCCGGTTTAGTATGTCGAGAAAATCCGCCGCCCGCAATAATGCCATACACTTCATCTTCGCTTTTGGGATCCTGCCATTCGTATTCACCGTGCAGAAGCTCTGTAAGGATGCGTATCATTAGGTGTTCGGGGAGATACTTGCTTGGGCACTGATTTCATAATACTTACGCACTGTTGTGTGTATATTTCGTGGAATTATTGAGCCGCACCACCGACTAACCACTCCGCGTGCCAGATATAGCAGCGACGTTGTAATGGGCATTTTGAATGTGCTTTGTAATAAATGGCACTGGAAAACAATGTTCACGGATTGCTATAAAAAAAGCAACCGGAATGATTTTGATACCGGTTTTTTGTGTATGGATTTGGGTCTAAGCACGATCAAAACAAAACCGCCCGTCACAACAATGTGCACCAATGTCAGTGACTGTTTCGAATGGTTTCATTTTCGAATTTACATATTATGTTGCGAGCGTATTTAAATTTCTATAAGATGTGCATTACAATGAGCTTGAGTGTTCAGTACATGATGCATCGTGTAGCGATTCGAATACCTATATTAATCCCAACAATAAATTACACAACCAGATCTTTTGAGTCCTTCTTTCGTTAAACTTATGTTCGAAACTGAACGAATGTTTACTTTTCGGCCTTTCGTTTGACAGCGCTTTTCCTTGCATAGCAGCACCCCTATCGTATCATGCTCATTTCACATTTTCAGCACCAATGACGTCACAGACTTGCCTTTACGCTCACTAGCGCAAGCAGGACAGCGTCAACCTTCCAGCATAACCCCGCATAGGGTTCGTACTGGGAGTTTCTGCTCCCTTTTCTTCCATCATGTTTATTATTTCTCTGGAAATCGTCAAGGCAGGAAGCACGGAGTCTGGCGGAAGCCATTCGTTCGCTCGAAATTTTCACTCGCTTTTCCGACCGAACCAAAACCGGAATCTGTGGTTAGCATAGTGACAAAACAATCGAATCCCAGCACGTTGAAAGTATCACCGGATAGTGGTTTGCAGCACTACGGGCAGTGTCGAGAAAAGTACTACCTCTCAACATACCCTTCCTCCCTTGCAAGCATCAAGCTAACAATAATAATCCACTTTGCCAAAGATCGATTTACCCCCCGCCGTCGAATCGGGTTGGAATCGCGCCTCCAGCAGCATTTGTCGCGTGTTTTCCTTTCCAAAGCGTGTAGTGTGTGTGTGTGTGTGTATGTGAATGTGCGTGTGACTGTGTCCTGTCTACGAATAGTGTATAGTGACGATTCGTAGGGATAACCCCCGTAAAGCAAAAAGTGTTCCGGAAAAGAAGTCTTGCTTCTTGTGCGTTTTTCTTTTGGTTCAAGCAAAAAAAAAGGGTGAGATAGTTTTCCACTGCGCAGTGCTTTCTTTCCTACTCACGGCTCACATCCGTTTCTCACTTGTGACCGTGCTGTCATCAACATCCTTCCCTTTTCGAGCGCGAGAAACAAGGCAGGCGTGTGTCGCGTGCGTGTACCGCAAAACGGCCAAAAAAAGGAGCAGGTGCGAGCCCCTGATACGTCGCGAAGGTGCAAGGATACCGTAAAGGACGCTTGAATGTTTGACACAATGATGCAGCAAGCCGTATCGATCAAAGCAGAACCGGACTGGAGTGACCTTTTGGTACCGGAACCGGATAATCGCGCGCAATACGCACTCGAGAACGTTATTCGCCAGCAGCAGCAACAGCAATTGTTGCAACAGCAGCAGCAACAACAGCAACAACAACAGCAGCAGCAACAACAGCAACAACAACAGCATCACCAGCAGCAGCAGCAGCAGCAACAGCAGCAGCAGCAATATCATTTGCGCAACGGCGGGGGCGGTGGAACTCTGACGCAAAATGCGAATAATCCGGCCGCGATCGTAAACGGAGCAGCGGCCGGTTCAAGCGCCAGCCAGCAGTCGGGCGGAGCCGCCAGTGAAGACAACGAACCGCTGGACATCATCGAAGCGATCGGTGATTCGGATGACAACGATTTTGCTGAAGCGGAATCCTTGACACTGCAGCAATACAAGGTAAGTGCAATGAGGGATTGGGATTGGGACAAAAACATCGAAGGGACGAAACCCAGCAGACGGTTTCGAATCTTCGTATCGTAAATTTCGTCTTCTGTTCTGTTTTTTTAGATATTCTATTCCATTTTCATCCTTCTGCGTTTTGTTTCCGAACATCCGCGCCCATTTGTTTGGCATTGCGCGCTGTGTCAATATGGGAACGGATGGTAGTTGTGTGGTCGACTGGAAAACCATACCCTGGAATTGCAGCAGCACAGGATGTTTCTTGCTTCGAAAGCTACAACCTTTCAATGTTGCTTTCTGCGATCGTCGTTTATTTGTTTAAACAGTTTACGTTAAGCGTTTAAACGTTCTACGTTTTTAGCCTTTTTCTAAGGAACAACCATCTGCTCCGGGTGTGGTGTCTCCTTGGGCATCTCCATTTTTGCTACCAACTAGACGCAGAGCATGCGTAACGATCGATGGTACATCGGTCCTGCAAGCGTACAACGAGCAAAACAAGAAGATCGATAATATTTTGAGTACTATTCACGATCAACAACGATCGTGATTTGCTTCGGATTTGGAAGACGTTAGTACCACCGGGGATTGGCCATAAAACATGTACCACTGTGTGGGAGCGTTATGATCGTAATGTTCTACCCCGTGTACTTAATACAGCACCGAAGCACTATTTGCAGACCTCTTTTCCAGTGTCGACGCCAATATTTACCGATCGTATACGTGAGCCCGAGACGCTTACGATCGTCTCTACACGCACGGTCGAAACTGCATTCTACCGCAAGTTTGCCGGATCGGATTGGCGTGAATGTGGAAAAACGTAAACAGTGCAGTGGTTTAGGCGGCCACACGAGCTTATAGCTTGTTGCACAGCAATTGCTATCGATCAGGTTTTTACGATTGTTTGTGTTTTCGTTTGCGTCCGCGTAAACATGAGTGCAATAATGCATATCATTATTGTGCCTTTTACACTGTGGGGTTTGGTTGTGCGAATGTTGGAAATAATGGATAGGCGTGGTGGCGTTGACGGCATACAAAGGAATGTGTGGTACTGTAATTAAAGATGACGATCTCATCTCGTACCCCAACATAGGTTTAAGTAGAACGGATGTGATGTGGTGGTATCGAAATGTGTAGATTGAAGAAAAGTAAACAAGCTTCACATTTCTTTCAAATTTCAAACACGAGTTCGTGTACTGTATCATCAGTTCTCGAGCGCCCTTTTTGATATATCCAATCACCCATGTATATTTTTAATCAATACTGGTTCACCACCTCCGAGAGCGACATTGCCTAAGATCTGATCAGATTTCTTTAGTCTCAATAGCTAAAATCGGTGTATTGCAACAGGAGAACCTAATGTATCTGTCAAAGGCCACTTACAAATATCAATAGATGAGTACCGCAAATGGCCATCCATTATAACTACGAAGAACTTAAGAATATAAAAAAAAACCCGATAAGGTTTAGTTTCGCTCCTAATGCGTCCTGTCGAAACGGTTTCATGATTGATGTTTCAAATCGATCGATCGATTCCTTTCGTTGTGAATGGAGTTTTCCCCACCATTGCTTTTCTCCTTTTACCACCCAGGGTGCGTTTCTATCGCACGCAAAACTCCCCGGCACTCACAGTCAAAAATCCTTGAAAGAGCAACGCTTCTGTACGCGATACAGTGCGGTGCATCGCGCCGGATTCTCCCAGCAGGCAGCAAATAAACGTTTCCCTTACCGTCAATTCCACCCCCCGATAAACCTCCGTCTCCGATGCCGCTGCACTTTCGCAAAACTTGGAACGGTGATAAAAGCATTAAAATCCGGACGATTCTGCGTTCTGCGAAGGTGCGAAGCCAACCATTCTCGTTGCCTTTGGCGCGTTCGCTACCGGGTGTCGCCCTTGTCGTTTTATGGTCGCCGGTGTGTCCGCTCGTCTCGCTCTTGTGTGGCGTCAGGATACCATCGTCAGCCAATGCTGCTGGTTGTCGGCTAAGGTGCGCCGTTCCGATCCACTTTATCGCGCTTGTGCCGGCGTAAAAGTTGCGAAACTGTGTTGGCAGGGTTGGCGAAGGAAGGAAGGGGAGGGGAGGGAACCCGGGACACGTACGATGGACGTATTTTCCTTTTGTGGGTGGGTGGCCGGGATGACTGGTGGTAGCTCTCGAACCCCAACGGTGTAGAGCACTGTTTGTGTGCAATGTGGCCCTGTGTGCGGGGATAAAACTCGTAAAACTTTATAACATCCCATGAATTAAACTTTATTTTACGCTGTATTTTTTATTATTTCTTCTGTTCTTTTACGACGTTTTATCGTTTTAGCTGACTCGGAAAGTAGTGTGCGTGATCTGGAAGAGAAAACGGGAAGGTTGTTGGTTGAGCAATTTTCCATCGTACTCTTCTGTTGTGCGTTTTTTTTCTTTTCCTTTTTTTCCAGGTTATATTTCTTAATGTAGTATTTCATTCTGCTTTTTTATATTTGAGCTAATCTTTCGTATAACTCTCTCTCTTTCTTTTATGTTTTTTCCCCCTTCATGGATACTTTATTTAGTCCGCCAAGGGGCTGTTATTATTTTTTCTAGTTTTGTTATTGTAACATTTTCACGTCTTGCCACGTGATAGTGCCACACATACACTCGTACACAGTTCTGTTGTTTGGCTTAAGTGTCCGCGTTTCTCAATCGTTAACCGTCTTCCAATTTTCCCTCGGAAAGCTATTTCCCACCCGGGGCAGGGGTTCCATTCCGCTGATGGTTATTAACGTTTGTGTTTTCTTTCTCGTTGCTATATAATTTCCTATTTTATATTTATTTTCTACCCAATGGGTCTGTGTTAGTTTTTACTGGCATCTCATGGTGAGTGTGTGACGCTTTCTATTTTTATATTACCTTGCAGTTTTATAACAATTATTTTTAGAAACATTCTTTATTCGTGCGGTCGTTAAGGGGCGTTTCAAGCTTCAAATAACAGATAAGTCCAACGTTGCGGGTAACCACTTTGGATGATAAAATGTTTAAGTGCATTAATTTGCAGCTCCACCCGGTGTTAGAAATATCTATTACCTTTTATGTTTCTCTTATTGGGAAGGGAAATTTTTCTGTCTCTTATCGATTTTCGTCATTATGTTTAGCTTCGTTTCTCTACATTTTGTGTTTTTTGTTTTTTTTTTGAGAGAGAGAAAAATGATAATTTATTTTTCACCTTATCTCTATCAACTCTGCCCTTTTTTTCACCTTGGTATCTTGGGCCCAATGCCCAGCACGACTCGCCAGCATTAAAGCATTTAAAAACTGACGGGCGCCAGCTGTCTGCACGGATCCGCGCCATGCTGCACCACCACTGGTCCCGTGTTCCGTATGCGGCTGCGATCGTTATTAGTCTTTTTTTTTTCGTCTGTTTCCTTATTCCTTGTTTAATTTTAAATTGTGCAGAATAATTACACTGTTATTATTCCCAGGCAGCAAACATTCTCTTTCTCTCTCATTCTTTGTCATCCCCGTGTGATAGGACCTTTCCGTCTTGCGACGTTTTTCAAATTGCAGCAGTTTGCTGCCGTTAATGAATCCGCCACAGGGTGGTTCTGTGATGGCGGAATGGCGGTTCTCATTTTCTTATTTCGTATCGAATTTTATATTTATTTTCTTGCTACATTTTCTTTTATATCTTTACCCTGCCAACCACCACCAACACCCCTTTGCCCGCCTTTTACGATCTATCAATCCATCTTTATCGTGGCGCAGACGGTTTCATGTGTCCTCTGGGGGTGTATGCGTTTGGCCCTTCCGCCCGATCGTCTCGATCTATCCGTGGGGGGGTCTGTGCAGCATCTGTCTCGCTTTATGTTCAGGTTTTATTTTATTTAGTTTACTCATTTAACAGCTTTTCCCTCCTCCCCTCGCCGGCCCGCCACGCTTGTTGTGCCGTTAACTCCGTGGCTCGCCTTCCCTTGTACGGGTTCCTTTAATCGTCTTTTTCCATTGCTATTTTCGGTTGTTTTCTGTTTTCATTTATTTTTATTGTTATTGTTATGGAAGACGAATCCTCTCCGCCACCACCACTGCACACACCAGTGGTGAACTATTGCTCGCCTGCTTACGCTCGTACACTGTCACATTATTTTATCTCAGCTTCACCAAACTTCCTGTGCGCGCCGCCCCAGTTCCAATGTGTTTCCAAAGCTTTAGTACAACGCGGAGCGCAGCGCACGCATTAAAATTCGTTAGTATTTCCGTTGAATGGCTAACATCTCCACCACGTCGGCTTTGCTTGCTGTGTTGTTCGTTTGCTCTGCAACCGTTGTTGAGATTATATTTATATTTTGTTTCCCTTATTTCTTAGGAGTAGCAAATGTTCCGGCTCATTTGGTGGGGGTGTGCATTGGGAGGAAGTAGGATTGCGAAGGATGGAAGGATGTATTGGGTGGGTGGAGATGAAAAAGTATTTTTATTTTATAGCACCATCGTTTGCTGGATCATTTTTACAACGGAGCACAATTATATACCATCACCACCACCACCACCATCACGAGGTTTTTCGTTCGTTCCGTTTACCCATTCCGTGGCTCGTTTGGACTATTCTTTTGTGTGTGTGTGTGTGTTGGTGAATTTTATGATCATATTAAAAGTTTTTCTCTGTTTCTTCCTTTCTGTAATAATAATTTTATTTTTCGCTCAATTATTTTTTTTGCTTTGTTCATCACGTTCGGTTTTTCGAGTTGCGTTACTGTGGCGGCGGCGCGCCTTCCTTATATATTTTACGAAGTCATTCCCCTTCCACGCAAGGTTTGTGTGTCGCTGTGTGTTTTATATCTTTTTTTTCCTTTTTTGCAGCCCCCCGACTTTGTAGGCCTTAGAAATTTTTTGAAATTATCAATTTTTATGGCAACTTTGTGTGTGTGTGTTTGTTAATTGCATTGATTCAGCGGGTAGAACACGGCCAATAAATGACCGCAGTTTAAAATGTGGCAGATTTTTAATGTTCTAAGAAGTTCTTTCCTTTATATTCCATAATCGTTACCACTTTCGAGACTTTGAGAGTTCCCGTAAACAATTTCCTTCCGTTGGCGCGCCTTAATGAGCGAATGAAAAATATCTTCACATCATTAATTGCCTCGTTATTTTCAACCTTTTTCTACCAAAGTCTCTGTCCCTGCTTTTGTTGTTTACATTTTGAGCGGCCTATTTTTACAAGTATATTTATTTTGTATTTCTGGATTTTCCATTTGCCTTTTTCGGTTGCTTTCCGTTCGCAGCCGATTTTAAGTGGTCTGCCAACGTAGCGCGTTCTGCGTATGCGTTTGTTGATGCACATGTTCGGAATTATTGTTATTATATTTTCTTTTTTCGTTTCGGTTCTATGTTTCCTCACTCGTATGTATATTTTAACGCGCTCGTTATTCTTACCATATTGCGTTTCTGTTTTGTTTAGTCCCCTTTTCCCTACTCTACTCCTTTGTTTAGTTTCGTTAGTTTGGTTAGGTGTCTTCGGGGCTTTTTTTCCTTCTTTTTCCTTTTCATCCTTCCATTTCTCACCTCTTATTGTTGTTCTTCTTTTTCTTCTGCGTTCTGTTTGTTCATTTACGCAACCACCGGGCCCGATATATTACTTTTCCGTGTTGTCGTTAAAAGCCATTACGGGGCATAATTTTACCAAACTCGTTGCGCACTAAACGTGGGATTTTAATTTGAGATTTATTGTTAGAAACTTTTTTTTTCTTTCACGTTCACGTTCCATTTATCGCATTGTATCACGCCAGCCCTAATTATCATTCTTTGTTGTTGCAAGCATAAAGCCATAGATTTTAGGTTGAGCTTCTAAATATGAATTTATTGTTAGGCTATGGTGGTGTTAGCAGCCAGAGCTGTAATTTATTTCTCTTTCTTGTGATTTCTTTGCTTAACCTTATTTTTAATCCTAACTGAATGCAAGGCAGCAAAGGTCTTTCTGTGCCTTCTTTTTTTTTTGGGCAGCTATTTATAAATATACCAAAGCGAAGTTAAATCTTATTTTATTGCTTGTGCTCACTCGGAATGTTTGGCGTTTGCGTATGAATATTTTATTTCTTGCTTTACTTCAACGTTCGCTAGTTCTCGCTTGATGTTCCCCAACATCTCTTGGCACTTTGGGAGGGTTTTGCCTGCACAAAATTATGTACATCGAATAGGATTAGCTTCCCGTGTTATTTAGTTTGACCTTCTTCGTCGAAGTGTGGTCGCTATATAAGCTATAATTTTTCTGCTTCCTAAAAATGAGTTCCTCCTTACGTCCGCTACTACTGTTGTTTGTTCGCCTTGAATTACGCTCAAGTAAGGTGAGAATCAAATATTAAATCATAAAATGGGCCCATTGCACAGGCGCAGGCCGGGTACGACGACGACTATAGTCGGACGGATCGCGCTCCACGCAGGGCTACAACCGCCGCCAACGTCCATAATATTTAACCTAGTTTTATAACTATGCAATCAAACCATCGCAATCAAAAGCGCTGCTGGCTCGGAAAAGGGTTCAAGGAGCCTCCCTTCTCTCTCTCTCTCTGTGCGTGTGTACGCGAACCACACAGCCAGACAGACCCCCCCCCCCGGATGGTTGATAATGTGTGAGTGTGGTAATAATTCTATACCATGGTTTTAATTAAAACTCGGACGTTTTACAGCGCGCTGCTTTACGTGTTTTCCATAAAACCTTTAGCCGTACTCTAGTACGAATTTTTCATTTTTGTTATCTTTCGGTGTATGTGTGTATTTGTGTGTGTGTGTGGCTGTTGCCCTGTTTGCAGAAGGGCATTAACATCAATGGCAGACATTAGCAACATTATTCCAATAAGCACAGGGTGGTGCTGTGAGAGTAAAACTGTTATTGCTTATATAAAGTTTTAAGTTCTGTCTTTAATGACACAATAACTTTTTAGATTTGTTATGGGTTTTGTGCTGCTAATTTTACCATTTGTGGGTGTGTTTTTTTTTTGTTTTATATATTTTCCTCTTATGTCTCATGTTCTTTTATTATGCTTTTATATAATCTAACATAAGCAAATTATAAATCATTTCATAATAAAGGTTGTTATGGAAAAAAGTTAACACTTGAATAATACTTTCCCTTATCTTTATTAATGCAAATGTTTCTAGTTTCATAAACATTCTAAAATAAGTAGATATTATTTTTAAAAACACAAATTCCACTTCTAGCCACCCTGTACTCCACTCGGTTATGCACAAGCACTAGGTTGGTTTTCGTGTTTCGTTAGTACAAGCTATTTGCTGCTGCCAGTCGTCGTATAAACCCTTTTGCATAAAACATTTCATATTACACATAAATTTATATTTCTCTCATTTATTCATCCCCTTCCCTTATCACTCCCGCCCCCACCCCCCTACCCCTTCTCGTGAATCTCCACGCCCCGCTCCTCCACCCGGCTTTTCGTCCTGGTGCTATCGCAATTTTACTGATTTTATCATTTCTTCCCCTTGTTTCCCAGCGCACGCTATCTCTGTTTTTCGGTGGTATTTCCCGTCCCTCTCACTGTTTGTTTTCCACAGCTCTTACTCACTCCTGCGGAATGCTATCCTTTTCTTGGCTGTGCTCTCTCACACTGCTCTCAACAAAAAGATTCATCTCGCGATTTGCTCTCTCTTCATCTCACAACCCCCTGCTTTTGTCTTTCTCCCATGCAATCTCTCTCTCTCTCTCGTTTCCTCTCGCTCTCTCTCCAACACATGTCATCTCCCGTTTCCGAAGAAGTACACCCCCTTCGAGTGTCCTTGCTGTCGGAATTTTCTCGGTTCGGAAATTAAACAAAATTAAGCTCTTATCTTACTGGCGGGCTTTGGCACCATGTTACTGCCATTGTACATGGTGATTACTTTTCCTTCACATCTCCCCACCACCACCCCCGTTCCCACCCCTGCGCAAAGGGGGTGTCATGGAGAAGGGGGAGGTTGTGAGTGCCTCTCTTTCTTTTTCGGTTCTTAACTCGTTCAACATTAAGCTTAAAGTTTCTCTATTGGTTTAGTGCCATTGCGAAGGACTCGAACCACCACCGTTGTTCCATCTAATGGTCCTCGGATGAGAGGTTCTTGCCGTACGCCACGTGCCCCACCTGCATCCCACAACACGCAATACGCTTCTAGGTCTAGGATCTATTTTGAAAATGTTACTTCATTTCTCGCTTTGATTACTAGTATTGATTTTACATTAAGCCAGTAAGTGTTATTTCGGTCGCCACCGACATCATCCCCTTGCGTTATCGGTTAGGTTTGCCATCACCGCCGTACTTTGTTTAACTATAGCGCCCGGTTTTATATGCTTCAACCCGGCCCCCTATTCACACAGTCGTACGGGGCGCGGTAAGGTTAGAGCAAACGGAATTGTAACTATCTATATTTATTACAGCAAATAATGAGCGTTATTCCCATTTAATGCGTCCAGCGCGCCCCACCGCATTTCATCATGCCGCCACCAAACTTCGCTGCCACTGTCACAATAAGTCCGTTACTCAATTCCTCGTCCCAAACATATATGCCACCAACATCAACTCGACGGTTTCGGCGCAATTCAACGATCTTCTCTCCGGAAATCCTCATTACCACGTGCTCGGAGAGCCATGCCATCTGGCGGTGGGTAGTGAAATTGCTCAGATCGGAAGTGATTGTCCCCCGGTGCCGGAGGAGTTTGCTCCTGCTCCCCGATGAATATTGAATGTCAACAGAGTCAACACTGTGGGGAATGGTGGTGAGAATGGTTTTTTTTTTTGTTTTAGCACCGAAAGATAAACAAGGTCACTTATTTCAGGCATCTTATCTTTCATAACGATTATGGGCAAAGGAAACCATTTCATTGTCTCAAAATATTATCCCTGAGTGGATGGTTTTGGAACCTACGCATCTACGAGAATTAAATCAATCCATTTTTGTTTTTGGTCCATGTTAAGAATTCTCACCTGCTCTCGCTTATATTAGACGGGTAACGTAACAATGCACAATCCAATGCTGGAATGTTAAGCATTAGTTTTAAACAACTTTCTTACACACCATGCCACCAAGACTCGGGGCACAACTTCTCTGTGCTACGCGGGCTACGCTGGTGGGAATGATGGCTGGAGGACAAGGACTCTCAAGGACGGGATAACGGGGAGCACCGACGGGTGAGTCTCGTCAGTTGTCGAGAGTGTTTGAACTTAATGCTGCAAAAACTTGCGTCCACTGCAATCATCGGCATGTGGAAACCACGAGAGCTCCTCTCCATCCTCTCGCACTCTCTCTCTCCCTCTCTGTTTGTCTCTTTCTTTCCCACCGAATAATTACTGACCCGTCAGTCCACCGGCTGACGAACTGTGCACATTCCGAAGGAAAGAGTTGACCACCGGAATGTAGCCAGCGATGCGAAAGCAATGGCCAACTTGTGGGCCACTCGAGAGAGATGGTTACGGGAAAGCGGGGTGCCGTGGGTTTGGTGATTGCAACATAAATTTTGAACTCACGCGAGAGCGAATCCTCCCTTACAGCACACATTTCGATGGTGTGTGTCCTCTCCGCCTTGGTGCTGGTACGCTGAGATGTTACTTACATTGTTTACCTTCAATTCTAGCATTGCCACCGAAATAGTTACTTCCTCGGTGCATCTTGTATGTCGACCTTGATACGGGGCGGGGAAGGGTCACCTGATGCATCCGAGAAGGAAGGATTTAAGCATTAAGTATTGATTTTCCATCTTCTTGACCAAACGGAACCAATGCGCACGGAGAGTGTGGACGTTTACGGTAAACAAGCCAAATTGTTCCGGTCATATCCGGCACTTCCCAGTGCAGGGTTTTTCCAACAACCCCGAGAGGGGAACCCCGTCGTAATGTGGCAAGAATTTTGAGCATTTGCTCACAACAGTGAGCCCACTCTTCTCCGGCCGGTTGTGTAGATGATGCTGCACGGTAAATGTTCGTTATTTCTTTGCATTATTTCATCGTTATCATTTTATGAGGCCATTAATGGAGACGTGCTAGCAAATGACACCGGAATGGTGGCACTGTTGTGTAAACGTTCCGGGTGGGTAAGATGCATGACGATGACGATGATTATGGATATTTCTGGAAAGGAAATGATTTTATATGTATATGAGTATATATATATTTATATACGTATATGTATATGTGGCCATTTTATAACAGTGTTTCTTTGTTGCGCCTTCCTTCCTTGTGGTAGCTGTAATTTGTTCGCATCTTAGCATTCGAGGTTTCCAGTGTCATTCCACACCGAAGGATCATTCTGACATTTCCTGTATAAGGGGGGCTGTTCTCCCACTGTTCCAACATCCATTACTCTTCCCAATTCGGTACGGTTCTCGATCTCCTTCTGCTGCCCGGCTTGGGTTTGGTTCAATGAGATAATTAAATTTTAAAATAATATCATTATATTATCCAACGCAGTAGCACGCCCATTCCGCCGCATCCTGTCACCGGGTCCAGTCGTGTTTTTTTGCTCTCCCTTTTTCTACCTCTCTCTCTCTCTCTCTCTCTCTCTCGCTCCTGACATCAGCAACCGTATTGTGTATGGGTCCCGGGACAACAACGACATCGATGGGTTGGCAAAGCATAAAATTAAAATAGGCAGCGTACGACGAACGAGTTGTGTGTGGGTTGGAAGGGCCAGGCCTGTAAGCCTTCAGCTGTGTAACAATGTATATAAAAGTACGTCTTACATAACTTTTTAACATGATTTAAAACATTTACACATAGCTACTTATGCCAAACACCCCCCGGTGGAAAAGGGAAGGAAAGTAAAATTGCGTTTCACATACAATTTATCTTTATTATTTGTTTCTGGCCAACTTCCCGGCTTCCCGGGTGGTGGAGCAGGGGGGTGGGGTGAACGTATTACTAAGTCGACAGGCAGACTATTACTACGGGACCGGTGGCTTCCGGTTTATGCGCCATACAGGCCATACATTGTTGGAGAGAACAGGTTTTTTTCCTGCCGTGAGTTCTTGGCACGCACGCACTCGCCGGTTGTTGTTTGATGCGGATTGCACAATCGGTCTTTCTTGTCGGGAGGGTGTATAGAACGCACCCTGGATGCACATCCTTAGAGAGAGAGAGTGTCGAACAGTCGCATCATCAAACAACGGTTGCCGTCGGCATTAAAACCCCTCAATCGATGCCGATATCATTCCCATATGTGTGTGGGTGATGGCTGTGTAATATATTTGTCAGTTCTATCGCCTTTCAACGTCACAGTGGTGGCGGAGTAGGTCTTGAACGGCTGTCAAGCTGGTTCTATGATTGGGAGTGCTAGCAAATGGGGGAACAACCAGCGTCGGTTCCCTCTGTTCAGTAACGCCGGGTTGTGTTGTATGAATCTAATAATTCTAAATTTCACTTCAATTAACCACTGGCCCGGAGAGAAGGTTCATCGGTGTATATATATAGGGGCATGGCGTTTACTTCAGGCCATCACTCTAAAGGCGAGAACAGTAAGGCAGCACCGACAGTGCTTATTAGAGGGGAGGGGGGCGGTAAAACCGTACCAAGGATGCTGTACCAACGGAGCGTCAAATTAAATTTATCTCTTGGTGTATGATTCGAATTGTTCACTGCTCGTTCCTTTGTTAGTCCGAGGGTAATAATTACATTTTCGTATCTTACCCGGTGTATCATATTTACGCTCAGAACTAGTAATCAATTCCATGTGTTATATTTCGGGGGAACTTTACACTTTATTTTGGAAGCTGTTAGTTGTGCCCTCTTGAAACATGGCTTTAAAATGTTTCGAGAATTGTTGAATTAAAAAAAAACCTTTATGCCACTAGTACAATACGAACAGTAATGTCAATTCTTAAAGGTCTTATTTGTTGGTTCCACATTGGTCTTTGCTCATAATTGAACGAAATAGTGGCAACATGGACATTTATGTGTACAAAAATCCCGTCTGAGGTTTATTATTTGCTCCAGGAAGGTTTGCCATAATTTAAGATAATCCCAAACATATCTTAAGGCCCAGTGAGATATTGATCCTAAAGCGAAAACTCGACTCACTTCATGCTCTGTATATGGTAGGAATTATCGACAAAACAGATCGACAGTGTGTCCTATATTACGAACTGCTTCCGAGTGGTCACAACATCACTGGAGAACGCCGTTGAACTTGGTCAATTAATTTGAGGTGAGAATGGGAATGGAACATTTCCATTTTACTGATTCGATTCTCCATATCCGAAATCATTCAAATATTAATGAAACCGCAAAAAAATCGCTGGATACTTTATTGTACACTCAACAATACACTTTAGTATTGAATTTATACTTTTCTATATCGACTGCTAATGCTCATCTTAAAGCCAATCGTAGCGCTAATACGAACGATCACCATAGAACGACGATTTGTCGATCTTTCCTGCTTGTTTTAGCAACATTTTACTTTACATTCTGCAATTCAGGAGAGAAATTGTGTGTGTTTTATCATCAAAATTTCCACGTCTGATGATTGGTTTTCGTATAATTAGTGTCTTGCCGATTTGTTTATGTGTGTGCTGCCCGCTATATTACGTTGAGCTCTCGGGCAAGAGAATATCTTTATGTTTCCTTCATTTTTGTTCTTGTATATCGGAGATCGTTAAGCCTGATTGATGGTGGTAAGAAAGCACCATCCATACCATACCCTCAAACAAACCCAGCCCTGCTGTATCGTGCTGTTTGTTAAGTCTGTTTGCACAGTTGGCTTTCTAACTTCTCGCTGTACATATTATTATGCTGGCATATGGTACATACGATGCTTTTCCCCCTAAATTATTGTTATATTAGACACATTTTCCACCGAATTTATGCTTTAATTTTCTTATTAAAGATTAATTTTAACAATTATGAAAAACGAAACCCTCCTTCAAATGCGACTTGTGCAGTGTGCGCTGGGAATGATCGTTTTAAAGCATATCAGTGCATTTATTATCGCTAGCATCGCTGTCTATCGCCACAGCGCAATATCTATCCCGCTCGGGATGTCGACATTCGACAACGGGGTAACATAATGTTATGCGCTGAAAATCATTTCGTATTTTCCATTTCAATCCAATTACTACTTTTATTTGAACTACATTGCATTACCGTGTTCACCACCGTCCCCCCGACCCGGGTTCCTTCCCCTTTGCACCAAACGTTGCATCAATCCGGCCATGAAGTGGTTTAATTTTAAGGATTCCCCTGCCAGGATTCTTTCCCCTTTCGCTCCCCGTTCCCAACGTTCCCGATGACGCAAAAATGTCAAAAATCATTACCATTTTTTGTGTTTTTCACCCCCCACACACCGCCCGGTCCGTTCCGATCACCACCCCGGCTGGTGGCCCTTGTGGAGGCCTTCCAGCTTTGCAGGATGTATGGGTGCATTTATATTTCCAGAATGGGAAATAATTAATGCAATAAATGAAAATAAACTGTACATTTTACCATACCAAACGCACGGTGGCACTGTATGCAAACAGTATTGGGGGAGGCAGTCCGTGTAGGGGCCGGACACACTCACAAAATGGTGCCAGCGAATAATAATATTGGTGTTATTTTCCATGTCGGATTTATTCGATGGCACTATTCTAGTGGATAATAATTTCCGCACGATCCGTGTGTGTGTCTGTGTTTGTACGTTCCCATACCATTTGGCAGCAGTCGCACATTTGGTTTTTTTCTTTTCGTTATTTAATTTGTTTATTTATTGTTTCATTTACTTCTTGTCGGTTTGCTGTTCGGCCGTTAAATTTTATCCTATTTATATAGCGTCCCACCCATCCGGCCCCCTCAATCAAACCCTTAGCGCCCTCATCGGTTGGTGAGTGTGTGTGTGTGTGCCGGTCGCGGTCGTATGTTTGCAGTTAACATTATCTACGTTTAACCGCCAGGCCGATGGATTAACGCTGTGTGCATAAATTTTAATTAAACAACAAACAGCACTTGATGAACGCGTCGAACAACAGCATCGGAAGAAACAACAGCCAAAGTACAATTATTTTCGAAATTGTATTAGGTGCGCAAATAAATGTCGGCCGTTTTTTTTTTATAAGTTTATTTTTACTCGTGTCATTTTTATTTGAAGCAATTGGGTCAATCAAAGTATTGGCCATTATTATTTATTACCTTCTTCCACCTTTTGTTCAAATCGCGGATACCTTTTCGGAAAAATGATACATTTTTCGACGCAATCCAGGTATCCAATCCAGGAATTCTGGATCTGTTCATAGGAGGAGAACTGCTGGTCAGCCAATCCATGTAAAACATCCCATTTGAGGGTATTAAGGTAGTTTTTCACAGGTTGGGCAACATGTGGCCGAGCATTGTCATGCAGCAGAATAACTTTGTAGTGGCGGCGTGATGAGTATTCTGGCCGTTTTTCACGCAGTGCTCGGCTTAAACTCATCAATTGTTTCCGGTAGCGTTCACCAGTATCGTAGTAGATGACCCGGAGCTGGTCCCACCAAATACTCAGCATAACTTTCGAGCTATGGATGTTCGGTCGAGCTGATGATGTTGGGGTATGACCGGGGTATCCCCATGATTTTTTGCGCTTAGGATTGCTGAACAAAATCCACTTCTCGTCTCCCGTCACGATTGTGTGCAGGAACCCCTTTCTGTTGTGCCGCTGGACCAGCAATTCACACATGCAGAGTCCCGCGGCTTCAACTCGTGTGGTATCCATTTGTGCCCTCCTTCTGTATCATGCCTAACGCATTCAGCCGTGATGATATGGCCTGACGAGTTACACCACAGCACGGCTGCAAGCTCTTCTTGCGTTTGGCAGTGATTTTCCTCCAGTAAAGCCGTCAATTCTTCGTCGGCGAACGTTTTGGGCCTCCACGGCGAAATCACCGCTTCGAAAGCGTCGGAACCAATCCCGTCACCTTGTTTCGCTTAGAGCAGCATCGCCGTAAACACTCGAAAGCTCTCGATGCGCTTCGGCTGCTGTTTTCTTTGCTCGAATCAAAAACAGCAACACCTCCCGCATATGGCGCTTATCCGGCTCAAAAGCAGACATTTTCAAGAACTAGGAACTTTTACTCGCACGAAATAATCACTAATCTGTTTACTCAGTTTGATTATGACATTCCCGAACTGACATGACAAATATGACGTTTGTAAACGTCAAAATCGCGCCACAGTCCACAGTGGCCCCATCGATTTAAAAACGGCCGTTACTTATTTGCGGACCTAATATTACTCTTGTCCACCTCTTCCCGCCCCCCGCAGTACATAAGTCGTCGGCACTCCCCTCCTCGATCGTTCTTGTGGTGGTCAGAATTGTATTTGAAATTGAGAGAGTGGCATTCATTTTTGTTTTGTTTTTCTTTATGGATTTTGCGTCCCCATTCTGCCACAGCCATGGATGGTTGTTCCATCATTGGCAGAAGATCTTAGACTTATGGAGAGATAGCCGCTTCAACGTGCTTCGTATTTCGTACCGTATCTTACCCAGAAGAAGGCTCCGCTCCTCCTGGCCAGTGCTCGCACCACTTGTCGGCTGTCGCGGCTTTTCTTTTGTGTTTATTTAATCAGATTATAAGAAATTATCTACCGCCATCCAAGCGTGGTTTCGATCTTTCATGATGTGTTTTGAGCAACGTTATGAAATGCGACGATTTTCACGTGAAAATCTTTTCCCAAACACACCAACATCACCACTATTGCGAACCCCCTCCCCCCCGGAGAATGTTGTGAGAGAGGGAGAGAGCAGAGCAGAGTTCTAGAATTTTCTTCCCAAGCCCAAGTAATGTATTTTTCGGCAGAATGTTATCTCTCGCTGATGCGTTGAGTTGTAATTACATCTACTGGTTTTTAATGGTAAGGAAATTTGAAATTGGAAAATGGAAATTTTTATAATATATAACTGCTTTTATAATATATAATTGTTGTAGCTGTGTGGTCCTTGAAATATAAATAAATTAGCAATCCGTACCATCAAATAGTGTCCTTGAATGTGGAGGTTGATTCCTTCTTGATGATGATGATGATGATGATGATAATCATGCTGTCGGTCGCACAAGCCAAGACGATCTTTCTTAGCACTCTCCTAGCCTCTAACCACCCCTCATTGCCATCCCCCAAGGGATGTTCCTGTTTTACTTTGCAATCAAAGTATTGAAAGTGTGATTTTTCGTTTTAATGATTGTCACTGGTTGGGTTGGGTTGTAAATGGTGGAAATGGTCTGCCCACCAAAAAACCCGAACAGAGAACGAGCGAGAAAGATGCGACACCGAATGGAAAACTCCGGAGCCAAGCGAGAGGAAGTAACCGTGCGGAAATGCTTTGGTTCCACGCGAGAAATAATGAGCACAATGTGAGGGGGGATGGGAAGGGATGGAAAATGTGGCGGGGAAATATAATGAAATAAAATCGACATTATGCAAATAACCATGGTTAAAAATCTCCATCATGGAAAAGCCATCTTCCGTCTCAGGGAACCCATCCCCCCCTCTCCCCAAATGGGTGGGGGGCTCCACCGGGAATGCCGGAAAGTAAGCGCGCGCGCCGCTACCTTTGTGTGCACGCAAACACACAAATCGGTCTCGGTTTTTTTGGTATATATTATTTGTATTTTTGTTATACCCATTTGATGGTATTGTAAAAGCATCCAGGCAAGAATGAAAATTCGGGGCGTAAGTGTAAGGAAAGCGTGTGCTTTTCCATTCCCCGTTTTCCCTACCCCCGGATGGAGACACCGGAGAAGACCGGTTTAAGCACTTTTATTTTAATGTTGCTCGAAAATAATCGATATTTTTAAAATTAAATATTATTGCTCCCACCAATATCACCCCCCCTTCGGCGCCCCACTCGTGCCCCTCCCCCCCGGGGGGGGGAACTGATGATGAACCAATTTTCTGCGTTATTTTATCCAACGTTTGGTTAACTTTCTCCCGCGGGTTTCGGTATGGTTCCCGCGTTTTCCCGCCTCGTAGCGTTTCGGTTGGTTTATTTAAAGTATTACTTTTATCTGCAACGAAACAAACGCGCACATCTACAAACACAGGATGGTTTGTCCTGGCCTGTGTGTGAGATCGTCCCTTGTTCTTTTGGAAATATTATTATGTACAGACATTTATTACAAACCGTTAGTTTTACGATGGTACCAGTTGGCATTAAATCCACCATTCGTGGATGGTTCGCCTGCGGAATTGTGCGGCCAAGATACGACCAAGCGCTACATACACTGTTCGTTTTATTTGTAGTACAAATTAAACTTTCCGACAAACAGACACGCACGCACACTGCCACACAAAGCGCATAAACAATTGGGTACGCAGATTTGCCAAACATAAAGTAATTTAATTTATGGAATCGAATGCGCGATGTTGCTTTTATTCCTTGGCTGTGGCCTCCCACCTCCCCCGAGTAAATAGCGCACAGAAAACCCGATCGAATCGGGTGGCTCACCCCGCGGAATACATTACCCCCCGGCCGCGAACCATCCTTCTGCTGCTGCAAGGCCCAATAGATCGATTGGTTTTTGGGGTCGTCGGTGCAGCAGCGAAGAAGGAAAACCACCACCACCTTGGGTTTGACAAGAACGGAATAAATCGATAGGGGGGAGGGTGGCCGCCCGATCATCTTCAGCGTTATTATTTGCTGTTCAATTCGAACGAATAGTTTTCTCTTCTCCTTGCGCTACACAATGCGCACGCAATGCGCTGCATTGAAATGATACAAAAAGCGCTCATTACAAAACCGATGGGCATACTGTTATCAGCGGTTATTGCACCGTCAAACGTTGGAAACATATGTCGGAACTCGGCACGCACAATTGATCGATCGTGAAACGCGTGTAATGCTTTTGTTACGTTGGTTTAATGCATTTCTTTGGCCCGCAACGTTGTGTTAAGGGCCCTACACTTTGCACACTGCAGCCGAGTGTGTGTTTCATCCCATTGGGGCGTAATCTGTAAGATGCAGCCGTGCCCCAATGTGGTTGTGCGGTGGAGCTGCATTCCGAGTCCTCGTCTCGCCCCACCGCTGCACTGGGCCAGGTTCAGGAATGCACTGTCTGAATGTCTCTTTAACATTCCACTCGCAAGTCATTACGTCGGGGGGGGGTTGATGCGAACCATTCCTTTTTATTATTAGCACACATCCTGCAGGCAGCGCTCGATTGGAGCTCGCCAAACGGTGCATAAATCATCGCACGTAAAAGCATAAAGAAAGTAAAGGGATATGCTGATGAAAGTGTGCCAACAATAGAATATTAGCAGCGGGTAATGGAACGAAGATGCGCGTCTTGACAAATACATCTATTTATTTCAAGAATATATTAATGTCCTGTTCAGTTTAAACATTTCAAATATTCTAATTAATATTTTTTATTTTTGTATATTTTTAGGTAACTTGATGCTTTCATATCTACCCAATTATTTGAACCATTTGGCAACCACTGTATAAGCAACTCGATTGAAGGTGTAAGGAGTGTTTAATGAATATTTAAAGCGACGTAAGCTCGAATCCCTTTGATCGTGCGGGGATGCCGGTGAGTAGCTAAAATACCAATTTAATGCCAATTATGCTTAAACATATAAACGCGAGTGACTTCTAAGCTTCAAGCTGCATACAAAAGTTTATATTGCGAAAGATTCATAAATCTAAATGAATATTTGAACCTGATCGCTCTCTAGAACGCTTGAGATCACTCTAAATCTTTAGAGATTCTTCAAGAATCTTCTTCAGAGATTTTAGATTGTTGTTGTGTTGGCTAATAGAGACTGTGCGTCTTTCGACGGCATTCGTCTCTTTCTGTTTTTTTTTTTATTTACTCAGGAACGGCCAGGCCGTATTGCTCGTCTCTTTCTGTTATTCTGTATTAAATACCGAAAAACGAAAAAAAAAAAATTGTTGGAATAATTAGATCTGTCGGTAAAGGTCAGTTTCTTTAAGAAATTTTAAAAGATTGCTTTCGCATGTTGTGTTATCGGATACTGTAAAATCAATGTTCGGAGAGATATTATATTTAGTGCGTTGTGCTGTAAAGCCGTAGCAATATGTTACTATATGCGTTGTTGTGATTGTTACTCCACAGTAGCAACAGAGTGGAGGGTCAGATTTGTCGATTCTATATCGGTGAGTTTAATTTGTGTGTCCTATGCGTGGACGCGAGAGAACTCTTTGGTCTTGGCTCGATTGTACATCTTTCCAAGCTTCCGTGGATGGTTTAATTTGTCTGAAGGCGCTGTGGCGTTGAAGGTACCAGCACTTAGTCCAGATATTTTTTTGTAGTAATTTTAGCCCAAGTTATCATATCTTGCTTTGAGATTTTTGTGTTGTCACAGTTTGGTTCTTCGCGTGCTTTGTTTGCTAATTGTTGTCAGCTAACTCGTCGTTCCCCCCGATTCCTATGTGACTTGGGACCCAGCAGAAGGTCACTTTTGCATTTGTTTTACGATCTTCAAGTCGTTGAATGTGTTTTCTTCAGCTGCTATGAGAATAGCAAACGCTTCAGCGGCAGAGATTTTAGAGAGTCTTCATGGTTTTATGAATCTCAAACGGTCCACAATATGTTGAGCGTTTTCTCATGATTTGAATAAATATTCACCAAAGATAAGAATGACACTAATAAATATTAAAAATGAGATGCAATGCAATGGCTCAGGATTTTACCTTATTGCACATTGTTGTAATTATATCGTTGATATATTTCATAATGTGTGCAAAATTGTACTACTTTTCAATTTAATCAATTAAATGTTTTACGGTAGTGATTTCTCTGCACACCTATCAACTTATCAGCTTATACAACTGCCGTAATCATAGCTGTTTAAACGATACGCTAATAAAAAGAAAATCAAGTCACTGCAAACTAATTTCCGCGCCTAATTATTACACATTCACGCAACACCGACGTTATCGTAGAATAATGTTGCTCAAAATTAACTTTTCCCGTTTTTGCCGATCGCCGGTTGAAAAATTAACAACGCACATTATACCGCTATTGGAAACAATAGCGCGCGCGCACACCCTATAACCATGTACACCATGTATTTCCCATTCATGCATGTTAGATTTTATCTAATAAAATTATCATACTGCCCAACCGAATCGAACCGCGAAAGGGCGGCAGGAGGACAAGGGCAATTGTCGCACGTCGTCGCGGCAGGAAAAAGGTGGTAACGCTAATGTCGTGCACAATAAATACTTTGTCGCAGAATGTTTGCTTATTTCACTGACGACAATATACAGCAAATCACTTTCCCCGCATCCCCCTTCCTGCCTGTGTGTGTGTGCATCGCTGGCTTAATTACATTAGTTCCCCAAGCGCTGTTTTCGCGCACACTGCTGCCTGGATGAATCACGCACGAAATAATAATATTGCCAGCGCAATAACAATGGGGCAGCATGCGAAGATAGCAAAGCTGATTGCTTTTGCTGATGGTATTTTTTTTTGTTTTGTTGTTACGCTTCTTATTCGATATTGTTTGTTCTTCTGTTAGTGTCCCCCCCATTAGTGGTAGATGTAGCAAGAATGGAATATAAGCAGCAGCAACACAATATTGCCATTAAGCGGGGACCAGCGGGCAAATAAAGCAAGCAACAACAAGCAACACAACAACATTGGAAGCAATCAATCAAACTGCTGAAAAGTTGTACAATAAAATTCCGATACGGTATTGGAATAGCTGCTGCGATGTGTGTGCGATCGGAACGAACAAAACCATTCGAAGCAGTTACAGTAAACCGCGCTGTGTGCGAGCGTGTTTGTTCGTGAATGTGAAGAATGTTGTGAAAGATATTATGTTTCCGCTGTGTGTGTGTGTGTGGTAATATGCGATGCATTTGCCCCCCCAACTAGCACTTTAGCTGGGAAAAAGTTTTCATTATTTGCTGAAGAGATTCCCCCCCTTAGTGATAGCAAATAGAAAGTGAGCCCCAAATCCCCCCCTTCAACGGTTAGAACCACCATGCGCGCTGGAACTATGATTAGGTCAGAGTTTTGCCAACAGTTCACTGCACTGTTTCCTACCTACATACCGACCTACCCGATCTGCTCGAAGGATACTCTCGATGGCGCGGCTAAGCCATTTATGTACGATGGTGCGCGTGACAAGTTTAATTTATGATGCTCACCGACGTTCCACTGACAAGACGATGGCGTCGTTCGGCTGAGCCGGTAAGGAGCCTCCCTCCTCGCTTCTATTGGATCTACGGGACGGTACAACAACTAGGTAACAACTGTAATAAATATGAAACATAGCGCGAGCAAATAACAACCCGGAGCGGCGCGCTGGTTGGTCGGAATAGAACCAAACATACAGCGTAACACAAATGGAAATGTACGAGCCAAGGCGAGAATCCTAACCGCACAGTACAGCAAAAGTAATCAAAAAGATAACGCATCGTCATATTAAGCTCACGTACACGACCGACCCCTGGGTCCTGGGGAGGAGACGTTTGCTATACAAGCTCCGAATGTGCACCGGGAATGATGTTTAATCTTCCTGTGTATTTATAGATAAGTGAAGAATGCGTGGAAAAATTGGAATGGTTTCCTATATTCTAACTTATGTTACCCCTGCTTGGGGACAAACTTTATTTGAACGAGATGGTTTAAGGTTTCTTATCTTCAGAATTTAGATTTTTTTTCCACCGGCCTTTTATCTCCAATAAGAAAGAATTCCAATGGGCAAATTGTAATCTATGCCGTTTAGCATTAGAGATGAGAATAATCACTCTTTGCAATGGATTGAATCTGAGTCAGAGAGTGGGTTTAAAGATTTGAAACCTTTACTCACTCTTTCGAGATTCATTAAAAAGTATTACACTGCATTAATGTTTTTACCACTCTTTTGCGTTTATACTCACTCTCACTCTCACTGTGCCGAACTAGATACTCACTCAGGAGAGTAAAACTGTTTGATCACTCACTCCTGTTGGGTTGAAATAATTCTGTAGCTGTGATTAATTATTCTTTATACATTTTTAATATATAATTTGTTTTATTTTCAACATATTTTTTGTACATTTATTTTTCCCCTGGCTGTGTCAATAACATCCATCAAAATTGTTTATTACAAACCACAGTAAACATATAATTTCATTCGAACTGTTTTTTTTTACCAACGATTGTTAAAATAAATTAAAAATGATTTATTTTTACAAGTTTGCATTCCTGGTTAAATTCATAACGAATTGGAATACGACTCTCATTTCTGGGTTTCGGTATCAATGTGAATGGAAAAAAATTCTTGCTATCCCTCGGTCCCCCTAAATTACCGATTGCATCCTATTGTTTTATAATATGGCATTTTAACTTTTCACTATTTTACTTTCTTTATAATAAACCATTTTTACAATCTCAAAAAAGTGATAATACTCTTTTACTCACTCTTACAGAGTGGTTATAATCTAAAGAGTGATAAAACAGTTTTACTCACTCTTACAGAGTGATTATAATCCAAAGGGTGATAAAGCAGCTTTACCTACTCCTGAGTGAGTTTCTAGTCGGCACAGAGAGTGAGAGTGAGTGTAAACGCAAAAGAGTGGTTAAAGGAGTCATAGAAAACTCTTCGTGCTGATTTATACTCATTCACTCTCTCGAAGGTTTCAACTCACTCACTCAGTCTTACTCCGCACGCACATCTCTAGTTAGCATGCAATATAGAATAGAATGTGTGTTTGTGACCAATATTTTTAATGTGTGCCGCCCAGTGTGCTGGGAAAGGACAATTGACATGTGTCAAAAACTGTCGGAACAACGTAGGGGAATAAAACCGACAAGGCGTGTTTCAGGAACGAGTCTCTTAGTTTTTGCTTGTGTTTTGGTAATCACAGGAGAAGAATCACTTAGTCCTTTGTGAGAATGCAGAATCACAATGTGAGATGTGTTGATCTCTCCTGATCATGTTGAAACATCTGCTAAATAACAATAAGCAGATATAAAAAATTTCACTATAAACTACAGGAGAATGGTTGATGAACATTTATTCGATCACGATTTATTCTTTGTGTAAGATTGTTAATTTGCTTGCATTAGCTACGAATGACTCATAATACTCAACGTCCACTAGCTCCCTCCGTGTGCAGTGTCGTCCCACCCGAGATTACTCAACAATTATTTGCTGGGAAAATTTTGCATCCCAAACCTAGGAATATATATAAACTAGTAATAAATATTCAACAGTATATAGTGTGTGTTTAATTAAAACAAAACAGTACAGTGCCATCATCGCTAAAACCCCACGAATTAAGCGAAAGCTTTACTGTCACGAACTGATCAACGTTTTACCAGTTTGTCGCTGTTTATTCATTTCGCATGAGATTTGCTACGTTGTACTGCAATTTATGCCGTACCGTATAGCAATTCATCTGCCAACCCATTCCGGTATGGTGTATGCGCAATCAATGAATTAATTTGAATGCCTGCAAAGCTCTATATATGCCCACGGTTGTTGGCTGAATTGATAGTTGGTTGGTTGGTTTGAAAATCAGATTAGAAAATCAATGGATGTAAAACCGGTTTTTTGCGGGCGAATGAATGATGGATTTTGATGCAAGATCACGTGATATTGTAATGTGCTTTTGTTCTTTCAGCCGTTCAGCCGAGTAAACGATGGGCAATTAGATAAAACCACAGCCAATAGACAACACCGTAAATAGCGCTACAATGTTATATTTACGTAAAGTAGGCTATGCAACATTCGTTTGCTTGTTGTTACGCGAGTTAAAGTGGCAAAACACTCTAAATTAACGGCATTATTTGTGTGTAGAATTTAGCTAAAACGAATAAGCAAAGTAACGCACCAATCCAGCACCATTCATGGGGGGATGTAAAGTAGTTAACAACGAATGCGTGTATTGTGAGACTCCATATCCATTACCATTGCTAGCATTCTGAACAACTCATCATTTATATTCATCAAAAATTAACGTCAATAGCCAGCAGCAGCACCACCAGCGCAGAAGTGTAATATAACACAAAACACAACGCTCTGGCAAGCGAAGAGGCGTGTAATATAACGTGTACAGCAAGAAACCAACAACGAAGCTGTTACGCGCCCGATAGCACACGTTACAAGTTATTTCTCAAGCATTTTTCTTCAACAGCGCGGGGGGAGGATAAATTAAATAAATAATGATCATCAAGTCGAGTCCCTGGCACCAGATGATGATGAATACAATCATTCTGGCAGGGTCATCGCACTCATTACTTTGCAAAACATTCATTTGGAAGAATATAAAGGCGCGCACATGGACACAGAAACAAACAAACAACATGAAATAAAAGGCTTCCATCTGCATAGCACAACTTTTTAACAACAAACGAAAGATGAAGCGAAAGACAAGCCCAGCACAGCACTCTCTCTCATCCTAACGACTTTACTCTCGACGCCGTTAAAATGCGATCGATGGTAATGATTTCGTTGTTGCCTGATGACGATGATGATGATGATGATGATGGTTGCTAGCTGCTGGCCCGATGACGGTGATGAAGACGATTATGATGATCAGTTAGTTTGAAACGTGTTCGAGACGGAACAAAATGGCGGTTCATTGTGGCCGACGCAAAAGGACGAGGGCGGGAGGTGCGACGTAGACCCCGTCTCATGCTTAAAATTGTCTGTTCCATTCAGTTTTATTATAGCAATTTAAATTTCTTATATATGTATATATGGACGTAATAAATAAGACCAAATGCCAAAGAATAGCAATTGACGACGGGGTGTGGGTATACGAGTGTGTGTGTGTCACGAGGGGGAACTGAGAAGCAGGCGAGCAGCGATACTAATAAAAGCCCCAAGATGAACCAGATGAGAGGCGCAGTAAGATGAAACCACATCAACTAACGAACGGGCGCAGAGCTTATATACGTATTTATATTCGTTAGAATGAGAACTGTTTTCCATATTATTAGAAGTAAGCGGAACGTTTCGATGCAACCCGCCGCACGGTTTTATGCCTTTTGCTGCGGTGTGACAGAACGTCGCCTGCTGAGTGAAAGAGGCAACAATTGCGTGAGTGCACGTTTGTGCACGTGTTCGAGGAACACACGGGGTGGATTTACCTATTGTGAGAATATTTGTTTGCGAAAGGTCTTAGAAAGGACGAAGCCATCACCACCCTGCTGGCCCCCGCTTGGAACCGTTTTTTTACAGGGGAGTGGGGGGCGGGGGGGGGGTTGTATGTGTGTGTGTATGGGTTGGATCTTCAAACCCTTCATTCACATGTTGTAAAATGTTTAAAATGCAACAGCCAACTGCCAAATGGAAAGCGATTTCCATCCAACTTTGTCACGCTTACTATGTATGTGTTTGTGTGTGTGATGATATAAAATCTTTATGGCGGTTTGGTTCTTGCTTGCTTTTCACAATAATTGGTAGCTTACAGTTTTATTAGCGCGTTCCCCTTTTAATGCCACATCATGCGCAATGGCTTTGCGCAGTAATAATTTGCTAATCGTCATTCGCCTATTCGTGATATTTTGTTATACAGTGTTAATTAACGTCGTCGTTTTTAATTAGAAAAGTAACGAAAATCCCCCAAAAATGCAATATGTTTGCGTATATAACAGATTATGTTTTTTTTATATTTATTACACTTTCTTCTAGTGTAAAAATAAAACATTGCACTTTTAGTTTTTAGTTCCCATTGCAAATTATTGTTCATAATTTTCATGCTGTTTTAAAAACCTGGTACCCACTGTAACTTTCCACCGCAGAGTGTTGCGAAGGGCTAACGAAACAGCTATTACACTCAATTTAGAACACATGCAATATTACCTTCTCGCATCCATTTTATGAACCACTCAAGCGTCTTGGAGCCAATGTGTGCCCCTTTCCTACCCCTTTTGCCATCGCAATTCAACCCCCCTTCTGGATGTGTGCGGCGCGTCACACCCGTCACTTGCAACAGCAATTGCAATCCGAAAGAACACAATGCGGCAGATAGTTATGGAATGGATCTCGTGAATTCCTATTGCTGGGGTGTGTGTTTGTTGGTTACCGCGTCCGCCAGCAGGAGCGATGTCTATTGCTTGCACACATGTGCGCAGAAAAACGACCGTCAAGAAGGGATGACGTTTCATCGAATGCACTTTTCCCTTGACCACAACACCCCCCCTGTCTTCTGTATTGATATATGCATTTTCCGCCATTTGCTTTGGTAGATTGTTGATCGATTTGACCACGCGGAAGGGCGCAGCTAAGTGAACAACGTTTAAGAATAGATCCGCGTTCGCGTTTCGCGGCCGGGGGAGTTTTACCTTCAAAGTATAGTACCCCGCCAGACCCTGCGGAAAATTGCCTGTACAAAATCAAATATTGCAGTATTTCGTGATAGGCAAACACAAAATTATGTGCGATTTATTGTGCAATTATTTCTTCTGTTTTGTATTGGGTAAATCTGAAGGAATACCACCTTGGGCCTCACTGGCCTAAATCTGAGTGAATGAATGACCCTCGACCTCTCTTGCTATGTTTCGATAATCTTTGGATCTCTCAAGATTCATCAATCTCCGAAAAATATTCAAGATGGAATCAATTTCCCAAGAATCTCCGAGCATCCATGAGTCATTGAATAACCTCCTAAGATTCAAGAATCTCTGAAGATTTTTATAATAACCCTGAGACTCTGAAGTATCTCCAAGAACATCTTTCTTCCCCTTAATCGACACAACAACTTTAAGAGGTCTCTAAGTCTGCCATTTCTGACTTTTTTCGACTGTAATTACACGGAACTGGATAGTCAATCCTGCGTACGGGAGATTAGTCCGGAAGGGATTTTATCCCGGTCCTGTCCTGTGAAGGCCGTCTTTGTCACCAAATACACCACTGAATCGCCCCTCAGACATGTTTCCATAGTTAAAATCCAGAAATCTTCAGCGATTCTATTCAAAGATTCATGAATCTTTAAAGAATCAACGATTCTTCACTGAAGATGCATATTAATGAATTATAAAAAATATACTGTGTAGTTAAATGACTACCCCTGTAAGGGGTGGTTTTTGTTATTTACGTTGAATGTTTTGCATATGAATTATTTATTCGTTTCCAAACTTTTGCTACCGACAAAATCAATATCTAAATGCACAGCACGACACCACGACGCCGTATAATTCTTACAATTTCTTAAGCTCCTGCTAATCCCCGGGGGTCTCTTTTGGCGGTGGTGGTGGCCACTAAAGCTCCTATATTGGAGTGTATTTTTTTGTTGTTGTTTAAAACAAGATAACGGCCATCGTCGTCAAGCAAACAAGAGAGCTAAAGTTACAACCATTATTAGAACGACAAATGCGACCCCAATTTCGGTGGGGGGGCCGTTAACAAATACTCGTGCAAGGAAAAGTACACGTTCGGGTGTCACGTTGATTGCTGGGGCCCGATCGACCATCCTCACGGCAGTGTGGTGCGGCATAACGGGAGACGCAGAGTACCAGTATTGATTTTCCGATACTTTTGTCAGTGTAGCTATTGTTGTGCTTTGTTGCTGTTTGGATGGTGGTGTGTGCACCACGCGGACAAGGGGTATGCTTACACACGCGTCGTACACAAGTGCCCTAATGTGGCAAGGAAGGTTGGGGGGGTGTGAGTGTGATAAAATCGCGTTCCTTGCTGATAACTTGTTATAATTTTTTTTGTTTTGTTTTGTTGGTGTATTGTTTTATTTCGTGAAGGGGCCGGGGTGGAGCACATCTTTTGTGCCACATTAATCGAAGTGTAGTTTGAAAAATACAATCGAGTTTTATGCTATTACCCCGTTTTTATCATCATCTAAATCGAAACCCGACGGCAACCAACACTGGCAACGGGTACAAAAGCTTTTGCGTATCTTTTATTTTATCGTTCGTTTTTATGTTTCGTCCATAAAGTGGTCTAAATTGCACATTCATGTGTAGATTGCTTCCCGCGGACTCCATCCGCTAGCAGCAGCCCACCTCTGGAGTACATTGTGGCACATTTTTAATTTTGAACCCAAAGACTTGCGGAAGAAATTATGTGTGTTGCTATATTATTTTTTAACTAGTTTTGTTTCATGAACTTAAACACATTTCCCTTTCTTGTGGCTGCAGTGTTTAAATGCCATTGCTGCTACTACGAACAAAAAGGAAAATTACTACCACCGAAAGCATTACAGCAACAATGGGCCCGCAATCATATCAGAGACACAACAGCACCCACAGTGGCACACAGCAGTGTGGTCCATTAGTTTAGGGAAAATAAAGTGCTACTTACATCGCCCATGTCTGTGTGTGTGTGTATTACCGCCCGGTGCAATTTGTTGGCATTCCATGCCTTTGCACATCCGACATTGGATCCTACACAACACGGGTTAACCCTTCCGTGCGGTTTGCAACAAGAGGTCCCAATAATCAACCCGTTGAAAAATACATGTTCATTACAAAATTACTGTAATCAATGTTGGCACAGACACACGGTGGGGTGAGATGGGGGCAGCAGGAAGAGATTTACAATGTTTTCCTTCCTTCCACTGTCTACCAATTTTCGCAACTCCAATCCCAAGGGGTGAGTGGGGGGGGGGGGATGGAGAAACCACCCCTTCAAACCCCCCCGCACCTCATTTACACTACAAAATGGTGCTACAAAAATGACTTTCCGCCTTTTTGCAGCAATCCAACCCCTTCCCCCCCTTTTGCAGGGTTTGTTTGATGTGTTGGTGTTGTGATGTTGCAGTTTTGTTCTCGTTTTGCTTCGTAACGCTCACCCTTTCATCCCCCGTTGGTAGTGTGTGGTGGTGCGACGGGGAAGGTGGTAATGGGGTCTACCGGGCGCCAGTGTGGAACGGCATCGTCGGGTGGGTGTTTGGGTTGGGTGGTGTGCAAAAATGCATGTAAAACATCATCGTTTACAGATTGATTGTTTACTGCAACACGCATACACCCACACACACACACACACGCACAAATGTTGCACGCGTACGTTTAACCGGAGATGAATTGTTTAGCGATATGTTCGGAAGGGAATTCCCCCCTCCCCTTGCAGCATGTGTTTTTTTTTACATCACCCATCAGCCGGTATTACAACGGCACAACGTGGTCAACGTCCTACTGTCTCGCACGCGCGTGCACCAAATTCGCGGTATATTTTGATTTGCGTTGCTCTCGGTGGTGCTCGAGTGGCATAAAAAAGGTTTTCGATCGAAGTTACCTGCTCCTTAGTATCTCGCGGTAGTGATCCAAGTGTGCTTTGAACAACCCTGCAAAGGGTTCGTTCGCTCTCAGCTGGCTCTCGTGAGCGTGCTCCCATTAACCAAAAAAAAACACACACGCAGAAGGGCGATTACTCACGCAATTCTTTTCCGTGTTCCGAGTAGCGGGTTTGCTCTCGAGACTAACATGTTGCGCTCGCGAGTCGACTCTCTCTCTCTCGAACATTCGAACTCTCCGCACTCGAGTAGCTCTCTTGCTCTCGATTTTACTTGTTGGTTGCGTTGTTTTGTACCCAACATCTTTCTTTCGGCACACACACACACCCAACCCCCCACCATCCGCACCCCGTTTGCGCCCCGCCCAGGAGGGGTGTAAGGTAAGGGGTGTATCCCGCAGACAAACGCGATTCGCCGGGACGATTCTCGTTCGGTTCGAACGATGGAGCACACCGTCGCGCTCAGCACTCGCTTGTGGCAACTACACGCAGCTGGTGGTAGTACCGCGTAGTTCTCATGTTCGTGCCCGAGTTTTTCACGTTTCGCGGGGTTGGGTTTTTCGCGTTGACAACAAATCTGGCCACTCTTAAAGCCATCCCGTCTGCCACCGCTCTCTATCCTTCCCCCCTTTTTGCCCCTTTGCTGTGTGTGTGTGTGTGTGAGAGAGGGCAAGAATCTCGCGGAATTTTGTTACACGAGCTTGTGAGGGGAGGGGGTGTTGATTGATGTTATTGTTTACTCCCTTCGTTTCGTCGCGCGACTTCACAACAATATCGCCCCGCTAAGTACGGTTTGCGCAAGTGTGTTCTCGAGTGCGTGTGTGTGTGTGTGTGGGTGCTGCATTGTTGTTCCTCCCCTGAAACAACGCCACCCCAGTGTGTGAGGAGGTGCGAATGAGTAAGGAAATAAACATGTGGAAACTACTACTGCGTGAGCGTGAGCCCTTATGAGCATATGCTTTGGAGTGAAGTGAGTGTAGTGTGATGAAAAATCTATCGACGCGTGTGAGATGAGCCGCTGAAAGGATTCAATCCATTCAGTTCACCTCATTTAATTGTGCGTTTTTTTTTATTCGCGCTGATCTCTCTTTCTCTCGTGCGTTTTCTTACAGCGCCTCAACGTTGAATTGTACGATGGAGGAATGTTCGAAAAGCTTAGCATATGAATGATTTTATTTTCCTCCCCACTTTTCTACCAGGGTGGAGTTTTGTTTCTTTTTTACTTTTCGGAAGCTGAGAGCTCACGTTGAGTTTTGTTTACCATCTCCCCGGCGAGATATTTACCGGTTCTGTTGATTAACGTGCGTAGTAATCTGTCAACCGATTGACAGGTGGTGGTTTGAAGCAGAAATAACGCATGTTTCATGGCGGTTGCCTAATTTTATCGCTGTTTGGATTTTATTTCTTATAAAATATGTGACAACAGCGGTGTCGAATGTAATAATTTCTCATCTTTCTCGCTCTCTAATTATCATTCAGCGGTTCAGCCCAAATGTTGTGGGGCCCTAGTGCGTCAGCGCAGTTTAATTTAAATGTTCGTTAGTGTTCGACAAAAAAAAAGAATTCGACACGAAAAACACGCGACCATTACAACAAGCTGCTCGTTTCGCGGTGTGTGTGTGTAATTTATCAGTGTGCGATCGGTGCTGGATTGCCAGCGATCCATGGACATATCAAGCCGCACAATTCAGTGGTACCGCCGGCGGAAATGGGCCATAAATGTGTGATGAAACAAATGAAATTATGATAAAATCCAGCTAATGGAATAAAACATGCCCTGGCAACAAAACGCGCGTAGCTCATTTACGAATTAATTACCACTTGGCAAGTGGACGCTTTGCGCTCCCCACCACCATCACCACCACCCACCACCCGCTCGTTTGATGCCGCGGGGTGTTGTGTTGATGCGGCCGTATTTGGGTCGTGTATTGTGTGATTGTTTAATTGATTTATCTCCCAAATCGGGCCGCGGTACATAACAGCCGTTCTCCGGTTATGGTTTAAATGAAAATGCAGCGTGAGTGCAGTGTATTACACAGTTTTTCGATAACAACAGTCCGGTGAAAACGTTGATGGATAAAACGGTTGTAAAACATCCTCAAAAAATTCCCACGCAAAATCGTCCAAAGGTCGTACCGTTGCCCTGTTCCAGCGGCGCAAAAGAACACAACGTCGACCGAGGTGCGCATACAGCTTACCGCACCGACGTAGGCCCACTCGGCCCCTCTAGCAGTCCCCAGCGGGCGCAACTTCGTCTCGTCCTCGTCACACAACGTCCCAAATCAACGACGCTCGGATGGGCCTAGACGGTAGCCCAATCTTCAGCAACTGGAACCATAGAACGGTCAATTGCTTCGCCACAGTGATGGATTTCACTCGCATGGTAAATATCAAGCCCACGCTTACCTGACTAACCGACAGTATCGGACCGTAGAAACACGATTGCACAACCGTTTTATTGATTAGCTCCGCGCTACATAAACACGCCGATAAGCATCCGCATACACAGTTAACTGTTCGATTTACAGCCATTTATGTATTTTTTTTTTTATTTTGTTGGTTTGTGGTGATTGTCCATTTACTGCACAAATGCATCAATCCGGGCCGGGTACACAATTATCGTGATTGTTGTGTACAGCACAGCACTTTGTTAATACTCATTCAATGCTGTTTAGGCTGTCCAGCGCACGCAAGCACACAGTTGGCGATCATAATTTAGCGGCATGAGCTGCCCAGGACAATCCTTATCGATTAACAGATTATTGATTTCACATTTGAAGGGTGTTCGTTTAAATGACCGCCTGAGAACCCTTTACCCTTGTGTTGTTGTTCAACCAACGTCGTCAATTGAGATACTGATGGATTGTATACAATTATGCTTTACAAGCGCTGTGTGTCCGTATCGATCTAATACTGGAGAGAAAACCCCGCTTTCTGTCGCTTTCTTCGGCAGTGCAACAAAAAATCATTGGAATAGATTTCTTATTACATCATTTTTACAGTGATGGTCATTAAAGTAAGGCCGATTATTCACGCCACACGAAAGATTTTTAAAACATTGTATTATGCATCTTTAAATAAAAAAATAAAGACTTGAAAAATGTCGGTAAGGTTACTATAGAACGTTACTATAGAACAATATAACCATTACTATAGAACAATATAAAAGAAAATCAGCCTTGGAGAACAGCCTATGTAACTTAAGGGTTGTTTTTTTATGGATTATTTAATACATCCTCTTAGGTTTCGTTACTGTTTGATATACTTTTTTCAAAAATGCTTTTGAAGTTAAGTGTTTATTTAGCGCCTTGAATGTGTTAACCAACCGACATTTAAAGAATTATCAATCAATGAGGGTTTTGAGCCACTAGCATATGGCCACTAGTTGCCAGTCCTGTAGCAAAATTTAAATAATTATTGCATCACTTATGGTTTACATCAGTGGAGTCAATGAAAAAGGCCCAGGCAGCGGAATTCCCTAGAATTAGAGAATATTGGTGTGAAATCTGCATATGCAGCTTAAAGAATTATATTTTGGGATGTCTGTTCGTCTTACAGAAATATAAAATGCATAGAATAGAAAGGGACTACCGAAAATGTTCAACTTAGGAAGGTTGTAGATCAGTAAGATTTTGCTATTTGTAAAAATTTGGCGAATGACACAGTGACCTTATTTTTCCGGTCATCACTGTGATCGGTAAAATATTCATACTTTTTCCATTTATACACACACACAAGAATATTATCAGCTAGAACAGAGCTTTGTTTCACATTTTTCTTGTCGCACAACCGTGTGTTAACCGTGAGCAAACATATTTGTTTGTTATGTTGCTGCTATTAAACTTCAAACTGGAACGGCAGTCTACTTTCATCGCTCTATTTATACGATCGACAACTTGCCCGAAATTCCGGAATGAGCCACAACTAAAACGAAAAACTTTCTATCGAAAGGAAAACACATCCCAAAAGCGGCGCCCTGTGTACGTGCCCTCGGAACCTCCCGAAGGGTTTTGCCGAACAATTTCTACATGCCACCACGTAGCGCTGCTAGTCGTCGAGAACGCAGGTTGTTGACACGCTGTGTGTCTCTGGGCAGAAACGCACGCGAGAATCATCACCGTTTTGCGCGCGCCTGGCCGATTGCAACGGAAAGGTGTGTGTGTATGTGTGCTCTCGATGTGGTGGAATCCTCCCCGCGGTCGCGAGGAGACAGTATCGGTCGCGGAGCTTCGTAAAACGTGCGCCACTCGAGCACACACATCAAACATTGAACCAAGCGAAGCAAACGTAAACGTTGTTTAGTTGTTATATATGTTTGATTTATATGCCCCACCCCTCCCTTGGCGGTTCCTCCCATCCCTACTTAACCTCCGAAACTTCCTTCAAAACTTCGTGTCTTATCAGGTTTTGCTTGCCAGGTGCGTTCACGTCCCCCCTCTAACCGGTTGGGCCCGTGGTGGAGGGAAAAAAAAGGAAAAATTAACCTAAAATAAGACGAAAAGACACGGTACAGCACGGGAATAAACTTATACGTACAATAAAGCAATAGAAAAGTTTCCTCCACCACCGTGTATCGTCTTTGGAGTGGTGTTTTACCTGCCTGCGTTTTCCCGTGTCCCTTTACATGCCATGCCGCTGTTAGTGTCTGCACCATTTGGTTCGTCGCATCGTCGTATTCGTCACCCGTCTCGTGGTTTCTTACCGATGCTTCCGAGCGGGGGAAAGTAGGTTATGTAAAGCTATCAGAATATTAACATCCATATTAATGTGCTTTGCTGCACAAAGTTTCTTTGCTGCGTCACTTCTATTGCAATCGATCGCCCGAAAACGAATGGAAGAAACTGGCCAGCGAGAGGGAAGAGATGTCGTTCAAAAGTTGAACGATCGGTTGCTTTTTTTTGCTCTCTCATCCAATCGAAACGGACATCGTGCACGCAATGGTGGAATGTTGGATTATGATTTGAATGAGAAAAGGTATATCATCACACAGACACGGGAATGCATTTTGCTGAAGCTCTTTTATGCATTTTGCCTACTTTGGAGTAGAAACATTCCTGCTGCAATGGAAAATTTAAGTTGCAATAATTCGTACTTCATTCTAATCACGATCATCAGAACTGGTTCCACCCCCCCCCCCCCCCTTGCTTGTCTTGTGCACACACTTAACTAGCACACAGTGTTTAAAATTATCTTTACCGTAAACATACTTGCTGCGTTACATCATCTTGCTACAATTATTCCTTTGGCGTACGTGTGTGTGTATGTGTGTGTGTGGTAATGAAAAATAGCAAACAAGTAAGGAAAATAAACCGGCACATTACGTGCGTCACTGTTTGCAGGCGTGGTGGCAAATTACAGCAAAAGGTGCACTGCTAATTACTATCTGTGTGGTTCAATTTTATTGGTGCGTTGCAGGGTGTAGCGCCGCAACCTAACACCACATGCCTAAAGATCAGGAAGCCCGACAAACGAGGACAATCGCTCGTAAGTGTAATTGCCTGTAAGTAAAGGTTTGTCACTTAAACTAATGAATACGGGCATTTCGTTACACATTCTGATTATTCTGTTTTTTTTTTATTAACGTTTTAAATTTATAGAAATAATAGATTTTTTTTACATTATTTGTCTTCGAAAAGTTGCGTCACTTCTTTCTCAAATAACCAATAGTAGCATACAAAATTATAGCATTACGTAAAACGATAACTTCACCTAATACGATTATGCAAAAAGCAGTCCTGAGTCGGTGAATAGACCACGACCTGCTGGCTGCGTACTAAATGCATCAAATGTCAATGCACCATTCATCTGCGATCTTTCTCTTTCGCTCACGCATGCTGCTCTCGACCCGAATGCACTACGATCGTGCAACGCACGGGGACCGCTCTTATGTGCATTGATCCTCGCTGTCACCCAGCCATTGACTAGAAATGCTTGTCGAATGTCACTTCTTCCCAGTGTCTTTCTTTCCCCTGCCCTGCCCCTGCCTTAATGCATTGAAAGGTTTTTCTTACCTAAGTCGGCTGTGACGCGGAGAAAGAAAGAGAGCGAACGAGCGTGCGAGCGAGAACGGCGAGAAGGGGTGTAGTGCAGTACTAGAGCAAATACTATTTATGCGATAGATTTCACATTCGTGAGCTAATGCTGCGTTTGTGTGCTGCACCACATGCAGTTGGTACCAATTCCGTGTGGTCGCTATTAATAGGGACCGGTGGGATTACGGTGCCGGTCCCGTAATCAACTCCACAACACAATTGTTGACGAAGGCCACGCGGAGGAAGCGAACCCGCAGGTGAGATGTAGATGTGAAACCAAAAGTCCGCGGAACGAACGTATAGATTCACGTAAAATATTATTCCTACCGTCGTTGTTTACCAAGCCATTTAACTACTTCAACTGTGTCCTATATTTGTCCTTCACAGTGCGGCTGTGTTAAGTCGCGTAGCGCTTCGCTCATTGGAAATGTGTTTTGTTTTCCTATTTACATTTCTTAGCGCTCTGGCACCGGGGAACAGTTAGTTTATTTCTGTGTTTTGTATTTGTTTTTCATTTATATTTAATTATATGCTTTTAACAATGTTACTGCCGTTTGAGCAACGTTTCTTCGTGCTTTCGAATTGTTTCGACAAACTTTTAAGAAAATCATGAAGAGTAATAACACTAATTTAAAGTTTGAATAAAGCACGATCAATTACAGTAACTTACTCTTAAAACATTATTCTTTTTAACTTTATAAAATCATCCACAAATTAATCCAAACAGATCGCTCCGACACATCCTGTGCATAAGTCTCTTCTGTTTTTTCTTTACCAACAGAGCAAAAGATGCATCAATGCACTCATTTCTCTTGTTGATTATTGGTTCAACCATTGAATCAATTCTTCGACCACTCTTCGACACGGTTCGACTTCTTGGGGACATTGAAGAATCACAAGTTAACCGACCGTTTCCAGCAAAATTTTAACATTACTGAAGCGTTCCTCACGTTGCACGTCCATATACTTGGTGTTTTGCTGCTTGCAAAAGGTACTAGGGAACTACGAGTGTGTTATCCTTCTACATCTCCGTTGCTGCGGACATACGGTTTGAGGGTTTGACGGTTCCCCCCGGATCGAGGCAATAACTCTCGGGCAAGACTTTTACCGCTCTTGAGATGCAATAAGATCATACCGGTGACACACCACTTATTGAATATGCATGCAATAGTCTTGTAAATGTGTGTGTGTGTGTGTGTGTGTGTGTGTGTGTGTGTGTGTGTGTGTGTGTGTGTGTGTGTGTGTGTGTGTGTGTGTGTGTGTGTGTGTGTGTGTGTGTGTGTGTGTGTGTGTGTGTGTGTGTGTGTGTGTGTGTGTGTGTGTGTGTGTGTGTGTGTGTGTGTGTGTGTGTGTGTGTGTGTGTGTGTGTGTGTGTGTGTGTGTGTGTGTGTGTGTGTGTGTGTGTGTGTGTGTGTGTGTGTGTGTGTGTGTGTGTGTGTGTGTGTGTGTGTGTGTGTGTGTGTGTGTGTGTGTGTGTGTGTGTGTGTGTGTGTGTGTGTGTGTGTGTGTGTGTGTGTGTGTGTGTGTATGTATGTGTGCTTTTCTCTTTCCTTCGTATCGTTCCGGGTTGACCGTTTATTCCGACCCGACCGCCGTCACCGTAACGGACGGCCCTGACAAAATCAATCAACATTCAACAATTCCGAGAGCCGTCCGTCCACAAACTACTCCGATTTTTAACATTACATCGTGCACACAATTTAAATGATTCGCTGTGTAGTGTTTTACACACGGCAATGCATGTTTTGCTAGTTCCGACCATCCACGGACTCGACACAACTGACAGGAGAAATAATTATCTAAATTAAACTTACTGCCCCTGCAGCTTGTCGGTGGCTGAGTGGCTGGAATATGTAAGGAATAGTATTTTATACGACGTGAATGCCATTTTTAAGTAATATGTGTACACGTCTGTGTACTAGGGTTTGACGAGAGCTATTCGTTAAAATAATTAGAATCACAGAGTTAGAAAATAATAATATTTTAACTAAATTACATCGTTTCAACTGTATTACAGCAATTGTGCTGATCTTTCGAGATTCATATTCTTTGGAGCTCCTTCTTCAATCATTAATGATTCATGTATCTTTGGAGCACCATCTTCAATCTATAGCGGATGATGAATGTTTGGAGATTCGTCGTCCATCTTTTAGCGAGTTATGATTTAATTATTCAATATTATATTCACATTCCTGAGTCGGAATCTGATTCTCCTAATGCTAGTCTTCGCATATTCTATAGGTAACTATAAAATGAGGGCCTGCTCTTTTCATTAATATTTAAATGGTGGATTTACTTAATGGAGTTTGTTACAAACAGACAGCGAAAATTAACCAGGACTGTCGCAATGTAGACGGTCCTACCAGCAATCCATACAACAGTGAAGTGTTTGTTGTTTTGTTCGTGAAACAATCGCAATGTAATATGGTTTGAATTTCAGTGCTTATATAAACTGTCACCCCTCCGTGCAAGATGCTTATTTTTTTTCCTTCAACTAAGTTCCTTTTTCCTTGCAAATGGCCATAATATTTTTGTTGCCACACTCGTGTACCGTCACACGTTTTACCAACGTCTAGCGTATAGAGCTTAGCCTAGATAAAAATGACTGTGAGCTTAAATATGTGAAGTACACACACACACACACACGATGCTGATGGCACACCAAGGGTTTCGGTGCAAGCAAACCTCGTTCCTTTTATTTCTTGTTGTGGTAGAGCGCAAACGGGACAAAGAAGGGGAAAATTTACACAAATAAATATTTATGCTTGCATCTCTTTATTTGTGTTTATTTTAGCTGTATACTTCTTTCATTTCTTTTTTTAAGTTTTTGAATATCCAAAGCATGTATTTTTACGCAAAACCCAATGGTGCGAGGTACTACTAACAGGCAAACAGCGCACCGACGACGACCACACAGCAGCAGAGCCGTTTACGACCGCGGGAGTGAAGCGGTGGTGGTGTGTAGCTCCGGGATGGCGATGAAACCATGCACGGAATTATCTAGGAAATAGGAACAGAAATAGGTACGGATTTGGTGTGGATCGTTACTGCTAGCAGTGATTGGTGGTAGTAGAACCATTAAATTAAACACCAGTGAATCGTTTCTTTTTATGGTTTAAATGTGTGCTTTGTGGGCGGCTTGGCTGATGAGGGCTGAGACACAACAGCACATGCTCACATACGGAGATGATGATGAGTAGTGAGTAGTGAGTAGGGGGTAGGTGAGAGTGAACGAAAACCGTAACGTGTGAAGACACTCAAAAATAAAGGAAGAACGTTCAAGATGCGTAGTAGGCTTCGATAAATGATCCATTTTTTGTTTTAATCATCCTTAAGTAAGTAAGTTTGACGAAAATTGAGGACAATAAGGAGCAATGTTTAGTGTGGCAAAGAAAATACATCGGATGTCCATTGTTTGTCATCGTATTGACACATTGCACATCATCTCTTCGGCGTGCTTACAGCAATTTCCGGTGCAAAGCACGTAGTTTTGCGATGCAAAAATATACACTCACACACACACACACACACACACACACACACACACACACAAACGTCAAACAAAAGTTACAACACACATGTAGCTGGCCGAGCATATAGTGCGCAGCATCATCAGCAGGCACGATCGTGCCCGGAGAGGACCACCATTTTCCGTTTACGGTTGTGTTGTATGAGCCCGTTAGTGCGTTACACCGTGCACGCTGTACTATTATATGTACAGCGTTTGTGCGCCTCATATACATGTTTGTTCGCTCGATTACTCTGCCATTGCTTCTTCGCTGGCCCCCCCTCTCCGTTCTCTCTGGTAAGCCCCACGGTTGTGCCTGTTAGTTGGGTTGTGTTGATTTAATGAATAAATTATTCCGTTTAGTTGAAACCTAACCTCTTTTTCTTCCACGAGCAACAACACCCCGTCTTCCCGTCTTGCCGTCCCCAAACACAGAAGAAACAATGTGCCCGGAGTGTGGTTGATTTGTTATTAGATTTATACTGGTTGTTTGTGTTCGTTCTTATTTTGTTTGTTGTTTGCGGGGCCGCCATTTTGTGGCAGTGTTTGTGTCTGTGGGAGTTCCAGAGGGCCAGACAACTCAAGACGGTGTACAATTCGGGAGGAAGGTAATTCTGGATGGACGACGAGAGAAACTTCTGTATATGTGGAAATTAGATGAGATTGTTAAGAAAACTTACCACACTCATACTGCTGCTGCTGCTGCCGGGTGGGGTAGGTACGCAAACATACAGCACATGGGAAGGATGATGATTTTCTTCGCCTTCTCTCCATCTCACGTTTCACTCGCAATCCGCACCCGGGGATAGAAGCGGGTCACCGGAAGGTTGAATGTTGATTGCTTCTAGGAGCCGCATGGAGAACACATTCACATTTATTAAGTGTGTCTCTCTGCAGCGGTTGGTTCTGGTCTTTGTCACTGGCCGCCATTACCATCGGCATAAATGTCCTCGTTTTATCTGCTAATGGCGCACTATATGCTGCTGCTGCCGATTGTTGTTAGCCGGGAATGGATAAATGTTTGTTTGTTTGCTTCCTCCGTACGCTCGCAGCAAATCTGGGGCTTTTCTTTTGCGTTTTGGCCCGGCCCGGGAGAAGGGTGGCGGGGAGAGGGAGGGTTTCGGTATTGCGATCATATGCTCCGGCTTCTATTGCGGTTTAAATGATGTGCTTAGCATGGGAAAATTAATTGTACGTTATGTGTGGGGATCTATTTTTACACACTTTGATATTATGCAGAACGTTGCTTCTTTCTTTCATGTTGTTAGATGTGTGTGTGGCGTGTTTTTACTTAATTTATAGTTTAATTATACATTGATGAAACATTTGTTTCCATCAGTTTCTGTCCATTAACATACATTGTTGGCAGCATAACGAGCTTGCTTCAACCGAATGCAAAGGAACAAACATTCGAATAGTTCTACTCACCGCACCACCGTACCAGCATCTTGCCCCCCTCTCTTAGCATGAGTGTACAATTGAATATTCAATATTGACGCACCAGAAACTTGTTAATTATTCTTTAGAAACACTCCTGCCACAGAGCCACGAGAGATGCACGAGAGAAATACATCTTTTGTGGCAATCAGGCAATCGAAACAGAACTTTGATAGTTCTGGGTGTTCGTCGAACGTCGGGTGGTATTCTATTTATTACCACCATCTTACCATCAATCACACACGCACACACACAACAACAACAACAAATTCGGTAGTCTCGCTCACGCACGCACTTACATACGCAGATGGGATGTGTATGGCCAAGGATATGTTGCGTTGTGTTCGTCGCCGCCTCGCTTGTCAATCGTGTCACATATGTTTCCCGTGTATGTCTGAACCTTGTACCGAGGCAACAAAACATCTCCACCCCGATGAGACGGTGAGAGGGATGGGGGGAGAATCGTTTCCAAACTCCATTTACATACACGGTATTTTAATTATTAACTAACCAACCTCCACACCAGAGCCTGAGCACGAGAGATCGTTCCGATTCTTGGAAATGGGTGTGTTTCAGGGCCCTTTTCTGGCGCTGATGGATGTTCTCGTTGTAGTTTTGGATGGAAGGTTTAACCGGGCTTTCACTCTCGTTCCGTAGGCTTAGCTTCTGTTTGAGTTTCCAATAATTCGTTAGGATGGATCTGGTGCCAAACAGCACGGCACCGGTGCGGTGTGTTTGATTTCTTCATTTACTTCACCAGCCAGCAGACGCGCAGGCGTTAACTCGGAAGCGCACGCAATCCCACAGAGGGCAGAGGGGACACTATGCAATCGATAATGACAAACTGTGTGTAGGTTGGCGATGCTAGTGAACAGTTTGGGGACGCTGGTTTCGCAGTGGATAATGGCTAAATATTGATCTCGAATCTAAATGAACCCGTACTAGGCAGGGAAATTAATTAATATTTTTAACTATTCTTCGAACTAACGAAATTCTTTTTATATCATACAATTACAAACGAATATAAATATGAAAATATAAAAATATATTGATGCAGGATGATCAAAAATACGATAAAAGATTTAAAAAATAGTCAAAATATCTTCTCACTTCAACGTGAAAATTCCTTTCTTCGTTACGATCTTTCGCTTAGAATGATGCTTTTATTTTCCCACACAATCGGTCACATTCCGGCAAGGATGGTGCGCGATGCGATAAGTGGCAGAATACAGGGTTTGGCAATAGATAGGATACGGCGTGCCCAACTTATGGAATCGCGCAAACAAATAAGATAAAGCGTACCATTGATAGGGAAACGCGAAACAGTTTAAGGTATCGCGTGATATAAATAGGGAATCGCGTGCACAATTTAGTGAATGCCAAATTTGCCGACCGGTATTGGAGCTGGGTATATATTACCCCGGTTGAAGAGTTGAAATTTAAAAACAAACATTTCAAATTAATGTTGCATGAAATATCGAATTTTGGAGGTACAAAACAGGGATGTAAAATATTTTTTGATAACAATAGGGCATAAAATAATTGATTTTCACCGTCAACCAACAACATTTAATAACATATACAACTAAAGCATTCAAAAATTTGAATTGGATCTTTCAAACATTGTATGTATACACAGGATTTCAAAACACGGGCATATGCTGTCGTTAGGTAAATTCACGGGTATTGAAAATATTTAAAATTGGTCTAGCAAGCGAAGCGTCTAAAGTTAATCCAAGTGTGTAAAACAAGTACTTGTGTCCTGCGTTAAATTTTCTATTTAACACAAATCGTGCGTTCATTTTTGGTGTCGGTTAACATACTTGTAAAGGTACGTATTTGCGCACAGCGACTAAAAGATGCAAAATATTAAAACGCTCTTGCATTATTGTGTGTTTCAGGCGCTAGGGTACAACAGGTATCATTTCCTACTCGCTTAAATGTTGTGACTAGCAAACTGCAAGCGGATAAAGTAAGTTAAAATAGAGCTACGGACCGCAGCAACCGAACTCTGACTTACAAGTGCAAGTGCAAAATGCAGGCAGTTCGATTCAAACGCCCCGACGACGAAAAACCACGAAGATAGAGAGCGTGGTAACGGCGTATGAGAATGGAGCAACGCATGCAAATATTAGCTAAATACTAATCATAAAACTTCAGGCAGTATACGGGATAAACCAAAAGTACCAAACAACATAGCAGATCGACGCCAAGAAACGTGGTGGCAACAGGCATAAAGTGTTGTCGCAAAAAGCCATAAGCGATGTTCGGATGACGAATGTACGGTGACGCTGAAAACACTCGTCGAACGCGGTCCGTGAATAGAGACCTATTCGTACAGTTCATTGAAAAACTAAAGCACACACTGCGTTCGAAAGGTACCCACAGAACCTATCTGGTGATGGATAACGTGGCTTTCCATAAAACAGCTACCGTAAGAACCGCTATCGGAAATGATGAATACAAACCTCTATATTTACCACCCTACTCACGTTTTTTTAACCCAATCGAAAATCTTTTCAGTCAATGGAAAACTTTGTGAAAAGAAAAAGTCCTGAAAATGAAGATCAATTGATGGAAGCGATCAGGAATGACTCCAACCTAATAAGCACACAGGATTGCGAAGGCTACATCTCGAACATGTGGCAATACATGTTCCGGTGTTTGAGAGGAGAAGAAATTTTAGATTAAGTTTTAGACAATTGTTTAGGTAATAAGATGCTAGATTTAATGTGTAAATAATTTAGTAAATAAACTAACGACTCTTTTAAAGAGACGAAATGTGTTGATTTTATGCTTTAGGCTTGTTGTAACATCAGCACATATCCTCGCTGACGTAAATGTCCTAACGGGTCATCCGGCATAGGTTCTGAGGCTTGAGGAGTTGTTAGTCCTGCGAATCGGGCAGTTCCCTGACCGTGGTGGTTCCTTTCCTATGGTGGTAACCATAGTATTACCTAATCATTAATGTGATTAATGAGAGTGTCCTCGCGTAGTCATCCGAATGATCGCCAAACCGAGGCTACTCATTTACCGATAACGGTGGGTTATTGATGAGTGCCCTGCGCTCGGCTTCTGGTGTGCACAACACAACAAATAAATATTATTTTTGAAGAACCAACTCACAACATGGCACATATGATGGATATGTTCCGAGTCCTTAGCTTTGGGACGGTGATGGTGGCCGCCGCTCCTCTCGCTGATCATCCTTTAAGCGTGCGCATGCTGACGTTGAATCCCACTTCATCCTGGTAGATTAGGCCATTGTCCGGAACTTTCCGAGCTATTTCGTAAAACTGCGTAGCATATAATTTCCGATCTTCGATTGTTGGCAGTGAGTTGCGCCGTTCTAGGATCAGCTTAACCATCTTCAAGGAGTAGTTGAAGCCTTTTATTTACTTCGCAATAGTAGTAGTGAAAACTTGCACACCGTGGTTTTCCGATACTTTTTCGACGAGTGTTTTCAGCATCACCGTACATTCGTCGTTGATCCAGCTCCGAACATCGCTTATGGCTTTTTGCGACAACACTTTCTGCCTGTTGCCACCACGTTTCTTGGCGTCGATCTGCTATGTTGTTTGGTACTTTTGGTTTATCCCATAAACTGCCTGAGGTTTTATGTTTAGCATTTAGCTAATATTTGCATGCGTTGCTCCGTTCTTATACGCCGTTACCACGCTCTCTATCTTCGTGGTTTTTCGTCGTCGGGGCGTTTGAATCGAACTGCCTGCATTTTGCACTTGCACTTGTAAGTCAGAGTTCGGTTGCTGCGGTCCGTAGCTCTATTTTAACTTACTTTATCCGCTTGCAGTTTGCTAGTCACAACAATTAAGCGAGTAGGACCTGTTGTACCCTAGCGCCTGAAACACACAATAATGCAAGAGCGTTTTAAAATTTCGCATCGTTTTAATCGCTGTGCGCAAATACGTACCTTTACGAATGTTTGTGTTTTATGTTAACCGACACCAAAAATAAACGCACGATTTGTGTTAAATCGAAAACTGAACGCAGGATACAAGTTATTGTTTTGCACACTTAGATTTAACTGGATAATTTTAGACGCTTCGCTTGCTAGACCAATTTTAAATATTTTCAATACCCGTGAATTTACCTAACGACAGCATATGCCCGTGTTTTGAAATCCTGTGTATACATACAATGTTTGAAAGATCCAATTCAAATTTTTGAATGCTTTAGTTGTATATGTTATTAAATGTTGTTGGTTGACGGTGAAAATCAATTATTTTATGCTCTATTGTTATCAAAAAATATTTTACATCCCTGTTTTGTACCTCCAAAATTCGATATTTCATGCAACATTAATTTGAAATGTTTGTTTTTAAATTTCAACTCTTCAACCGGGGTAATATATACCCAGCTCCAATACCGGTCGGCAAATTTGGCATTCACTAAATTGTGCACGCGATTCCCTATTTATATCACGCGATACCTTAAACTGTTTCGCGTTTCCCTATCAATGGTACGCTTTATCTTATTTGTTTGCGCGATTCCATAAGTTGGGCACGCCGTATCCTATCTATTGCCAAACCCTGTATTTGGATGCCTTCAGTGAAGAGCAAAAAGGCTGATGTTCAATTAAAATCACAATGTGAATGAACTGCTGCAAACCGTGCTGAGCCGTAGTCTGTTGTGTTGTGTTGTTGTCTGGTTCGGTGCTCAGGATTAAGTGCTCTTCTTCTACGTTCGTTTATCCGCTAATAATGGCGCAAATGAAGGAACGAACCAATGGCATTAATTAAAAAACTTAAACGATTTACGATTATTGGTGACTTTTGTTTATTACGCTCGCCAGTTCCCATGCCATGCTATTGGTGTTTGTGCCTTTGTGTGTGTGACCAGATTATTGATTTCAATACAATTGAATAGTCAACATAAAAAAGAATATTTAATTTTGTTACCAAAAAAATGTAAAAAATTGCTTTATTAAATTACGGAAGAATTAATTTCATTTTTGAACAACAATTACTTTTCATTACTTTTCCATTTCATTATTGATCGTACTACTATTGATTGTTAAATAACTTAGCATATAATTTTATCATACGATTTTTTCTTCCACTTAAGTGAAGAAAGAAAGCCATTTTCTTCTGAGTCTTAAAAAACGGAACGACCTGTGTCAATAAAACTTATTTGTCTGTGCCAATTGGTTAATCTTGATGCCAGCCGTGCATGGTGCGTGAGGCACATAACACAAATAAAACGAACAGAAGAGCGAACGAAGGAAACAGAAACTTCCAGCAGAAGTAGTTATAATGAAATAACGAAATTTCACGGCACGAACTGCAGGCATGAGGGGGGGGATGCGAACCATTTCCACACACAACCAATAAAACGATGCCCAATCGACACGGCCATCATCAACAGTGAGGTCCTATGTAATTGGTTGCCTTTATATGGGTGGTTCGGTGTTAGTATGTATATGGTCCAAGATCGATAGATAGCAGCTCCTGATGGTGATGCACAATGACGCCTGATGATGCCAATAGTAGTAGCCACCACCATGTTGTATGGCGGAGAAAGTGGAGCGGGTGATGAGCAGAACACGTTGCACTAAGGATCGCCAGAGCCTCGCTCGGCTACGTTGGTGAACGCAGTCTAAGGAATTGGTTCTTTGCAAGAGCCTGGCCGAGCTAGGGAAAGAAAACGGTACGATAAAAACGCTTCTATTGTGGTGTGCTGCCCATGAGGATGAGTAGGAATGGAAGCCTGGATCAATGGGGGAGGGAAGTGATGGAAGGGAAAATGAAAAAGAGAACTTTAATGTATTCTATGATACCACAGCATTACCATTACATAACGTAATACTGAAGCAAATGGCACAGCAGCAGCAGCAGCGGCTAAAGCAAAACTACGTGATGCATTATTCAGAATGAATATATTTATAGCTTATACAAGCACACCGAGCGCGAGGCGAAGCGAACGTTTGACTGGATTTGACTGGCACAGGAGCAGGCAAACCGACCGACACACACAGTCCGCATCGTGTTTCTTGTAATGTTTTATTCGTTCATTTTTGTTTCACCTACCGTGCACACACGTCGCTTCCCTTCCCCGGTCCGTTTGCAGATTGTTTGTTTACCTTATCGGATAGATTCATCGCTCTGGTCCGTATGCTCCTTAATGCTTTGCTCGCTTTATAGATGTATCTGCCCATTTTGGTTGAATGTATTTTTCTGTTATTTCTTTTCGTTATTTTTCGTTTTTATTTGCCTGCTGCTGCAAACGTGTACTGGCAGTAAACATTTCTTTTAAATTAATGATCCATCTCTCTTGGAGAGATAACATTTTTCTCTACTTCGTCCCTTCGCTACTATTGCACGGTGGGATATCGCAGCGCTAATAGACGGACATTTCAGTTTTTGTTAAAGAACTAATATGTTTTAGTAACGAAACGAGAAAAATTAAGGCAAATTTAATAAAAAGGGACGATTAGTAAGATTTTTTAAGTTGATTTTTTTATTTTCGAACTCTGCTCAAACAGCTTCCTTTAATACCAAACACAGTGGTACCTCGAGATGAGATTCGTTTAATTCGTGTCGTAATTTAATTCGTATCTCCTCAAAGCACTTTTCTTGTTAAAATTAATCGAAATATCAATGATTCGTTTCGAGAAATAAAACATCCTTGATTATGTTTTGATAAGTATTTTTGAACAAAATTTTTAAGAACTGATCATTAACGAGTCCGTACTCTTCAAATTTATCCAGTTTTCTAACAATCTTCTCGATCACTGATAATTCAGTGTTCTGGTCTATAACTACAGCATCTTCCATATGGTGGTTTATGTCCCTGTGGTATCATACAATTCAACTACATGATCTAGTCTGATCAATATTGTTTTATTGGCATATCACGATGTAAAAGAGCAAAAGTTTCAGTCGCCAGAGCAAAACTATTCCATCACATAAGGGCAAAATTAGAGAAGCAAACACACAGACTTTGGTCTAAAATGGGCTGTTAAATACATTAAAAAAAGACAACCAAACACAATCAAAAAACATTCAGCGTGCCTTGGTGGTGTGCAATGATGTAATGTGCGATTGCTCGTATCTTAAAACTTTCGTACCTCGAGGTACCGCTGTATGTATTGATCATGGAAGAAATTTACTCTTCTTCCTTAGTTAAGAAGCTTTGACAACACACAAACACTTTTTCATTTTATTTTACTTACTTTACTTTACTTTTTGAATCTTTTTACACAACTTTCCATTCATTTTCTATTGATTTATTTATTTTTCGTTAGAACAGCCTGGCCGTATCGACTCTTATTTTACCACGTAGCCGGAGATAGTCAGTCCTTGCTACGGTGGAATGGTGCGGATGAGATTTTGGTCCGGTCCGTTCGTGTGAAGATCGACTCCGGCTACCATTACGCCTTTTACTGTTGAATTAGTCTAGATAAAATTATGCGATTGCATTTGCTCATTACTTTTTATCTAGTTTAACTAAATTTATAATAATAATATCAAGACTCTTTTTGTTTTTTGCTTAATGTCCGCCTTCTATCCCAGCAGTGCTGTGGGGGTGGATACAAGTCCGTTTTTCGAGTGGGTAAAAGGCAATTTATTGCAAACAAAACCAAAAAAAAAACACGCTCACAAACGTGTAAACGGAGAAGATAAAATTTACGATTGTGAAAGAAAGTAACAAAAGTATAACAACATCTTACCAAATGCACAAATATCAGATGGTGCCAGCACAGCAACGTTGATGTTGGCGTGTGTTATATTTGCTACCAACCCTGCAAGTAAATAGTAAAGGAACCCAAAGGGGGGAAGGTGGGCGATTTAGTACCGTGTGTGTGTGTGTGTGTGTGTGTCTACTACCACCTCAAAAATTTACCGCGTGGTAGTAGTAGCAGTAGTAGTACAGTTTTCCCTAGCGTGGGAATGTTGAAACCTTTGCAGCAAACAGCACCATTTCACAACGTAAACGAATTTTTATTAATATCACATTACATTACATTTCCCATTTTCCTTATCTTACTTGTCCTACTCGCGTATATCGCGTCGGGTCTGTTTTGTGTGTCCGGTGGTGGTGGTGGTGGTGGAGAAATTTCTCTCTTGCCGGGTAATACTTATCAATTTATATGTGCACTGCTCGGTTTTCTGATGGTATACCATTAAGTCCAGAAGGCGCTCATCTTTTGCCATCATCATCCCCCAACGAACCCACCCACACGCGGCCTCTGGTCCCCCCCGCAACGGCAAATGGTACGCTCTCTACCTCCCCCCATATGATATAAAATTATTTTGTCCATATAGCTCGCATATTTATCTGTGTGTGTGTGCACGTTGTATGTGTGTCTCTTAATATCAAGAAACGGAAAATGGATGGTTATGTGTTCGTTAGAAAATAATAAATTTTAGAACATGTCTTTTCTACTCCGCATAAAATATTGTTGTTTTCCGTGACCCCATTGCCCTTAACTCTGCCCTGTCCCTTTCCCACTTCCTGCACTGTCCGTCTCGTTCGCACTCACTCACACTGTGACGCGGTAATCCACCTTTTCCGTCCCGTTTCCACCAATCCTGCCCATCGAAACCAACGACGACGACGGAATGGCTTGACTTTTCGTTCGGAAGTTTATTTCTCGGTTTTACGTTTTTCCCAAACAAAGTTTTTCGTTCACAAATAGCACACACCATCGTGTTCTTCTCTTTCACCCGCTCCAGTGGTTGCAGTCTTCAGTGTATGTGTGTGTATGGGTGTGACTTTTATTATTATTATTATTATTGTTGTTATTATTATTATTTTCTTCTCATGTTTTCTCGACTAAAACTTTATAATACTCGCTTTTTCGTTTTTCGGGGTTTTTTTTTTTGCGGTGCCTAGTTGCGGACCAAGTTTGTGGTGCGTATAATTTATAGTTGCATAAAATGTTTCTTACCAAAAGCACGAACCAGCACTCATTTCTTTGCGTCGATCGATCGGCTGGTGGAAAGTTGTTTGGTTGTTCCGCATTTACCGTTTTCGTCGGCGGGTTGGGTTTTATTTTATTTTTATTGATTTATTTGTTTATTATTTCCTTTTGCTTATGAACAACCGACACTGGCTCTCTAGCGAGTGGCAACGGATTTTGTATAATAATTTCTCTACGTCCTGTCTTAATATTATAACAACACACTAGTTGTTTAGTTGGTACCTTTTACCACCTCTAATAATGAAATTACTTTTTCGAATACGCTCGTCCTTAGACGATGTTGCACATCAAACATCGTCGTTGCAGTCCGAGACCCCTTCGGTGCGACGCTCTGAAATGGACGAAATCGAATTAAGCCATAATCGATGAATGAACCGAGAATGGTACGGAATTAGCGAAGAGACCCATCACCGTGTGTTGTTCCCCTTGCGGAATGCGCCGTGCACCGTGGTGGTTCGGTAATGGAAAATCAATTCCAAATCGATCCGTGGCTCATTTTTGGAGGAAATTAAAGGCCCCCCATGCGCTAAAGGCAGAAATTATATCTTTGCCGGATTGCAATTATCATCATCATATGCTTCCCGTTTTCGGGTGGCGAATTTTCCTCTACTATGTGTTACTGGCGTCAGACAGGTTTAAGCTTAAGCTTTGCTATTGTTTCGCGTTTCTTATGTATTCGTGACATGTGAGCGACGGTTTAAATAATAATTGGTTAATAAAAATGAATTGCGTTCTATTAATTCATCCCCTCGAATTAAGAAGTATGTGGCTTCATTTTGGGAATGATTGGGCTATGACACACTTAGTGGTGGGTTTAACTAACGGTTAGCAGAATTTGTGCAAATATTTCATAACATTGAGACCGTCATTCGTTCAGTTCGAAGATAATTTGAATTTGTTTAGAAGGCTGGTGAATTTTACTCCCACAGCCCTATTAGACACTGTTATTCGGTGAGCGCACACATGAGGACGATGTGAAGGAATAAATCACAAACGCTTTTAATCGCAACAACAAGCTCAATTTTGCAATTCTGTAGCGTATGTAAGGCTTTTTTGCCTGAAAAGTCCTTCCGACAATCGATGAACCTCAGGCTTTTGAAAGTGGTTGGTTGGACGATTGTTTAAAAATACGCATCAAATGTTAATGCCTCTTTTCATCAAATAAACGCAATTTCAATGCTCATTCAATTGCTATTTTAGTATCCTGATTATAGTACGCTTTAGTCATACACACAAAAAGCGTTAAATGTAACACTTTTACACATGTTTTTTGTAAATGAATAAGAACATTTTAAATCTCATGGTGGTACAGTGTGTAATGGCCTTAATCGCTTCTAGTGTTCATTAACTCAATGTCAATGGATGAATGGGTACTCTTTTCCCCTGTTTTTTTTTTTATTTGTTGGCAAATAATTGTATTTATTTTGTTATTGTTTCAATTTGTTCTATTTATTTTGTTGGTTTTATTGGTGATTCGTCTTTAGTCTTTTTTTTTAGAATAAAATTATTACATTAAACCGCTGTTATACCAAATTTAAATGTGAATTCCCTTTGCTATTATTTACCCTACCAATGGTTTGCAATTTAAACCGCTCGCACCAGCTGACAAGGCTAGTTGTGATAGTGTGCAACTGGGTTGGGTGGGTTGCGTTTAAGAAGAGAAAAAAAGCAAACCCCTTGTACACCACCCCCCAGTGCTGAAAAACCCCGGAAGGAGATTTGTTTTGCTCCTATACCCGGTGGCCTACCTATCAGTGGGTGCATGCGTGTGTTTGTGTGTGAATGAGTGGAAAATAAAAACAAACCCCACAATGCCGCCACCCTCCCACCAGTGTGGGGCGTCCCCGTTCGAGTTGGGTCTTCCCTTGGGTTTGACTTTCGCTCTCTCTCTGCACATGCTTTACCCGAAGCGCCAAAAAAGCACGTGGTGTGTTGTCGGCGGCATCGTCGTCGCGTGGTACACAGAATCGCGCGCGTAGCCCATCGTCGCCCACCACCACCACCACCCGTGTGGAGAAAGAGAGTCGGAAAACCCCATCACCATCATCATCATCGTCGCTGAGCATCATCCCTCCTCGGTGTGGTGCAAGGCCTGCCTGACCCGCGGCGGATTCCTGCTACACACTTTAAAATCATGCTCTTGCGCTGCCCCTGCGCTGCCGTGAACGCGTGCCGACGACATCACAGGGCCAATGCGCGGCACTGCTTGCCTGGGGGGGGAGGGTTGCTTTTTTTTGCCTTCCCGTGCTGCTGCGTGCTGTTGTGTACCCGATTTTGAGAGTGTTTTTTTGTTTTGTTTTCGGTTTTCGCTTTCCCTAGTTGTTGCGGCCACCTTTTTACCACCACCACCACACCCAGCTGTGACCGTCTGATCGGACCGGGGGGAGGGGTGGTAATCCTTTGGGATGTCCTTGCTGTGTTTGCAGCACGCCGAGACGAACCGAACCGCTTACTGACCTTCATTTTTTGTGTTGCGTGTTTTTTTTGTTTTGTTTGTTTCTTCTGTTTCTCCACACTCGCAGGGAGCGTTTTTTTTTGCGTGAGTTCGTTCTCTTTGGAGCATTGCGCTTTGCCATTGTTATGCCACGAGAGCGGCGGGCAATGTTGTGAAATAATTTCACTTTCTTCCAAGCAAAAGCATCGTATTTCCACAGGCTTTCGTTCCTTAATACTACATACATCCTTAAAAAACGTTTAACAAACTTTACATAAAGTACGATTAGAATTCAAATTTTTCAACGGAAATTTATTACAACTAGCTAATCAGCCCGGTTACAGGGCTATGCAACAGAATTCCGTTGTGTACGTAAACTCAAAGATGTTTAAAAAGAGGATTTCTTCCCAATTGGTGGACGTTATTAATTTTATTGTATTTTTTTATTATTATTTTTTCTAATATAGTATATCCCCGTATACTAATATAGTTTACCTCGTATACTAAATAGTATATCCCTAGTATACCAAATTAGTATATATTTATTTTATTTCTGTCATTTCTGGTCTTCCTTTCTCAAATTCTCAAATTGCGCATCTGTGAACGTCGATAGGTGTAACTTCCATTTGGTAAAATAGTACACATGGAAACATAAATTGTTGGCGAGGGGATCATAGAAGGCCTAGCGAAAGAAAGCAGTTTAAAGAAAGAGTTGGGAAATCAAAAAAGCTCCACAAAAAAAAATGATCCATGGATGTGGGAAATAATGTTACCATGGAAACGTTATGCGTCGCCTCCTACTAATATTTGTCTAGCGATCGTGCAACATATTTAATGGCACAATGTCTACACTGTGCTTAACACATGCCGTTCAATGCTCTCTCGACGAATTCTACACAACTTTTTTTACCTTTTAGCTATTTATTCTCTCCCTTTTCCGGGGCACATGTTATTAATTTTAATCTATCTTCATCCTAGAATGGATTGGAATGTGTTTCGTTTGTTCCCGCTCATTTAACTCGTTTTGGGTGCGATTATGCACGAATGTGTTGTGAAAAATAAATTGTACCATCTTAATAAACACTTACAAAACCGGTGCACATAAAACAGGGAGGGGAACAACCCAGAGCTTTATATTATATCGTAACCCGTTCCGGAATTATCTGGTCCGTTTTTTTTCGTTTGATTGAGTGTAATCTTTAGTTTCTTTCCTTCTTTCTTTATATTTTCCGTTGTTCTCTCTCCCTCTCTCCCTCTCAATCCCCCCTCGTTCTGACTCACAAACATGCCAAACACACGATGCTATTAAATCACATTTTTTATGAATTCATATGATAATGGTCCCTAGCCGGTGCGCGCGGTCAGAAAGTGCAGAAAGGTCCGGTTTCCTCCTGTCCCCTTGCCTGTGCCTCTGTTGGCCACGGACGAAATAGATTGTTCGGGTTTTCGCGGTCCCGTGCCCATATCGGACATTCCTTCGTAGTAGCAGCAGCAGCAGCAGCAGCAATGTTATTGAGCACCGAAAGCTATATTGTTGTATACTTTAATGGCAAGCCGTTTCAGTGTTTTGATGTCTCTTCTAAACTTTACTCATATTTTCCATCCCAGCAAGTTGTTCGGGTCCGTACGCGATGTTTTTTTTTTTCTGGGGTCGAAACCGAAATGGTAAAACCAAGTTTTTGCACGAAGAAGCAGAAGACATGGCAGCGCCAATGTGCAATGGCCATTAAAAAGTTTCCAAACTTTTGCGGTTTAGACGTTTTAATATAGCGCGTTCTTCGATAAAGTTGGGAGTTCGAGTTGCAATCTTAGTTTGTGTGTGTTTGTGTGTGTGGAGTGATATTGTCTGCAGTTGATGGAAGTCGTCTTCGATCGATCCCACCGCTCGAGAAACGTCCAAAGTCGTCGACTGCAAAGAGACACCCCGCCGCCGGTTGTGTCGATGGAGAACAATATGCTAACGAGAACCTTATTGCTAATTAAACGATGAATGCTCTTATCCGTAACGAAAAAGGGGGGGGAGCAAGGGGTGGCAAACAAGGAGTAATGTTAACTTCCCCCACCAAAGGGCAAATCGTGTGGAGATGTTCATGTGGTTTTCATCCATCATCACTTTCCATCTGCAAAACTGTGCGCTTGGACCAGCTCGGCACACACAATCTCTCTCTCTCTATCTCTCTCTCTGTCTCGTTTACCTACTCGCTCAACCACACAGTAACACACGTACAAAAATACGCACACATACAGGACACTGACAGCAATCTTACCGGAAGGGTACCGGTGGAGCTCTCCGATCATCAATTGCATTAAATGCGCAACTTTGTGCTCTCCGTAGTAATGACATCAAAAATAGGTACTCCTCAACAAAAATGGCGCGCTGCATCCCTATCCCGGCGGCTATAGGGCAAATCTTGTACACACACGTACACCGTCTCGGCACACGTACAAGCAAGCGCAGCTCTCGTTTCGTCTAGCAGAATTTGTTGCTCGATCGATAAGGCCACAGCACACACTATGACACAGCTATGCAAGGAAACCCACAAGAGCGCGCACAAGTTTTATTATTATCGGTTTTGGCACCTTGGCAAGTTTGTGTTGCTTGTGTCTGTCCGGGCTCTCTCTCCGGTGGTTTGCTGGAAACGCACATGAATGGAAATCATAATGAATCATAAGCTTAATGTTTGCGTTCCTACCTTAAGAATGGCCCAGGGACGAGAACGGTGGAGCGCTGCTGTGGTGCAAAAGTTTCGGTTGGAACGGAATGACGTTAGGTTTTGGTATAAAGGTATCCTCCTCTCTCTGGCACTCTGGCAGGGGTAGGGATGATGTGTCGTACCTGGGGCCGGCGCGGCCAGAGCCGGTTTTATAACCGCCGGACCAACGCTCCTCCTCAACTGCTGCACGCGCTCTAACCGATCGGTCGCTGCTAGCAAGCATGCTGTTTGAGTAAGTGTATTGAGCATAAATTCAATTGAATAATATCCTATTTTATGTTCCGAGAGTGCCCCGTGTCTGGCGCTGCTATGTACTCCGGTTCAACGACGACGACGACAACAACCAAAACCCGGGAACGGAGCGTGTGTGTGTGTCTGTGTGTCTGTCATGGCATTCGAATAGATGGAGATTTATACGATGGCAGAAGGTCTGCCTTAGCATTAGCATTAATTTTCTGTGCTAGAAAGATAAATTATTCGTCGTGTTTTTTTTTGTTGTTGCTGCTATTCGAACGAATGTTGAACTTCCTCTCGCTTCTTTAGGTACAGTTTCGGTAGCTCTTTCTCGCTCTCTATCTCGATCTATCTCTCTCGTTCGACTGGTTTGCTCTCTTTCTCTCTTGTCAATGTCTCTTGAAATTCACAAAACTAATCCTAACCCCCACCCCACATACATTCACCCCTTGCCTCCCCACCCCCCTCTCCACCCCCTGGGTCCAATCATACAAAGTATAGAACGTGCTTAATTTTCATGAAAATAAATGCTACATAGTTAAACAACCATGCTCGTGCACATGCTAGCTGGTAGTTAAACAACCACACACACACTACAAGTTTAAACTGAGAATCGTACGGCTGGGAATAGTATTCTGTGTATACTCGAACCCCCCCCCCCCCCCCTACTTTAGAGACTCGAAGGAAAACTCTGGCTTTAGGTGAAAAAAAGAAACAAGGAAAAGCCAGTGGCCTCCACTCTCTTTGGAGGGAGGGGGTGGCGTAATGGTAGAAAACTGGTGGAAAATCTTAACGACCGAATCGAAGCAGCCCGTGTGTGCACACACAGGCACACAAACTGCACTGCAAAAAGGCAAAGGTAAATGTTGAAGTTTTATGATCCTTTTGCGATGAGAATCCGATCGATGATTGTCATCTTGTGCAGCTCTCCCACTATGTTGAAGAAAGGGGATGAAAGGGGAGTTTAGAGAGGCGAGGGGGGGGGGAATGTGATGTGATGATGTGAGGAAAGTTTTACCTTCCACACTCGCTCTCGCCCAACAAATCCGAACCGATCACATCGCATGGAGATATTCGAGTTCCTGGGCGAATTTTCCCATCCGATATGTTACACAATGTGCACGTTTTACTTCGCTTTACAATGTTGGGCCCCCCCACGGAGGGGCATCACCGCTAAAGGGCTGGTCCCCCCCCCCCTTGCATTCGTTTGACTTTTGGCTTATTTCTGGCCGATCTTGCCACCATATCACGTGGTCGAGGACGGGTGTGAGAGTGCTGCTGCCGGAAAAATGAAGCACAAACATTTTTACGTTATTTCTTTGTTGTAAAATGGCCCCACAAAACAAGCACACAGCACAGAAGCTTTGAGACGTGAAAGCACCAGGGCAAAAGATGCTGCTAACCATCTCTATACGAGTTTTGTTTTGTGATTCTTGAGATGAGGAGAGATTCGAACGGGAATGCGAACTTCCAATACCTGCCTGGGAGAAAGGTGTGGATCGGGAGTGAAAGGAGAAAGGGGGAAAGGCGACGAGGGTGGGTTCCCGTGGGGGAATAAATAATTTCTTGTTATAAAACTTTGTATTCGTTTATTCGTCGTGTTTTTCGACCCTACTCCTGTCTGGCACATCATCATCTGTAGAAAAAAGGATAGAGCGAGAGAGAGAGAGAGAGAGAGGGAAAGAGACAGAATTGTACAACTGATGCTGTGATGTTCTGTTTGTTTGAATGTTTGCTTCACCCGGTTCCACCTTGTACCCTCTGGTTTCGTACTTTAGTTGAATATTTTATCTCATTTCATTTCATTCCGTTTGTCGTTTCGGTCTTTATTATTTGCTTGTGTGTTTTGCTTCGCACATCGCATTCGGTGTGCTTTTTTTCCATCCATCATGCATATCATGTATTTATGGCAGAAAGCACTTACCATGTTTCCATTCTTTCCCTTATTTGGGGAATGTTGAACCCTTTTTCGGGTTCGTCTCTAGTTGTGCTGCTCACTGTGTGTCTGTGGTGAGCTGGTTTTATTGTTTGCTTTTTCGCTGTTGTTTCGCTTGTAGTTTCTTGCTGTGCTGTGAGAGCCCGTGTTGTTTTAGGATTATAGAAAGCAATTTAAAGTTTTATTATTTGAAAATTATTAAAAGTTTCTTATTTTGATGAAACAAAACTTATAATTTAATTTTATAAATTGTCAAATTTTTGCTTTTCTGCGCGCGCATATTCAAAATCTCATCTCGCAATCACACAGCTTCTTCTCACTGTGTCTCACCCACTCGTTCTCATCACTACCACTACTGTTTCCCTTTTTTTCCCACCACCGGTAGAAAAATCCATTCCCATTGCGGGCTAATTGCATGTTCGCAAGCATAAACTACCCATCCGAGAACCGTTGGCTGAGCCAAAACAGGGGAACGATCGAGCATCATCGGGTACGACGCCACACACACACACACACTCGAGCATGAGATGAGCATAAAACTCACCCCGAGAGCAGGCAGGCGAGCTGTAGCGGTGAGCCAACCGACAATAGTGTGCGGCGTCTCCCTTCCGCCCCACCCCAAAAACTCTTCCAGAAAGAGAGAGAGAGAGAGCAGTTCCCGATAGCATCTTAAAGTTACTTACATCCGTCCAATCCGGGACGTATTTTCTTCTTATATGTTAGCATATAATAGAAGCAATAAAATAGAAATAAATTTATAAATTAATAAAACGCTGCGCAACCGCAGTACGGCGCTCGGCACAATCTCGGCACGTTCGGGACCGTTCGTCCGTGTTGTTTGTTGGAAACATCAACGGCAGCAGTCGTCGTCGTCGTTGTCGACGGCTTCTTCATGTCGTGTGCTTTAGCAAAGAAGTATGCTGCTTAGGCGACAGCGTATGGACAGGGAGGTTGCGCACTAAGCAGAAAGGTCAACAACAGCTCTCTATTGCTGCTGCTAGACGACCGAATCGTTACCGGTAATCTATGTATCGTAGCCCAACTCTCGGTGCTACATAAAATCGGCAGCATAAAATCTTATGCTGGATTAGAGGTATGGTTTTGGAATGATGTCGGGACCGTGGAGTACATTTGCTGCTCTTGTTGACACTTTCCCCGCTCTCTCTCTCTCTCTCTCTCTCTCTCTCTCTCTCTCTCTCTCTCGCGATTCCTCCCACTCCCCCTCGCGCAAAATGATCTCATGAGTTGGGTTTTCCTCTCGCGAGGCTCGCGGGTAAATGTGCGGGAGCTCATCACCTGTTCGCTCTCACGCGCTGCGGTGAAAGAGCTCACTCTCGATATGTCTCGCGCGCTGCTACCATATGTTTTGCGCTTCTCGTTTTTTCCTTCGCTCGGCTTCTGTTTTGATCGCGCTTTTCCGTAACCACGTGCCAGGGGTTGAAGGGGTAGTTGCGGAGGCTGACTTCTACACACACACACACACTCTTACACACACAGATGTAAAGGAAGGACGAGACTCGGGATTTAATGCTCTGAAAATTAAACGTTACCGCTCACGCACACACACACATACACACACACGTTCATGAGCCGTGGGGTATTAATACCACTACCACCACCACCACCATCACTCAACGGAATGGGTTTTTTCCCGACACAAAGGGAAAAATGAGAAGGATTTTCCAACCCATCGTCATCATCCTCCAAGTTCCTCGCCCCGTAACGACTGCGTCGCAGATATAACATAAAAATAGCAATAATTATACTAAAAGTTGAAATATATGTATTAAATTTTATGTCCACCCCCCATGTTCGCTTTTCTGTTATAACCTTCCCCGGGATTACGGTTTACGGGTTTCACCATGCTGGCAAATGCCATGTTCTCTCCCCTTCACCAGGCACACACCCCTCCCAACGCCCCCGGATCCACTTACATTCCCTGCCGGGTGTCTAGTGTGTGTGTGTGTGTGTGTGTGTGTATTATTTGATTTTCCCTCAGCACACACACACACACACTTTTCCCCGGTGCGCCGGTTTTCCCATTCCGCTTCGGGTACTTATTTTGTTATTTTCATTTTCTGATTTTACTATATTTCTTCGGATAGAGGGAATTCTATTTTCACAAGATCTAGATTACGGCCCTTATTTCGGGCCCTTCTTTCCACGGGAAATGTATACTTTTGCACAAGTTTTGCGCTGCTACTCCATTTATTTGCTTCCCACCACTACCAACACCACGGCGCTCCTCGGCACATCCCTTGGTCCGAACCTGTAATTCCCTACCACGGTTTTGTATGTACTACTTGGTAGTTATGTTCGTTTGTTAAAATGCTTCCTTCCGACAAGAGGTATACCAATATAACAGTACGGTACACACACACACAGGGTGGTTCGGTGTGTTATCATTATTTTCGATGGCTACGCGATCGTAAGAGAAAGATATGGAACGCGGGAGTACAGGGATGGTTGTATGGATTTGACATTGTTATAATGTTGTTTACAGGCTTAGCAGGCTGGGTTTTTTTCCACCTTTCCTTTTCCGCTTTCGCTATTTGCGTAAGAATTTACGTCCTTGCTTACGTGTTTCTGCTGATTGTTTCTTCAATCTCCGCTTTGCAACAGGGCAGTTGTAGCACCTTCCACTGTGCTTGTTAAACATTCTTTTATTTTATTTTAATGCTCATCCCCCTCCAAAAAAAGACCGCCACTTACTCCGCCGCCACCGCTCCACCTTATCAGCTAAGCCTCTTCAGCAGCACCATTACCATTCACCGATAATACCATGGAAATCGATCGCACAAGTCGTGAATCATTCATTAGTCCCCGCTTGCGCTTGTTTTGTGGCGCTTCCCGACCAACGACGACGACGGAAGGGCATGACATTTGCATTGCAGCATTGTGTTTTCGATGTATTTTGCGATACATCGCAAAAGGGGCGCGCGAATCGCTATGTGAGCATGGTGCAAGTGGTTGTCCAGGACAGGAGCGCGGACATGAGCGCCTGCAATTTAAGGGTGAGGGGTGATGGGGTTTGTCAGTGTGTATTCACACACCGCGCGGAGCTGGCTGGCAAATGCAGAACAGCTTAATGAAGCAATTAATTTTAACCCACGGTGTGCGGAGCCCCCTTGCCGAATATCTTCCCCGACTTCTTCGCACCTGACAGTCAATACTGATGCAAATGATTATGCGTCTGTCGAATGATAATACCTTCGACCGAAGAGCCATAGTAAATTGTGTAGCCATAGTAATGGTTTCGAAGATGTATTTTAGATAACGCACGGTGTGGAATTACTTCCACTTTTGATATTTAAAACGTGCTATTAAACGAGGGAGATGTTTGTCTATTTTCCGTCCATCTCATCCCATGATCGTGTGCATGGACCGCTCTCGACCACCAGATGGTTGATGTGTGTATGGTTTTGTTTTGTGGGGCGTTTGAGTTCAAGTTGAACAGGATAAACCTTGTGTTGTATTAGAAATGCTTCCTAATTTCTCGATCAGCAAGCTGAAATCGAGCCGAGACAATAAAACCCAGCACAGTTTGCAAAAGTTGGAGAAAGTGTGAAGAATTCCTGATCGATTGAATAGAATCCTGTAAATGGCTCTGGACAAAAAGACAATATAATTTTACAAACAAGTCAAAAACATATTTATTGTGAGGTTTACAATGAGTTTGTTTGAAGGCAAAAATCTAGACCATACCATTTAAATAAAGTTATAAAATAGAACACTTTTAAAAGCTTTGCTTTAGACAAAGCAATAGTAATTTATCTGTACACACTAAGTTATCCCCTATTGGTGACTCCTTTCCTACGTCATGACATATTACGAATGTAAATCCTAGGACACACGATCCCGAAGATATTATTGCCCTGCAGAACAGAAATACAATTCGAAACGAACGGTTTAGCTGGAGCTACATCCAGATGAACATCATTTTCCATGAAACTCGTGCAATGTAATGTTATGCAAATGTGAGATACAATGTCACATTGTTCCCCCGTTGCGTACCTTCACCCTTGCGTTTGTGCCCTGTCATCGGGGGACGAAGAAGTGAGGTGAAAGAAAACGGAGAACTCTGAGTTCTCCCATAAAAGGCACTCGGGGACTACGAGGAACGGGTAAAAGACTTTACTTTAGTAGCGTGGGATCTGATTTATGTTTTTATATTATTGCTTGCATGTGCGCCTGCATACGAAACAGGCTGTTAATTCCACACCAATCGTTATCACCTCACCATCGCGCGCGTTCAGCTCAGTTCTATTTCAAACGGAAAAACAAGAAGCATCTTTGTTAATTCGGGAACGAAAAAGTGTTTAAAAAGATCCTTCAGCATTTCTTCGCGCAAAATGCGATTTACAACAAAGCAGAAGGAAATGATTATTGTGTGTTCCTTACACAACGCCAATCCAACCAGCGCAAGCGGGAATAAAGCCATACGCGAAGAGTTATGTCTAGTCATTTATTTATTCTATTATAACCCAAATACCATCTGCTTCAACTACGCGCTACATACAGTGTGTGGAACGTTTGCAGATAAACAGTGCTGCGGGCAGACACAAGAAATGGAAACAAAACAAACGCAACATATTGCTGCTCACCCTAATTTTTCTCCGGAAAATGAATTAAAAACAGAATGATGAATATATAGTACCAATCAAACAGTCGTTTTTCTCGTTGCTGCACTCTTGTTTAAATCCGTTTCGTCGTGTCTTACATGTTAGAAATGTTGCTGGGAACTTTCTTTTCGCTATTTCACGCACATCCTTCCATCCGGTTGGTGAGAAGATTTTGCAACAGCACACAAAATTGCAGGATGTGCAAGGGTTATGCTTTCTGTTACTACTGACGCGAATATGCAACGGTGCAACCCTTTTTCATTTAACAACTCCAAAAACTACCCTTTAAAATTTGTGAGGAAAACGCGTTGTTGCGCAGATTTTCATGGCGCAAAAGTTAATGTGAGTAAGTTGCATTTACATATATATCAGATGGACGATAATGGCGGCCAGAGTGACTTACGGATAAACTTCATTAAGATTGCTTCGTATATGCGCGATAAATGGGGTGAAGCTGTAATAAAACGCATAATTTTAAAAAATATTTTCCCAATAAAGGGCTGCTCAACCTCTCAACCCCTATTTTAAATAAATGTATTCAACGCTTAAACAAAATGCCTTTTGCTGCAGTAGAATATATTAATATTAAAAAAAAAGATGATTTCGAATCGGAGAATTCGTCGAAATAATATTTTCTGGTAAATTTATTTTACATCTTCCCCCCCCCTCTCACGTCTCATCCATCCATCCAGTTCCATCATGCGGCCGTGTATTTATAGCCAAAACAGCCAAACGTTTTGGGTTTTACAGATCAATCAATCTTCACACCGCTACACATGTGCGTTTTCTGTTGGTTTAATTTTACAATAAATAAGAACAAAAAAAAACCTTCCCAAATTCCCACAAATTTCAACTCAAAAAAGCCGCCCACAACCGAGGTTTGCTTTTTTTTTCGAAGAAAAGAAAAACATTTAAAGTTTTATAACCGAAACAACCGCAGATGATTTTAGTTCACAAAACCACGATAATTCATAGCGCGCACAGTGGGAATTATAAGGTTTAAAAAGAACTGTTCGAAATCGAAAATAATTAATCCTTCCTTTCTGTTTGTTACTTGGTGGGCAGTTTTAGTTGTTCGCGCTGTGTGCGGCGTGTGTATAAAAATAAGCGGGTTTCGAAATGACCGATTAATAATAGAGGAAGGTTCGAACATTCGCGTACACTTGGACGTATACGCAACCAACACACACGCGCGCGCGCGAGACCGCTCATGGCCATAAACACGTTTCGCCCTTAAGCTTTTGGAGTAAAGCTTGATGAGAATGTTTCGGTTTTACAGTTTGATCTGCTGTTTCCTCGAAACATACATTGGAAAAAAGGTGTAAAAGTATTTATCTTTTCCGATTGTGGTTTGATGCGGCAACGAAATTAGTTGGTTAGCTTCTTTCTTCCTTCTAATGCTTCCAGTTCTTACGCAAGAGTTGTTCGGGGTTTCGCGTGTTCCCCCCCCCCTTCCTTCCCATTGCCGAGCCGCCGGTCCTGTGTTTGTCTCTGCATCGTAATTTAACTTAGAGCTTAGATTTTTCTTAATTTCTCGATTCTCTTTTAGTGTACCTTGAATGCGAACGCTAAGTGGCACGGAGAGGACACTCAAAGAAACTCAAAGATAATAAGACAGACAGGCAGCATCATCCCCCTCCCTGGGGGGGTTGGGAGGGGGACAGGTAGTAAAGAGGGCCTTCCCCGTGTGTAAGGAAAGGTTGAAAGGAATCTCTCATCTCTTCGTACAATAATAATAATACACCCATTGTATTGCCAGATGAAAAGTAAGCGAACAAATAGCGGCAAGAAGCAACATAGTATCGAACCACCATCACCAATCCCGGCTTGTGGAAAGAGCAAAAACCCCGGGAAAGCGAAACAAGTAATAGCTACAACGCACACCGTATAGAGTGTGGTTCCTGCCATCGGGATCGGGACACACGCGGGCTAATGGGAGAGGGGAAACAAAAAGGGAACGAAACGACGAATAAAGAAATATAATAATACATGCCGTATTCTTTTTCTAAATATAATTCCTTCCCCTCTACTATACATGTTTGGCTGCAATGCATAAATCCTTGTGCGTATATGTGAACCGCGCGACGCTAGGGGGAAGCGCGAGTGAAGCAGGGTAAAGAAAAAACAAGAAAATTAATAACAACAAGGATGGATGCTAATGCCGTGTGTGTGTGTTGTGTTTTGTCCCGGAGAGTTCGAATGGTATGAAACGAGCACAAACAATAAACAGCGAAACGCTGGGACATTCACACGAACACGGAACAGAAAGGGAGCTAAAGTATGAAACGTAAGATAATAGTAATGGTATATTAATAGTTACATCGTGTGTGCGTTAAAGGCAACGAAAAGACAAGGGTGTGCCATCATCATAAATTGCTGGATGGATCCGCTGTAGTAACACACTCCTATATATACTGTTATACGCACTTGAAACCCATCCAAGATCCCTGCACAGGGAGACCGGCTCTGAACCACGGACGAATCACTGCGAACAAACGATGAAACGGATGAATTAAACAAACAATGCAGCGAAGAGAACAACGAAGAGAATAGTTCGTTATTTTGCTTTCTTTTTACCCATGTAAATCATTATTTATCTTTCTATTTTGTGTAAACCAAAGCGGGCTTTCCTTTGGTGCGTATTATTGTAAGTTTTTGATGGAACAAGACGATCCGATCCTCCGGCATATGTCGTTATGCTAAAGTGACGAAACAATCGGTACCGTTTGATGGTTAGTGACCCTCTTGATGACGCGCCAGTGAGAAGAGAAACATCCGCGTGCGTGAGCCATCTGCATGAGAGTGAGAGCCGTATGGTGGTGGTAAACACACTGCCTGCAAACTGCCGGTGGTGTGCATTGCATCCATTCAATAAATCCATCCTTTCCACCACTGTGCACCTTCCGGTTGGGTGGAATCATCTGTGGGAGAGAAATGGTTCCCTTTTTTGTCTTCTCCAAGGATAACCGGAAAGGACAGGTAGCAAAACAACGGTGCGCAACCCCTGTTGCTACAACGTGTATCGCAATGGTGAGGAAAAGTATTGCAATCGTAGCATACGCACAGTGTGCCCAGGCGATGGACAAAACTCACCAGAGAGCTATTTATTTACTTCGAGTGGTATGCGTGTACCGCTAGCACCCTCCGTTTTGCTTCCTTTCGGAGCAAAAGCAGTATATGCTTTCTCCTTCTCTCACTCACTCTCTCTCTCTCACGCGCTCTCCCGCTCTCAGTTACTCCATTTAGAAAAATGATAGAAAGAGCTTACTTAGTGCGTGTTCGTGTTTTGCGAAGAGAGTAAACCAACGGAGTACGATTCCCGATTCCAGCTGGCGGCGGTCCGTACTCGGTCAAATTGTTCTCTCCACAGCAGAACGCGTTTGTCTCTGGTGCGGTACGGTTGTCGCTTTGCGTTACGTTTCGTACGATTGCTCCTCTGAAAGCGTGTGTGGTACGCAAGGATTAATTACGCGACGCGGGGAAAGACATCGCGTACGGGTGTGTGTGTGTGTGTGTGTGTGCGCGGGAGTGTTGTGCTGCAGAATAGCATGATTTGAGCAATGTGAAATGTAATTTTCGAATTTATCGATCGATTTGCTTGCCAACCGGTGTGTGTGTGTTTGTTTGAGCTCATTTGTTTATTGTGCACATCCGGATCAATGCGATTAAGTCGAACCTTTTGTGCGATTGTGTACCAAAACACGGGACACGGTGACGGGGCGGAAGGCAAGAGATGTAGCAAATGCGATATCTTATCTTGTGGGTGGAAGGATTTGATAATCCTGGGTGATTTAAAGTGCATTTAAATTAAGCATTGAGGTTGATTTCAAGCAAACTCCTCCATCGCCAAGGGTGGAATGAAATTAGTGCAACCTCTCCTACCCGGGCACCGAAGTCGTGTGTTTGGTCTCTGGCTGTTGGATGATTAATCGAACAGGAGACACGTACGTTCACAGCGAGAAAGAGAGAGAGAGGGAGAACGCAAGTGCAAACACAACCGCGGAAAGGAGGAACGTGTTATGCAAATGTTCCTTGTGCACGAACAGAAAGGGAATAGGAAATGATTTCACTACTCGAATGGCAATATGTATATACACAGTCACAATTAACATCATTGCCTTTCTCCATTCCGCAATACCCACCACCACCACCACACCCCCCACGTAGGACAACGATAAATGCTAGAGTTTAAAATTACCCACCACAAATGGGAATGCAATGAATGAATAAACAATGACGAATGTCGAGTGTGCGTGTGTGTGCCCAAGTTTTGAGTGGTCCTGTTATGACAGTTGCACTCCATCGATTCACACTGTGATGTGAATAGTGCTGGTGAATAGGAATGCGTGCAGGATGGGGTGGGCAGGGCAGAAGAAGGGGTAAGGCGCTACTAACACGTTGCAGCGATCCCCGTGTACGTGTGTGTTTGATGGTGTTTTAAACAAATACCACTCGTGTTCGTTCATCAAACGACCAATTACACTTGCAACCCAACTGCAACCGTTCCCCCCGTGCACTTTTTGACAATTGGGTGTGTCTGTGTGTGTATGTGTGTGCGTTTGTTTATTTTTTTTTTATTAATTCTCACTCAACTGACAGGTGCGTGAGCGCGAGCGCGGCCTACTACTGCAATTGTGAAGTGTCATTTCCCGCACGGTTCGTCCTTTTCGTCCGCGCGTTGTAAACATTGTGGGTGCGCCAATATCCACCACGATCATCATAGTTTACTCGATCCCGATGTGACATCATTTTGTTGTGTGTTTTATTGAGCAGCAGGGCTATAAAAACAAGACAATCGTGGTGCTGTTTGATCGAATAAATCTCTCTCTCTCTCTCTCTCTCTCTCTCTCTCTCTCGCTTTCTCACGCACGCACGCTAGATTTCGGTGGCTTTAGTGTCGGTTGATGTTTTACTGCCGGATGGCTTCCATTCAAATAACACATAATCTCGCTCCCTTCACTGCTCTCCTGACCCAACCACCTTCTGCCCTTTTAGTCACATCACGAGCGTAAAGTTTTTATTCGTTTATTTCGACCGCAAGTTGCGACATCGGGCGGGATTCGTTCGACTTAATTTTTCTCTATTCAATAGATGCAGTTTGCGGGCATCATCATCCCCACATGATGCAGGATTGGTTCGCATAGTTTCTTATTGGGCCATTTTCATAAATCCATTATAAATATTATATATCCCCCGAGTGAAACGAGCGCGCTCGTGAGTGTGGATGTGTATTTCGCCCTTTCACGAACCGAGGACCGGTTTCATGGTTTTAAAATCGTTAGTTATTTAATTTTAATGTCCATTTTTTTATTATCACTAACGAATTCCACCTTATTAATAAAAGGTCGATGATCAAAGACATGTGTTATGCGTTTGTACGATGCTTTTTGTAATTCAAAACGTCCATTCAATGGACAAAAAAAAACTAAAAAACAGGCCTAATAAGCCTCGGCTGAGCTTATTTGCGCTGATGAGTGGTGGTCGGTGCGTGTGCTTGGGGGAAGCGAATGAGAGAAATATTTCCACAAGCAAAGAAACTTAAAACCTCATCTCGTCTCATCACAACCGGCCTGTGCCGATGTCGGGATTACTTTTCCTGTTGTTTGTGAAATAATATTCTTTGGCTATTTATTTATGTTAAAAGCTTGTGCTCCGTTCGGTTCTCCACGTGTGTGTGCGCGAACGTGATGGCTTTTACATTTTATATTTCAACTTTTATCTTATTTTCTTTACCCTTCGCTTCCTCCTATTCCGCTCTCCTCTGTTCGTCGCTCTGCATTGTTCCGTGGATGGGTTTTACGCTGCTGGATGTGCGTTTGGCCATACCGAAGACGATTGTTTACATTCCCACCCAACACACAACGACACACAGGCGCACAAATAAATGGGCTTTCGAAAATGGGAAAAGATGTTAATGTTGAGACATAAAATTTTGAAATACCAGTGTTATGAATTCTATTTTCATTTACATCGCATACATTTGCTCTCTCTGCCTTCCCCTTCCGCCCACCCATCGGGGGTTCGTGTTCGTTTTGTTGTTCTCGCCCGTAACAAATAGACAGGTTTAAGAAATCGTGCTTTATGTGTAAAAGCGAAACGTGTGATGATTTGCTAAATGCGTTAATGAACTGTGTATTAAACAGAATGTATCTCTTTTTTTTTGCCTCGTGTGAAACGGTTTATTATTATACCAGTGCTCCCTTCCAATATGCTGCTTGAAGCGTGAAAAAAATCTGTGAAAAAGAGTGAAACACTTGTTTAGTTTAAGTTAATCAATAGGCAACAAAACGGAAACATTAAGCACGATACACAAAATGATGGAACTACTGCCGGAACTAACGATGATACCATCGTTATCTCCGCCGTTCTTCAACCTGCTGCCCGCTAGCGCACTGGCAGCGAACTATCAAACGTCACCGAAATCGAATGGTCGCAGTAGCCATGGTTCCAGCGATGTTTTGGAGGTTCGTTCTAAGTACCAATGATACAGTGCAAGCCGCGTATCATCATCGCGCGTTATGTCAAGTCATGAAGTTAGCAAAAAACATTCTCCACAATTCCACTTACATCATTCTACGTACATATATAATTATTGTACTATTGCAGATTGAAACTAACCGTTCCACTTCCACCCACTTACTTTCATTGTAGAAAGATGAAAAGCTGTGCGATTACTACCGCCGGATGCCGGTGCTGTACGACAAAAGCCACCCGCACTACAAGTTCCAGTCGAAGAAGGAAAAGGCCTGGCGCGAACTGAGCCGGCTGTGCGAGATGGATGTGGAGCAGTGCAAGAAGCGCATGACCTACTTCCGGTGCCGGTTCACGGTCGAGCGGCGCATCATGAAGAATGGCGTCAACTGCAGCGAGTGGCCACTGCTCGAGAAGCTCAAGTTTCTCAACAAACACATCAAAATCCGGAGACCGCGTGCACCGAACGGTGAACCGGACGACACGTAAGTTATTATCGGTGGTTAAGCATAAACTCGCCAAAGAAATCTTAGAACTCTGAGGGCAGTGCAATGTTGCTGCATAGCAATCATAACATCACTTGATCCTCATTGAACAAATGAAACACGTCGGGGGGAGCATGTGGGGACACAACGCATCTCGTCCACTATGCGCGATAGTGTTGTAACAGAACCATTTACTTCTCGTCCGGTTTTAGGGGTAGACGCTTTGCCGTACTTCAACAACAATAAAGTGGATCGCATACATAAGAACGGAAAAAAGACATTAGGTCGAACACATTCTCTTGTAATGTTACCGTAATTGCTATAATATGGTAACGATCGTTTGGGGTTGATGCATGTTTCCTAATTGTATGCCATGATGAGATAATTCCCCAAGCACGTAAAACGACGCATAACTCAATATAATTAATAAACATTAGCACAAATTAGGTGTGCTCAAACGGACGTTTGGGAAGAGCTTATATAAACGAGCAGCAAAAGAACGAAGAATCATTGGATTAAAATATTTCATCTCTTACCTCTCTTTTCGGACCTCTTTTCGGACCGCGCACACACACACACACAGAGATGCAAACGAAGATCGGTAACTTTCTACACACTTTACAATCCATTCCGCCAACTAATGACTTTAAGTGCTGACCGTGCCACAGACCAAACCCGGGGGCCAACGCCCATTTTTATGCCCAGCCGCCGGACCGGGAATGATGTGTTTAAGAATAAATTTATTTCTTTGAAAAGTAAATTAGAAGCAATAGAGTGTGAGATGTGAAGATGTTGTTTTGTTATGCTCGTCGTCGTGGTACGACGTTTGAACGCGACCAATATGGTTCTAATTTAAACCAATCAAAAGCACGGGCTGTGAGAGAGTCACGCTTCGGTTACAGGCGCGATTTGTACTATGGTGTCTTGTATGATTCCTTCAGACATTCGATTGGTCACAATGCGCGGTCGGAGAGAGCCTTTCAGTTGGAAGGGTCGGCATATGACTGGGGGTAAATTGTGGGGAAAAAAGATGCTTTGAAAGTATGCACTTGTAGTTATGTCCGAGTGGTGTCATTTCGCTTTTTCCAACATTGTGCAACGTGTCAGCAATTGGAGTCTATTAATAATTTAAAGACACCATCAGAGACAGCAAAATGTTCGTGGATTATATCTTATCTGGAGTAACTATCACTTTGAATATTATTAAAAACAAAAGCATTACAACGTTAACCATTATTAAGACGTTACTAAATTTAGATCGTTTAGACAGCAGTATTTTCAAATGATCAAAACACTAGGTGGATTGAAGCGTTGTATATTCGTCTATAAAGTCTATACAAGCTATCAACTTTACTGCTGATTCTCATCAACTTACGCAAAACCTCTTTAGTGACGAGTTTGGGCAACTTCAAGATCCATCATAACTTCCGCCTGAGCAATATTCTTAGTGACTGCTCCGCTTCACTGTCATACAATATGTCTCTACTGCATGGAACTGGAGACCATTTGCTGTTGTTAGTTCTTTCAGCATGAACTGAACTCCATTGGCAATTTCCGGCCAAAACGTAACATGAACATCATGTGATCAAATGAAGGGTAAAAACCCCCGATTTGGACATGGAATCTCGCGTGAGCGATATGTCTTACTGAAAACAACCGTTGGGATTTGCTTGGACTCAGCTTTGACACAAGTTTTATCGTGGAGTGCGTTTGGTGTCTGATTCAATGAACCCTTCGTCATCATCCCATCTTGTATCAGATCAACTTGTGAGTTGTGGCACTTCTCTATTTTTTTAGCATACATCACAGGTTTAACATCTTTTCCACAACATTTCCTCTCGAATTCAATCAAGAGTGGTTTTCCTGCACGTGACGTATCTTTGAATACTGACGATGGTCGCGATAGCTATTTTGAGGTTAGAATATTCATCAGATTATGAAGATCGTCCCTTCTGCGCTAAAGGTCTAAAGAGGTTTCGTTATAATCTATTTATTTAAACAATTTTAGGTAAAGTTTAATAGTTGCATCAAATTGTTAATTACTAGAAAAGCAGGGACAAGCATTAAGACTTATTTGCCTACGATAAGATATAAGACAAGTCGTACGGAGTACTTTCGGAAGATTTCGCATAACCTTTAACTAAACCCCCAAAATATCTTTTTAATTGGTGTTAATACTATTCATTTATCTTGTATTCTATTTTCTTGCTTGTTACAGTGATGACGAGACAAACCCAATGAACATTCTGCGGAAGCGGCAGCGTGAACAGCAAGAGGACGTAAAGGACGATCTGCACGCCTATCTCGACCTGCAGCAGATGGCAGTGGCGGCCCAAAACTCCCAAGCTCAACTTCACTACCAGCAGCACCTGAAGCTGCAGGGCCATGGTCCGTTCGGTGCACCGCCCGGTGCCGGCTTCCCGTCCGCCCACGATCCCATGTCACTGCATCACCTGCAGCCACCGCACCCGCACCAGCGCGACCACCAGCTGCCGCCACCGCACAGTAATCAGCCGGGCGGTGGCGGATCTTCGCAACCGGGCGGTCCACCCGGCCAGCAGCAGGTGCCTCACTCCACGCCACTCGGCGCCAGCCATCACCATCATCATCCGTTCGGGCGAGGTGGAATGCCGGGTTCGGCCGGTGGTGGCCACCATCAGCATCACCATCCGCATGGACCGGGCGGTGCGTCCGGTAGTGCGGCTGCGGCCGCTCTGCAGCACGGTGCGGGTGGTGGTGGCGCCGGTTCCGGTCATCCGCATCATCACCAGCAACCGACACCGGTCGAGTCGCCGATACCGGCCGCCATGTCCAATGTGGAGGTGTCGTACGGTTTGCCGAAGCGGGCACGCGTCAGCTACGACGGCGACGAAGCCTCGCTGTCCAACTTTAACCTCAACCGCACGGTCAAGTATCAGAACAATCTGGAACATCAGGCCCACCTGGACGAGCACGGTGCGTACGGGCTGTACGTGGGCGAAGTGCTGCGCAAGCTACCGGAACGAATATCCTCGCTAACCTCGCTCAAGATCATGCAGCTGCTGTACGAGGCCCAGGTGCAGTCATTCGATGCCGCCCCGCCCGCCACCCCAAAACCCTCCTCCCAGTCGAAGGTTGGCAACGGCGAACAGCAGAGCAATGGTACGGCGGGCAGTGGAGCGGGTGCGGCAACTTCTTCCTCCGGCAGCCTTCCGAATGGTGGTGGCGCCACCAGCGTCGCCTCGTCCGAGGGTGGCCGCCAGTCGACGGAGAGCGCAGAATCCATGAGCAACAAGGACTAGGCCATAGCCCTCCCGTCCACTGCCGCTTGCCCACCACCACCTACCCCGTCGTCGGCGTCCCTGGTGCACTGGTGGTAGTGAACGTAGGTCGGGCCCACTCGACTCCGCCAACCCCCCATCATGGCTTCTCAATGATAGATCGGGAGAAAAGAAAAGGATCAAACCATGTTCCTCACATTAGAGGCAAACGCGCGCGCGCCCACAGCTATTATTTCTGTCATCATCAACGTCATCCAGCAAACACGTCCGTGTTCCTCATTGATGAACGCTCCCAACCCCATCACCCACTAATTGTAATGATAATGTAGCTAAAATATTACTAGGCAGTGTTTAGTTTCGTTTTGTGTAGTTATAATTGTACTTTCTAAAGTAAAACAGTTTATTTTTTATATGAGCGGGACGACTCGAGACGCCCGGCGGACAAACAGCAGAAAAGTGGGCACACGGGGACGTATCGTTCAAATTGTGCTAGCCATCTCCATTCATCCAGTCATTTTGCATAAATGTCCTATGCGCCCCCTTCTCCCAGTCGGCCGGTTTCGGTGCTGTGGAAGCACCTGTAGCTGAGCGCTGTGTTTTTTTTTTTTGTAGAACAACAAACGTTTCCTTCCGCAAGTACTAGATGGTTTAGTTCATCTAGCGCTCGCTAGATGTCGCCGTCTGCGTTTTGTTTGTATTTTTGTTGCATTTTATTTTGCAGTTTGTGCAACCGGATTTTAGCGTGTAATACCTAATGGACGATCAGATTTAGAAGCGCTCGAAGTGCTTTATTCTCCTCACACAAAGGAAATACGTCTACATTTCTCAAGGAACGATGAACAAAAATATTGGACATTTTAGCTTCTCCTCTCCCATTTGCGCGAGGGCGTATCATGTTTCACCTTCCCGTTCGAATGTTTCTGCAGCAGCAAGGTGTGGAATGTATGTGCAAACGCAGAGTCAAACGCAGTAGTTTCTCGCTTTTGCATTTGTGTGCAACGAAGGCCCAACTGTTTTGCGAACCTCATTTAAAGCGTTGGTCAGCGCACACTCAATACCCCCAGCGTACAAGATCGCACAAGCTTTTTGGCAGAGCATTGTTGGGGCCTTGTGGCGCTGTGTTTGCATGTGTGTATAACTTCGAGCGTAATATATAAATATGAATATAAACCAAGAAAACCAATCATACCTTTTCTGTCCTAGGTTTAGCCAACGAGTAATGTATGTTGAAGGCAAAACTGTAAGCATTATAATAACTCGAAACTATGGAAGCAGAATGTGTGTTTGTAGAGCAAGGCAGCGAGAGAGAGAGAGAGAGAGAGTTCGTTGGTGTGGTTTAATTTGGAAGATAAGAAGCGAAGGAAGTGTACGGTAGGCTCAGCAGAAGGTATATGCGTATGCTTTGCGAGAAGGCAAACAAATAGATGAAACAAAGAAAAACACTAAACAGCAAACGTAATACAATAAATGTTTCAAAACATCATAAAGTATGCAGTTTTACTTGTGTCGTTAATTATTTTGTTATATTACTAAGATCCTTTCGAATATCACCGTCACATTTATCTACCAAAATGTTTGGTTTCAGATCCAGGATGTTTAGGGAACGAAAATAAATGAACACTGAACACAATAACACATGATAAGATCACTTATTTCACCCTCTCCCTCTCGGCTTGTTGGGTCCAACGGTGCTTGCTGCTACATTCGGGCTGTAAGCATGAAAGGAGTCACGGTTCACTTGCTTACAGCAATTGCAAGCGCGAGCCAAGTATTGCAATGATCGATCAGTATCCCTGAAAGAAAAACAACTGGTGATCGTCAAAGAAGACAACCTGCATCCTTACTTGTTGTGGGCAATGGGGCGTATTATTTCGGTTCATCCTGGCAAGGACGAAACAGTTCGCGCAGTGACGCTGCGCACAGCATCCGGTAAACACGTCGTACCGATTGGCAATGTTACCCAGCAATTTGCATGCAGCAACAAACCATTTTTACGTTTATTTACTTTCATAGTTAGGTGTCAGTGATAACAAGGCAAGGCACATACCCATATATACCCATAAATTCAATTTTTTTTGGTGACCGGAATGTGAGAATTGAGGTTTATAAAAGAACTTTCCTTTCACATTCCTATCAAACGCATTCAAACGCATCAAACGTGGGGGAAAAGGCAAAACGGCATCCTGCATCTCTTTCGTATTTTGCGCCGATCGCGTCCGTCGAAAACGCTCAGAAAGCTGCGAAATTTTTGGTTTCCAACACCAAGAGAGCATGATCAACGAAGAGGTAGCACAAATTTCCGTACCACGTGGTAGCATTTCATATAGCTGCACCCTTCCCTCTACTGATCATTGGGCTTGATCCGTCAACTGATCTTTCATCTCTTTCCGTCCGTCCAAACAGTACAGTGCGTACCATAACTATACCCAAGTTTATTTTTATGGAAATAACAATGTGGAATATTTATGGAATATATTTATACATGGAATCTTTCTAATCCCCCGGCCATTCCATGACGACAAGAGATATAAATATTGCAAAATAACCGAACAATAAACAATACATAATGTCTTCGGAAATAGTGGCACTCCATGTTTCCTACTCCAAATAATTAAAAAAACTTACCTGCTGTACAGTTATGACACGCACTGTAGGAAATGGACGGATAAAATGAGACGGAGGATTCTCGCCACAGCAGCTGAGCTATTTACTCTATCGATCGCTCTCCGGAGAGGGCCCTTGTTTGATAGTATGTGTAACTAATAGCCAATAGTAGAAGATCTTTAATTGATCAATAGCATCACAGCGCATGATAACGTGAGTAAGCGTCATCAATGTATCTCATGTACAAGCATGGCGGATCCTTGTGCGGAACAGATTGATGTTATCTCCTTTCGTGGATGCTCTCTTGGTGTCAGAAATCACAAAACTGCTCGCTTTTGGCGTGTCCGATCGCATCATGCGCGGAGAGACTTCGACGAAAGGAAAAGCGCTTAAAAATAATATGCAATGACGACTGAGATGACCGTGTGCTCCTCTAGCTCTTGTAAGCTGGACACTAAACACTAACGGTGATTAATTCGTTCAATTTCTTTAATTTCTTTGAGATTAGTAATGAAAAGTTTATTTAATAGTTTGATCTTCGGATTCGTGGCTGAGTTGAGAAAAGGGATCAACGGCGGATCAAACGGTAGACGGAGTAGGCGGTCGACTACGGTCTCGCCTTTTTGGAGGTCCCAAAAAATGTGTGTAGTAGTAAAAGGTTTATACATAGGCCCCCTCTCCAAAGATGATGATTCAAAGTGAGTTCAGGAGCCCCTTCTTACTGCGCCTTTAGCTCAAGGGCCTCAACGCCCCAAATTCATCGTTTTTAAAATTAGAGGTCCCATTCATAATTCCGCCCTGGGGAATCCCTCCAAGGGGATTGATCCTCCACTGACTGAGATCATTTAGATTGAATCGATTAACTACTTCTTGGATGAACTCTTGGGCGACGGAGATGTTTGCGGTAGAAATGAGATAATAAAAATGTATGCTTCCGTAGGGAATTATAAAATTTCATAAATAATCGTAATTCTTTAGACAATTCGTATAAGAACAGCAGTGAAAAATAGAAAAAAAATCTGTTTCCGCCCGGGTTCGAACCGGGGACCTTCTGCGTGTGAAGCAGACGTGATAACCGCTACACTACGGAAACGCATGCGGGGTGAAGCGTAATATATCATTTTTAATCGGCACTCTCTTTGTCTCTTTTACTCGCGAGCTTTATCTCCTTTACGCTATTACTCTAGTAATTATTTATCTTCTTTCGCAATTTAAATCATAACTCTATTGAACTAAAAACAGTTTGATTACGATATTTTTTTTTTATTAGCATTACATTTCTTCTTTCTCTCTTACCCACTATTCCCGAAAGTGCTACTTCGCATCCTTACTCAACCCTAACAAGCCTAACGTTTGTTCCTTATATTTGGTTAAATTATACTCGTTTTCGCCTTCGTTGAACAGCTTGGAGACCGCGTCTGCGTATGCTTCCGGCACCTGTAACCAGCCGTCGTCACCCTCCTTTCGGTCCCAATTGAGTGTCGCTTCGGCATTACGCTTGCTGCGACTCGTCTCGAACTCGAAATACTCCATGTCAGCCTCGCTCTTGGTCGCCTCCCACGGTTCCACCGTGTTCGATTCGTGATACAGCGCGGTCAGCAAATAGATCGCATAATCGTAGTTCTGCTTCTTCAACGGACACCGGTCGGTTACGATCGTGAGCAGATCCGTTTCGGGATCGTATCGCTCACCGACCAACCGCAACAGCTTATCCTTCGCGTGACGGTCGAGCTGCAACGCACCAAGTGCCAGCTGTACCGTCACAATGCGGGACAATGGATTCCGGATGGTTGGCAGGGCGTGACAGTAATCCGACGTGACGCAAGTCATCGGGAAGTGTGCCCGCATTTTCTCCTCCGTTTCGAGCCCCTTCGGCCATGCGGTGCAGAACTGCTTCAGCGCTTCGCACTGTCGCTTGATTACGGGCGGTGTCAGATGCAGAAAATTCGGAATCTTCATCAGTTCCGTGTTGGCAAACTTGCCCGGTGCCATTTGGTTGCGTTTCGTGACGTATCCCTGACGGATCGGAAGCGGTACAACGGACGGGTTGAAGGAACGTGGTCCTGGCCATACGGCACCCCAATCCTGGTCCGTTGCCATCTGCTGTGATCTGGTGATTCATGCAAATATTTGCCAATGATAACACTTCCAAAATAAATGCGACGAGTCACAATATGGGTACTTACCGAGGTGGTGGTACATCCGGACGGATAGCTTTCCGGCGAGTTAGTCGCTGAGACTTTGTTTGCTTTAAGTTTAAAACACGAAATTCTGCAAAAAAAAGGCACCGTTGGTCATTGAAATGATTGCCATTAGGGCCTTACAGCCGTACAAACCTTCTTCCTCGACACCGGTGGTGCGGGAACCTTCTTCCTGTAAACGAGTCGATTGCAGCCTATAGCCAACCGTTTGTACCGTTCTGTTCCACAACGGCAGTGGTCCGTATCGTGCAAACAAAGCCATTCTATGATTTGTGAGTTATTTCTTTCAATTGTAAGCCACTTTTGAGTAATAATTCCTGCACCGGTTGCCGGAAAGCAAACCGAAGGTGCTTTTGTTGTTGATTTCGATTACCTCATGAGCAGTGCTGTTTTTCATCCTGAATGTCAAAATGACATTTTGGCTGCATGCATAACCTGACGACAAATCGAACTTAACGATTCAACACAAAATTACATCTTTTTCCACTCTTTCGAAATAATGCATTCTCCAACCGTGCGGTTCGTTTATATTTTATTCAAAATGTGTGTATACATATATATTTTTTTCAAATGCCCTTAGCGCTTTCTATCTTCTGAACTGGGCGCAAACTATCTTAAACTAGTCATAGAAGATCGTTTGGAGTGTGTTGCCTTAAAAGTACATTTGCTTGGAGACTACCTTTATCTTTTATTTCAACGATACAAACTGTCGAGTTCTGAAACGTTCAACGTCCACGTCGACGGTTTTGTTTAAACCATCTGGTTAGGCAGTCTCCCATCCGCCCGCTTTAGCTAAGATTGAATACAAAATATATAACAGTGAGGATCGCAACATGCATCGTAGGTGTGCAATGAAGCACTGAATACAATAAAATCCATAAATAAATGCGTTCTGTAGTGGGATCCTAGTGCCTGGGGAATCAGCCACACCTGGGAAACTATAGCCCAAATAGACCCTATTTTTTCACAATACCCATCAACCGGTTGTGGCGATTGCGGTCACTATCAGATTCAAAGTTGTTGTTGGCTGTTCGCACGGTCGGGGGTTTTGATGCTACTGAAGAGCTACTACTGCTGCCACTCGCCGATCCTGTAGTGTCCTTTGCTTTCATCATTCTGTATCGATTGATGACGGAACTGGCGGAAGCATTTGCTAAATAATGAGAATGCAGAAAACGACAGTTTCGATTAATTTCAGGCACGGCATATTACCATCGGTACACCTTTCAGTGTGTTCATCGTACTAACTTCGATTATTTGTTCGGTTCACCGAGCGGGGACTCTTTCCGATACGTTTTGGGCTCTTTTTACGGTTTTCCTTACTAACTGAAAGGGTCATTTTGCCGCCCTTCATAGAAGCACGACGAAGCACTGGAAAAGAGCACACAGTATGCGTTAGTTTCAGTAACATCCTCTTTCCCTACATTCTTGATCTTATATTACCTTTGTCCAGCACATGAGGGTCCACGTTTGATTCTACGAGAACATTGGAAAACAACGAATCCGTTTCAGAGTCTTTGACCGAAACGATATCAAAGGTAGAATTTGCAATATTACCGATACCATTCGATTCATCCGATGTGTCCGACTTGTTCTCATCCTGGCTAGTACCAGGAGTTGGCATTTTCTTCCGTACAGGCGCACTCGTCCCAAGACCATTGTTCACCACCAGTCGCGGTACTTTCAATCGCTGTGATGCACCTAATCCTGCCGTAGGCTTCGATTGCTTTGTCGGTGTTCGGCGGGACATTGTGGGTCGCGTCACACCTCCGGCCGTAGTGCTCTTGAACGAAATCGTTCGGCTTACTGTTTTCGGTTTTTTGAAAACATTCCGATCCACGCTGCTCTCCGTTTCACTGTCACGCACCGTCGAGTAGGGTTCGGATTCCGATTCACTGCCGTCATTCAGTTTCGCCCGTTTGTTAGTTCCACCGGTGGCACTCGTCAATGTTGTTACATTTTCTGGCGGGAAGTCAACGGCATCCTCGGAACAGTCGGACAAATTGGCAATATCGTCAAGGCTATTCGTACTGAGATCAATGTCGTTACGATCTTGCTGACAATCGTCGTCAAAAAAGGTAACTCCGCGCTGACGTTGATTCAGTTTCACCAGTCGCTTTAACTTTTCCACTGTTATATTGTCCAACCGGTCCATGCTCCGGAGCAGCAGATAGTTCTGCTGTATAATGTCTCCGCTCAGCAGCATAATGTTTTGCCATAGTTTGTTCTCCTGGTCATATGTGAACGACATCTGCAGCACGTGATCCTTCCAGAGCGTTGATGTGACAGCTTCGATTTCTGCCTCTTTTCCACTGAGATATCCTTTCAACACGGTGGCAAGTTCGCTTTGCATTACCTCCTCCCGAAGTGCGTTTCGATTGCGTCGGGCGTGACGGAGCCTTTCCCTCCAGCGTGATTTGTCCACCTGTTGGTTTGCAACCTGCTTGCCACAACGATCAATAGAAGCTTCCAGCTTTGCAATGTCCTGCGATGAAAAGCAACAGTTAAGATTAACGTTCATTTCAAATTTGACAGCTGACAGTCAAACATTCCCAAAACAAAACACGGCGCATGCAGTTTGCGTTATTCCAAAACACAGCATCCCGCGCCCATTACAGAAAACCTGACAAACATTTATATTTTTCATAAAATGTTACGAATAACTACACTGTTCCGTGCAGCTAGCTTTAAAGCACTATCAACTAATGGTAGTGACATTGTTTGTGCCTCCACAAAATGTGTTCCAGCAAATCGAACCATCTACACAGCGCTGCAAAACATTCGGTATGATACGCCGGTAGCAACACGAATTGTTTTCGGTACACAGCCACCAGTTAGAAACTATGCAAAGGGCAAGGATAAAAAGAAGGACAAAAAGGGTGCCCCAGCAAAGGTACAAATTAACGAGGAGCAACTGGCCAATCTGATCGACCTGGAAGGTTTGCGAACGCAGATGGATAAAAGTCTAACCGCCATGAAGGATGATTATGTGAAAAACCTATCCCTTCGCTCTACCACCGGTTCCATCGAAACATTGCGCATCACGTACGAGGGCAAGGACTATCAGTTGCAGGAACTCGGACAAGTAGTGCGCAAAAACCCCAAAACACTCGTCGTCAATTTGGTCTCGTTTCCACAAACCATCCCGGTCGTGCTGCAGGCAATCCAACGCAGCGGCATGAACCTAAACCCGCAACAGGACGGTACGACACTGTTCATTCCGGTACCGAAGGTAACGCGCGAACATCGAGAAGGTTTGGCGAAGAATGCCAAGGTGCTGTTCATCAAATGTCGCGATCGTATTAAAGATGCTCAGAATCAATCGATTAAGAAGCTAAAAAAACAAACAAACGTATCGGAGGATGATACTTTTCAGGCACAGACACAAATCACGGCCATCGCAGATAGCTTCGTGAAGGAGGCGGAAAAGTTAATGGAACTGAAGCAGTCCGAGCTGCTGGGAGATAAATGATACAGTCACTCCCGATAAGTTGTTTAGCGTTGCGAAAGTGATAGTGTAAAAATATCAGCAAAAGCGATGCCAAGTCGAATAAAGCAAATAATAGCGTTCATTGGAGTTCCTCTTCTTCTCGGAGTAACTAGGTGGCTAGATCACAAATGGTCCAAATTTTATCACCCAGTCTGTTCATCAAAATTATCGTTTTAGGAAAACTTACCTCATTTAGGTGACTTCCGTCGAGCGTCACGACGCGGGCAATGGTTTCGGCCTGTTCCTTCAACTTAACGCGCATATTGATCAGCTTTTCTTTGCTCTTTAATGCGATCAGGCGTTCTAGTGCCTCGCGCATACTGGCGTAGCAGCTATCTATACGTGAAATCCACGTGTTAAGCAACGTTTCGTTTATCCCTGGTGATTCAACAACAGCTTGGGCCTTTTTCCGAAGTTGCTCCTCGAGATCGGCCACCTTAGCCTTCAGTCGCTCGATCTCCTCCGCCTGTTCGTTCACCTTCTTGATCAGGAACTCCTTCGGCACGTTCGAAGGAACAATATTCTGACGAACAGTGGTTCGAATTTTTTTGGCACGAGAGGCGTACTTCAGCGTGTTGTAGGTGTCGTCGTACGTTAGGGAGGACGGCGATATGTTAGCTATCATAACCGTTTGACAATTTCCTCCCAAACTGTCTTTTAGGATGCGTGTAAGGTTTGAATCCCGGTAAGGGATATGCTTTAACCCATCCGCCAGCTTGTTTATGCAGTTTCCGAGCGCTAGCAAGGATTTGTTGATATTAGCACCCTCCTTAAAGCGAATCCCAATGCCTTTAGTGCTGGCTGCACGTTCGCTGCCAGCCAGATCGATCATAGACAACTTCACTGTTCGTTTTTGTCCCGTCTTCTTTTCCACCATTCGAATGTGGACCTGGAATATCGCATGGCTACGACTACTTTCCGCATTTGCGTCTGTCGGATGCTGTGTTCGATTGCGGTTGCCTAGTGCCAGCAATTCCAATAGTTCGGTAGCACTGTGGATCTGCTTCAGTACCAACCCGCTCACCACAACACCGTTGGCATCTTCACGAAGCTTAAGGGGTCCACTTTTCGTAAGTAAATTCATGACCAACTCATTGTAGACTTCCAGGTAGGAGATGCCAATATCAAATTTGCGTAGTTCGTTCAGTGCCTCGATTTGACGGAACAGTTCCTTCATGGTCAGGAACGTAATGCCCGGACAATCGCTGCTGCCCAGCATTGTGTGTGTTTTGCCGGCACCGGTCGCACCGTACACAAACACCGAGCAATTGTAGCCATTCATTACGGACTGTACGAGCGGTTTCATGCACACCTCGTAGATATCATTATTTGTGGCCGTATTATCAAACACATCGTCGTATTCCATGGTCAGCTTCTTCTTTACGCGCTTCGTGATATCACGGTGCGTTTGTTTGACGCCGTGGAAAAAGAACTCATCTTCATCTTCATCCGGATCGAACATGAGAGTCGATTTATCGAGCACCTAGAAGGAGTGGACCGATAGCGCATTAGCACAAAAGAACTGTTCATCAATCATGAAAACACAGTCCCACTTACCTTGATGATGTTTCGAGGATTTTTCTCCAGTTCCTGCTCATTGAACGGACGTACACGAACCGCAACACGAATTTTCCGTGAATCGGCGGTCATCTTGTATGCGCTTGCTACCTTTTCCAACGCAAAAAGCCAGTCGAACCACAGCTTCGAATGTGTACGGCTTGGCAGCTATCCCTTGAGTGTTGCTTCTCTCCACAATCTGTGTACACTTGGATTTAACACACGTTCTACCCGTGCACCCGTTTTTCACTGTTTATGCGATGATTCAGGCGAATCGCATTTTCCCGTATGCTGTTGGCGTCATCTCGAGCTAATACAAATTTCCGTTGACAGTTTGTAGTTCAACGACAAACTGCTCGAATGCGAGGGGTGCCCACTGTGCATGGTACGGTCAAATTTTCCTACTGTGATGAAATTCGGGCAGAAAAAGCTCGACATAAACACATACATTCGGTCCGGTGAAAATTTTACCGCAATTCTGAGGCAAGCAAGATTCATACGGCGTGATTTTTGCGTGACAATCAATTGTTTTTCTTTCGTGTATCATTGCCGGTCAACAAAACAAGAGGCCTCGAGTGGCAGCATTTCGAGTAATTTAGTATTGTGAAAACGTGAACAACGTAATGAAAATAGCGATCGAAGGTTGCGCTCATGGTGAGCTGGAAAAGATATACGATCTGATCGGATCCATACAGCAGGAGCAAAACATTACGGTAGATCTGTTAATATGCTGTGGCGATTTTCAATCCACGCGCAACCTACAGGACCTGCAGTGTATGGCCGTGCCGCAGAAACATTTGGATATGTGTAGTTTCTACAAGTAGGTAATGCGATTTTGAGTTAACCGATGGACCTGGTTCATACCCCAGTTTTTTTGTGCACCCACCAGGTATTACAGTGGCGAAAAGAAGGCTCCTATCTTAACGATCTTCATCGGAGGTAATCATGAAGCGTCCAACTATCTGCAGGAATTACCCTACGGTGGATGGGTAGCGCCAAACATTTTCTACCTAGGTTATGCTGGCGTTGTCGATTGCAACGGCGTCCGAATCGGCGGCATTTCAGGCATCTACAAGGGGCACGACTTTCTAAAGGGTCGATTTGAATTTCCACCCTACGATGAGGCGAGCAAGCGAAGTGTTTACCATCAGCGTCAGATCGATGTGTTTCGCTTGAAGCAATTATCACCGACCGTCGATGTGATGCTTTCGCATGATTGGCCCCGTGCCATCACCAAATACGGCGACGAAACGCAGCTGCTGCGCTTTAAACCTGCGTTCCGGGAGGACATTGAGAGTAACAGGTTGGGCAGTGCACCGTGCGAAAATTTGCTACAGAAGCTACAACCACCGTACTGGTTTGCGGCCCATTTACACTGCAAATTTGCAGCCCTGGTACCACATTCCAAGGAGAAATCCACCAAATTTTTAGCCCTGGACAAATGTCTTCCGAAAAGACGGTTTTTGCAAATTCTGGACATTGCTACGGAACTGGGCGACAAAAAGGTGGAAGATGGCAATGTATCCCCCATACGGTTGAAGTACGATCTTGAATGGTTAACGATATTAAACCTTACGAACCATCTCATAAGCATCCGGTCCACGAACGGTTACATGCCCGGTGAGGGAACTGACGAGCGATCCAACTTCACACCTTCCGAGGAGGAAAAGGCGAAAATGTTGGAACGGTTCGACAATGATCTCACTATTCCGGATAATTTTGTTCGAATAGCCGAATCGTATCAACCGGACGAAGAAGGTGCGATGGATATGCGATCAGTCGAGCAACCGCGAGCGTTTTTAAATCCCCAGACAACTTCATTTTGTGACAAGCTAAACATTGATGATCCGTTACGACTTGCTATGCTCATGACGGGCCACAAGCTTAATACGTCCACTTTTGTCGATCAACAGCCAAAACAAGAAGCAGCCACAAGAGGATCGTCGAAAGTTTCTAATGCAGATGAACTTGATGTCGACGATGATGATGATGATACTGAGGATGAGGATAACGTTCGAAAGCAAGAATCTGTCGATGCACAAAATTCGTCTGAACATCCCCAGACCCCAGTACAAGCGAAACTATCACTGTCTGCTCTATTGCCACAACCGAAATGGAGACAACAGGATTCACACGATTCAGACCTGTCGACAACGTTTAACGATTCCACACCGAACTGCAGTGTCGCAAGCAATCCAACTCCACAAAAAATGGCTGACCATAGTACATCCATTCTTTCGGAACCTGGTCTCGCAGTGGACGATCTTAATTTGTCCAGCCCACGAACACAAACGGAAGCGGAAACCACCGAGCAGGACAATCCACCCGTCAAGAAGTTCAAGCGGAGAAATCAAACGATCTACACACAGGACGAGAGCGATTGAGTTTATATAAAATTGATTCGAACGACAGTTCAAGGCAGATCAAGTGGAAGAAGAATTTAATATTTAATAGCAAAAACGAATGCGAGTAAATTACAACAAACTATTTTCGGGTAAGCAGGTGGGAAAATGAGAATAAACAATTTTATACGAAGAAAAGAAAATTAATAACGAAATGTTAAAAGAAATTTATTTAATTGTCCCCTGAACAGCTGTGCTCAATCGTCCCGCTAGGACAGTTCAGAATTGCACTTGCCATGTGTTCTGGCTGTTCCTTGCACGCCGATCAAGTGAGCGTGCTTGTGTGCGAAGAGCTCGGCAACAACCAGAAAGAGAACGAACGAAAACACACGATACCCAATGTTTACTCGGATCGCAACGTCTTGTGTCATTCATCGTTATCGCAATTTTGCTGGAAATACGTACACGTACAATTTGCTGCAGTCTAGCAAACGGAAAATTAGCCGCGTGCTGTCCTCGTACTACGCAGAAGGGCAATCAAAAAGTGTAGACGCAAAAAAGAGCGGCGTACCAACTATCACAACGCCACTGATGATGGTAAGCAAGGTCAGCACAGTTACGCACCCGCACCGATAGTCTTCATCCGAAACGGTGCAAAGGTGATGTAACGCCAGTTTTGGAACGGAACCCGAAAACAACTCGATCAATACATCACACCATCACACCGGATGGACCGTGGAAAGCACAGTGACACCCGGTATGCAGGATTGGCCGGTGGATTAACGGGCTGCATAACACGCTTCATCTGTCAGCCGCTCGATGTGCTCAAGATTCGGCTCCAACTGCAGGTGGAACCGATAAAGACCGGCTCTACCCAGTCCAAGTATCGCTCGATCGCACAAACGGTCGCCTGTATCTATCGCGAGGAAGGACTGCTGGCCTTCTGGAAGGGCCACAATCCGGCCCAAGTGCTATCGCTCGTGTACGGTGTAGCGCAATTTTCCTTCTACGAACGGTTCAACCGAATACTGCGCGATGTTCCACTGCTGGAAGGACACGATCAGGGACGACAGTTTCTGTGCGGCGCATGCAGTGGTTCGTTTGCCGCGCTCACTATCATGCCGCTGGACGTGATACGAACGAGGCTCGTTTCACAGGACCCTGGTCGGGGATACCAAAACGCTCTGCAGGGACTAGGATCGATCTACCGCCACGAAGGTTTCCGTGGACTGTACCGTGGTGTAGGTCCAGCCATGTTACAGATTGCTCCACTCGCCGGTGGTCAGTTTATGTTTTACAATCTGTTCGGTACGATCGTGAAGCGTTTGGAAGGATTGTCACCCGAAGCACAGCTACCTTCCGGTGAACTGTTTGTCTGCGGTGGATTGGCCGGTTTCTGTACCAAGCTGCTCGTGTACCCGCTCGATTTGACGAAGAAACGACTACAGATACAGGGATTTGCACAGAGTCGGCAAACATTCGGGCAACACTTTGTCTGCCGCCATATGATTCACTGCCTGGTGCAGGTCGGACGGGGCGAAGGCCTGCGGGGACTGTACAAAGGGCTGCTGCCATCGTTGCTAAAGGCCGGCTGCACATCGGCCTTTTACTTTACCATCTACGACACTCTGTTACTGCTGTTTAACAGTGAACGAAGCTTTAAATAATGTAAATAGATATATTTAAACTGTAATAAAAAGACCTCGCTTCTTTTGGGTAAAAGGAACTCTTTCTTGGTTGGTCATCACGTTAAATGCACACGTATCCGGTACTACAACCCCTCTGGCGATCTTGGCCAACTGGAGGACTCTTATGCGACACTCACGGTCTCTGGCGCACACACCGACGCCATCACCTAGTATGTTGAAGTGGTCAACCTGGAAAGAACTTTACGGGCTAGGTGCCCTCCGGTGTCATTTCAATGCGCCATATCGCAAGATCGATACTGTTGTCGGTGCTCATCTTTGACTCAAGATAGGCGAAAATTTAGACGATTTAATAAATGTTAGAAGATGGTCCTCAAAATACGAAGCGATCATTAATCATTTGATGCTACTCCTCCATTTTTCAATCAATTCGGCCACTTTAACTTCCGAGGCCATATCACCTTCGTCTAACACAAACACGGGCATCCTATTTTATTTATGAGCATTAGCCGTACGAATTAAATTTGGTTTTATTTAACATTATAGCTTGCATTTGCATGGTTATCCTTTCTCTATAGCTCGAGACTACGCATACGTTACTATAATGCATGCAAAAGTTTTTATGTAGGAGGTGGTCGAAATAACCATCCCCTTGCTAGATGGGCCTGAGGGCACTCTATTGGCGCATCCTTACGGACACCCTTCTACACTACTCTGGTACGGAAATACAAAACAAAACAACACATTAATGAAAAAAAGAAACTCAACGATACAATTAACACAGTAAAACGGGAGCATCGAAGCAATCCGAGCAATGTGTACTACTTTAAAATCGGTTCCCGGTACACGGAACCACCGAGAAACGGATCCTAAACGTTTACATCCGACGTGGTGCTACCCTCCGGATGGTACATAAACTCCGGTGTGATGTAATGCACCGTATCACAGTAGTAGTGTTCCGGGTTGGGGATCGTCTCCAGCACGTACCGGGGTCGCTCATCTTCCTGGGCGGACGGCGTGTTTGGGCCACCGAATCCGAGTGGTTCCATTTCGGCCAAATGGCGCGGTACGGGCACCTTCCGGTAGAAGAAATACTGCGGCTGACTAGAAAGATTGTACGGCGGGCTCAGTATGTCGAAGAATGCCGCCGGTCCGCCAATCGCCGTTATCTCGTGGAAGTTACGCTCGGTCGGCGTTAGCACGGCACAGTCTCCGGCCGCCGAGCTGATAATCTTTTCCGGCTCGGCAACGACCAACACGTGCCGTCGGAGGGTCCCATCCTTCGGTTCGACCGTGTCCCGCCGGGCGAGCTCACTATAGCTGCAGATTTGCACCGCACCGGACACGACCCGTAGCAGTCCGTGCATCTGTGGGTGGTCGTGCAACGGCATGGTGTAGTTTTCCCGCAGCACAAACACCGACATCGCGAACCGATTGTTCTCGAACACACCGACATAGGTGCAGGGCGCTTTGGATGGGTGCTGGAATGTTTCCGTGGCAACGAGCGACGGTTCCAGACCGATGTCCGCGAGTGTAAGCTGACTGACTAGACGGTGCAGTGCGTGCAGGTTGGTGGCAAACTTAGCATCGGACGCACTCGTGTGCTCGAACGTGGCCCAAGCTTGCCGGAATACGCGTGCAAATAGCGTACTCATCGTGAAAGTTGTGCTGTAGTTAAAGTTTTGTTTCACCACACTGTTCACGCCACCACAATGCGCTATTTGGTTGGGACAAGGGGTTTACCACGACTAGATAGTCTATTTGCCACGAAACACCAGTACACATTCCTTCGGTAAAAAAAACCAACAGCAGGCTCTATCCGGTTCCGATGGTTGTGCTTTTTCTATTGCTAATCGGTCTTTAAACCGGCTTCAATCCGTTCTTGCTCTCCAGTAGTCGACTCTGCGCCTAGAATTCCGGGATACTTCGGTAATGCGACGGCTCCCAATTACCGACACCACCAGTGCATATCCGTACCAGTTCTTTCTCTCTCTATAATCGGCTGAATCAGTGGCAAAAGTGTTTCCCGAACCGATAACACGATAACGATGAATCCGTGCTCCTACGTTCGATCCGGACAATGCCGAAACATATTTTTGCTTCCTTCCAGCAGCAGCGGTGTGTGTTCTGTTTTGCCTTCTGTTTTCTGCTGTCTGTTCTGCTACGAAGGTCCCATTTCTTTGACAATCGACTGACAGTTGTAGAATAAAGCGAGCAACGCACGGATTTGCTTTGCATGCTCCGTTTCGATATGTTGCCGGCAGTGGAGGATCAATCCCCTTGGAGGCCCAGGGCGGAATTTTTAAAGGGGGGCCCATAATTTTGCTACGGCATTATCCGTGTTAGGGAGGTGTACTTCAAACATGATTTAACAACACCAGCAAAGTCTCGACAAAGAAAGAAAGTTTTTTCAAGAGGTGACACCTGCAGTGTGGAATAAATTTGCCCATCACTATTGCATTGTATACTATCAAAGCCGTGACAGCGATCGGTAGTGTAAGGAAGATGGATGAAACAGAAAGCATCCTTCAACTCGCTCAAACTTCCCGTCGGTTGATACGAAATTCCATACAAACCAGCTGTTTTCAGATTGCCGATACCAGGAAAGCATCCGCAGAAGAGGTAGCACCTTGTACAGCAATTTTTTTTCGAAAACCGCCGAAAGGTATGCAATGTTTAAACACTAACTTTCCATACAAACCAGCTGTTTTCAAATTTCCGTTACCAGGAGAGCATGTTTTTCAAGAGGTAACACCTGGTACCAGCAGAGCAAATCACGCGCTTCCCGGTAGTTGTTGCAATCCCAAGTTGTTGCATGAAAGATGTTGCATGCCAGATGTTGCGCAACACATGTTGCGCGACATATGTTGCATGTCAGATGGTGTGCAACATATGTTGCGCAACATATGTTGCGCAACATGTGTTGCGCAACATATGTTGTGTAACATCCTGGTACTCGGCTGGTACCAGGTGTTACCTCTTAAAAAACATGCTCTCCTGGTATCGGAAATTTGAAAACAGCTGGTTTGTATGGAAAGTTAGTGTTAAAACATTGCATAACTTTAGGCGGGCAAAATTACCAGTTGCTACCTCTTCCGTGGATGCTCTCCTGGTACTATACATTCGAAAACTGGTAGTTTTCGATGAAATTTTTCACGAAAAACGGGAAAGTTAGTGTTAAAACATTGCATAACTTTAGGCGGGCAAAATTAACAGGTGCTACCTCTTCCGTGGATGCTCTTCTGGTACTATACATTCGAAAACTGGTAGTTTTAGATGAAATTTTTCACGAAAAACGGGAAAGTTAGTGTTTAAACATTACATACCTTTAGGCGGGTAAAATTACCAGGTGATACCTCTTCCGTGGATGCTCTTCTGGTACTATATATTCGAAAACTAGTAGTTTTCGATGAAATTTTTCACGAAAAACGGGAAAGTTAGTGTTTAAACATTGCATACCTTTCGGCGGTTTTTGAGCAAAATTGCTGTACTAGGTGCTACCTCTTCCGTGGATGCTCTCCTGGTACTATACATTCGGAAATCCTGGAGCAATTTCGTTTATACTTTAAAGTCACAAAGTTACAAAGTTCTTCTCTGCATTTAATGTTTTATATAACCAAGGAAGATATTTTCGATCAATTTTTTACCTTTTGAGTTAGTTTTTTTGCTATAAATTAACTCTGCTGTTAAATTTTCAAAAATCGCACAATCGGCACAAATTTATTGGGGTCCCCAACACGGCGAGGCCCTAGGCGACCGCGTACTCCGCCTACCGTTTGATCCGCCGCTGATTACCGGGCCTGGCCGGTTCGTATGCCCAATGCGGACTTCTGTATTCGCACGAAATCAATGCAACTCGCACGGAAGTTTGAAATTGAAGCAACAACACTATTTACGTTATTGATTGACACTCGATGTATGGCCCCTGAGTTGCTTACCCAGCAACTAGGATACCAACGTCCTTCACCTACTACGATGCAACACGGAATAAATTAGGCAAGTTGTGTTCTCGCCATTTCCTAAAGCCCAATGACGCAATATCCAAAGAAGAAGAAAGGTATTCTCACCGTAGATCGATATTTCGCATGCACTTTTTCATTATTTGGCAACGGTTTCGGATATTTTTTTAATCGCTTTTTTCGACATTGGAACAATGTTGGGGTGAAATGATTGTTGTGTTTGTTTTTTTTTTTTTATTCTCAACTTCACGTGCACAATAACTTCTTTTTCTGCACGGGCATCACCGAGCTAGAGCTTACCGATATTTAATATAAATGTTATATACTCAGTTATATCAAATGTATTTTTACCATTATCCATCCCATACGCCAGCCACCTAACGACGTTTCCGACCGACGGTCCGCTTGTTGTGATTCCGTTTACCTTGGCCACCCTTTGGCTTCTTGCGGCTAAAACCTTTCGATTTCTTTCCGCCCTTCTTTGCACCCTTCTTCCTCGGGCCTTCATCATTTGCTTCTGCCGCTTCGCGCCTGTAAGTATGATAAGAAACAATGTTTAATAAACACCCCGCTATCTAGAATCGCTATGCAAACGGCTGACTACGTACTCTGCTCGCGCTTCTGATTTCTGCAACGAAATCGCCCGATCGATGTCGATCTTCGGCTTCTTGTTCAACACCTTAGTCGCTATTTCCATATTACGCCGTTTTTCTCCGGCAATCGATGAGCTCTTCTTTCGGCGCTTTTCACCCGGCATCAACTCCTTCACACCGATACCTCGGGCCTGTTTCTCGTTTGGCAACGATTCTTGGAATACTCCCACCGATGCTGTCGAGGCCTTAACGATGTTGGACGCAGTAATGAGCTGACCGGAAGAAGGTTTTCATTTGTTAATGTTAATTTCATTACAAGTTTATCCGCCTTTTACGCCTAAAACTTACCTGTTTCGCTGATGCTGACTCGGGACCAACGAAACCCGTCCGGGGTGTAGCGATTTTCTTCGCTCGGGCAATGTTCTTCATACGGGCCACTTCATTCTTAGCTACACGCTCGATGCGTAGATCGCGCTTTTCCTTGAACATGTCCCGGTAGGGATCGTTCTGTGGTACCTCCAACACCCAATCCTTCTCCTTTTCCGCCTTGTACCGCTGGTACCCGTACGTCGGCACCCATTTGTCCAGCACCGGATCGAACACCTTCTTCTCGCGGGGACGCTTTTTGATGCCCTTCTTTTTGGCAAACTCTTCCCACTTGGTAAGCGGTTTCGGGACGGGAAGTTTGCGGGCACGCGGCAACGGAACCTTCGCTGGTGGCAGCTTAGCAACGATCGATTCATCAACTCGCTCGGTCGGCAGTTGCCAGATACTGTTGATCAGCAGCTGCACATTATCACGGGTCAATTCTAGTACATACTTCTCACGGTCCACTCTAGGGAAAGGGAAAAGGTATTGACGTTAAATGGCTCGGACATATATTGATCGAATCGCTGTTTATATTAACGCACTTCATCTGTTCCTCGTCGAAGTAGTTCGGATCGCTCACCATCATGTGGCCCACGTCGACGGTTGGTTCCAACGTTTTTTCTACCGTGATCGGTTTGTACTTTTGCAAATTTTGCTGCTGTTTTTCTAGTACCTCCTTTACGATATCCATGGCGATAGTCGTAGGAGAAAAACTATTACAAAATACAAATTCTACGCCACTAGCCCGGTAAACACGTTTTCAAAGTTTACCACCAACGGGAGCTGTCAAAATACAACCTGTTTTTTGCCTGCCCCGATTAACACGTTTAGATCTTCGAGTTTGAAACTACACCTTTCACGAACAGACAACAGTGTGGTATACGCTTTCCTGGATTGGGAACTTCCCTTGAAGGGAAACGCTTTGAATTTCCGATCGCGATCTATAAAAATCTCTATCTATATAAAACAAAGGAAGTATTTCTGCAAAAGGAAGTAGGTGCATTTTTAATGCTTAAGTTCTTCGTACGTAAAAGAGTTCCAACATTTTCGCTCATTTGCACGGTTCGTGTCACTCATAGTAGTCAATTTCGAGCAGGTCCCACAATCTCAATCTCAGGCAATCATAGAATCATCAAGGAATTTATCAATAAGACAAACAACCGCAAGTCATCAAGATGTACAAAAAACTCACAACGATTTTTTTACCAATATCGCTTCATTGCGCTCACCCCCTTTGTTGAAAAGAGCGTGTTTGTTTCATGTTTGTTTTATTTGCTTTATGGTGTGTGTTTCGTTTTTCTTCTGTTAGTTAGCTTAAATTGTAATCGCTGCTTATTACGCTACTATTCGCTGGTTTAGCAAATGTCTTGCAATCTTGTTTCTTGTTTTTTGTTACCTCCATCAATTGCCTTTAAACCATTCTTTTTTTTCAACTCCCGGTTCCCGATGGTGGCCCTATCTGTATCCTTACAAGATATATACGTACGATAGTGCGCTTTGCTTACAGTCTAGTTAATCGCTTCGATTTCATCAGCATTGTGTTTTTCTTTTCCTTTATTCCGTTTTTATTGTTTGCGTTTTTTTCAGATGGTTGTTTTGTCTCCTTGCACTCTCTTTATAGCCACCCTCTTTTCGCGTTTGCTTAATCACCCCACTGTAAATCATAACATTAATCGCTTGTTCTACTATATTTGCCAAAGAGAGTATGATAGTGATTGGATATTAGAGTTCTGGAAGGGGGGGAGGGGGGATCCTTTTTCAGCGCTGCTGTCGACCGCTTTCTATTCCTTTAAGCTATTGCAATTAGTAACAAGATTTGACCTTCCTAAACCTTTCCTAAATTTCGAATATGAGCGTTTGTGTGGCGATGTAACACGACCGAAAAATTAATGGTTTATTACTTGTGCAACACATATGCTCACACAGGCACACGAACAGTGTGTTGTACATTGCATATGCAGAACCATGCATCACCGACTGAGGAGATCGTTGTTTGTTGGGCGAATGGATATATGAGTGAACCCCTCAGAACCATCTCGCATTGCTTCTGATAAATAATATAAATGATCGTCTCGAAACCTTCCAGAATTTAAGTCCGGCTGGGACGGGAGAGGGCTTACAAACCGAAAGCTAAGACCACCTCTCTATCACCTATCACCTCATTACTACCACCACCCACCACCACCGTCGTTGTAGCCGTGTAGCTATTTGTGAGGGTGCGTAAAAAGGTATGAAACGTACGAGGAAAAGCAGTGGTCGAGAACGGAGACACTTGGCTGTACATACTACTAATTATGGCAACACTAGAGCACTAAGAGCTTATTACGTCTTTGTTATGCTACATCTTTGATATCATCCTTTTTTTCTCTCTTTTGCAAACCGGGCACACTATAGCCCCTCCTTTTAAACGATTCTATTTTATAACCCTGGTAGAGTAGCACAATCTAAATTTCCACTGTATATGCTATTTTCATATAGTTTCATATGCCTATTATGTTCCTGTTGTTAGTTTTGTATACTGGTGTTTTATGTTGATACACTATTCCGGTTGCAGTTTCCCTCCTCTGTTCTGTTTACTATTGATTGGTTGAGGGGGTAGGTGCTACCATGTGTTTGCAGATGGGTGTAGGTGTGTGGTTGCTTGTTTTTATTATTGTTTCCGAACCTATTTCTACAAAACCGCTTACATGCTCTACCTTTTCGAGCAGTACCGATCAAGAAACATAAGCCAAATGAACTCCTCATTGCACGTGACAGATGTATGCCAATTCGAATACACGTTGATGTCGTTCCACTAGGAAAACAATAGGTACACGATAAGAAAAACGCGGAACCAGCTTCCTTATAATGTATGCGCGCAGCAGCAGACGCGTATTTACTCACTTACTTTCCAAGAAATGAAAAAAAAAATCGTTCGCATCACGCTGTAAAGGCAAATAATGCACTCCAACAGATGTTGTATACCGTCCATCTCATCCTAGGCAATAGTAGTAGCAGTAGTAGTAGTAGTAATTAGTAATTAGTAGTTTGCAATAGTAGGAAGTAGTATATCAAACGCTGCTGCTGCTGCTACTGCTGTGTTGCGGTACTACAGTTTTGCTTTCTGTTTTTGACGTTTGCATAGATTTCAATTGGTTTTTCCTCAAAGCTTAATGCTTTTGCTTTCATCTCTGGGTTTAGAGTTTAGCTCAATGTTTCGTACAATTAATCCTTTGTTTCCGCATTTTCAAGATCCGTAGTCCTATTTTTGCTATTATGTAATACGCGCACTTCCTATACCTATTATCTTCCATTGTTTCCTTCACTAGTCTGTACGTTAGTTTTTTTTTCATCTCTTTTTCATACAAAACATATATTCGTGTATATAAACGACTTATCAGTTAACGTTGTGTTTTGTTTCTTTATCTCCCTCTCTCAAGCTTAGTGTTACTATTTTGTGGAGTTCCCTCCTTTCCCTCTCTGCTTATGCATTTAGAGCTACAGTTACCCTTAATTACGCTTACTTTTTGTGTCATTTTCTTCACCAATTACACATTATTCTCCCGGTCGTTATACAATAGCAGTAGTTTTCGCATCTCTCGCTTACACCTAACTCTCTTAACTGCATTCGTTAGGAAAATTGTTTTCAAAAGGGACCACCGAAAACCAGAAACAAAACGAACCATTGTATTTTGCCCAATTTCTACCTAACAAATATAGATTGTGCCTTTTTGTGTTTAGAATAATCAAGATATTGTTACCATCTGTATGCCTTTACCAAATCATCCAGCATCTGTATATTAACAAACACTTAATTTACGAAAAACTTTACCGACAAATTAATTCTGTGTACAGAGGAATTTCCATTCGAACTAAACAAACAGTACGGGCAATTTACGCTTCAAACACTTCGACTACCTACAAAAAAAGCATTCCCCCAATGATGGAATCGGACACAGTCCCGAAGCTTTTCAAATCAATCCCTGCGCGCTGGAGGAAAGCACGTCGACCAACAAAGTAGCGAAACGCACACTTATGTGCTAAATATTATAATAAGAAATTTTCTGCGTTTTTTACTCACTATGGGGAACCAAGTCTCGTAAGAATGAACAGTATGAAGGAAGGCATTTTTTAAGCTGATTGTAGTAGACACAGGGTCGCCATATTCAACGATGGTAGGGTAATTGTGTCTTAATAAATTACTGAGAATGCTTTCATCGTGTCGTGCGCGCACGCTTTGCTCTAAGGTGTATAACAAATGTTTGCAAACAAACAAACAAACAAAATGGAGGGAAAAACAAAAAAAAACCCAAAATTTGAACTAACTTAGTGCCTAAGGTTGTGTATGCCAACAAATCATGAAAAACAGAAAGAAGGTTCTAGGAATCAATGCTGCTTACTTTCAAGGGCTAATAAAATGTGAAACTGCCGGACACTGTAGAAGAAAAAAGTCAACAATTACAAGTGTAATCCATTTCATAAACAACGCAATTATACTATTGATGCAAAAAAAAATATTGCAAATTGTCCTCTGAGTAGCAATTTAATTTAGAAGACTATCAATGGTAGCCAATTTTAAGAGCTTAATGCAGAGTGCTGCTCATTCTGACACTATCATTCATTGGATACGCTCTTCCTCATTACAGTGAAGAGCCAAGAAATAAACAAAACGTATCTATGCAAAAAAAAATCTGAACTTAAAAAATAAACGTATGGGAAGGTAAGGAAATTCCCGCTAGCGTACAATATGAGATAAATGGGGCAAAGGTTCGATTAACCATTGGATGTCCCTCGTGCAAAATAGGATCTTTTGTTGTGTCCTGTCTGGTGGCATCTCTCGTTGCAGTTGCAGTGTGTTGTGTAGTGAACCATTTAGAACGATATCTAACTTGCGTTTCATAGTGATTGGATGCATTTTTGGCTGTGTATATCGTTGACGATGCAGTTGCTCCTTGATGGGGTATGTTGATGGCCAGATGTAGAAGAGCTGTAGCTGTTGCTGCTGCTGCTGCTGCTGCTGCTGCTGCCACCTTAAGCTAGAACCACATGACCTGCTCGCTTGCATTGCGCTGATGGGTGTGTTTAACTGTGTATCTATTTATTATTCATGATTTAGTATCAATGTTTCTTCCGATTCAGCTGTTGATGTTAAGCTTTGCGTATTTTAAATTTTCCAAAGATCCCTGATTAGGAGAGGTCTGAAAAGGAGGACAAGTACGAGTAGAAAATATAGTACAACATTGTGCGGCTAGTACGATTGCAACGTAAAACACTTACAACTTGGCGCTGCTTCGTAACGTCTCTGTATTTGGTCATATGTGAACTTCACAAATGCATCATATTGTTCGGCTAGTTTTGTTGTCAGCACTGCATCGTATTGTTCTCTCAAGGCATCCTCTCGCTCTTTCAACATACGTTCACAGATCATTTGTACCTGTGTGGATGAAAAGAAGCATAAAACATTTAAAAAATGTTTCATATACGGTTAAAGAACAAATGAAAACGGCACAATATTTGGCCTTTCATTTGCGCAAAGTTTTCTATTTCTAAAAGCAACATCCAGCGGCACTTACCTGCTTGAAGGTAAACAGGGCTTTCTCCGGATTTTTCACCATGCTTGGTGGACTGTCTGGTCGGCGGGGACTGTCCGGGCCCATTTCTGAGCCGCTCGATTCGGAATCCTGCATGCGCTCGACATTGTGGCTGTTGAAGGTCAGTTGTTTCCTGCGGTGCAGTCTTTTGATTTCCTCGGTGATATTTTGTGCCATTTTTTCTATACAATTAATCAAACAGAATAATGCATCTTGAATGGAATGATTTTGAAAGATTTGGAAGTCTTCTTGTCTTGATGAGAAACAAGGAATAAGGTTCGATATGAAGAAGTAGAATAAAAACAGTTGGCCGAGTGCAGCCGGGAGAAGTTTTCTTTTACAATTCGGAGAAGCAAATATTACGCAGCCAATGTGTAAATCAGATAAAATGTATTCTATAGTTAATAAGCAATGCGAGCCAAACCTTCTTTTGGGAATTAATAATAATAACAATAATTCAATCGGTTTGTTAAAGTGACACGATCCTCTGTTTCCTTCTAGCAATTTCGTTGCTACTCACTTTGGAGACTAAAAATACTGCAAGGCCCATGTTAGACAATTTTGCAAAGGCATTGCCATTGAAAAAAGCTTTGAACGGACAAACAAGTTGGAATATACTTGCTATACATGCACAATCCCTAGATAAACTCCTTCCGAAATGAAGCAAAATGATAAAATAATATCAAATCCCCCCTCATCTTAAAGCCGTTTCCATCCATGTACCGATATATCCTGCTGTAATTGCATTGCATTATGCCTCCGACAGTACATAGAGTGTCGTGTTCGCGGATCCGCACTAAAGGAGGACACAGTTTAATCAAAAGGCAGTGAGGGTTACGACTGTGTGTGCCTTCGTGGAGGCTAACATCCACAACAGCATGCAAAGGATGGACGTCGGACATGGGCTATAAAAAGTTTGCTCTAGGGCGGCGTTTATGTATGTAAACACATACAGACAAATTTTGCGTTTCGCTTGTAACGACTCCCGCGGGGCCACAAAACAATACCCCGTTGGATGATGATGTGGCGTCATTGGGAAGGATATTGCATTATACAGCTTAAAAATATCATAAACGGCCAAGCGGTCGGGAGCCAGCGAACCAGAAATAGCAATATGCTGAAATTAGTCTAAAATATCTTCGATTTAAAAAAAAACAGTTTTAACAATTATTACACTATTAAATATTCAATATCTTACTACTTTCATTTTGGAATCTGCAAGTGTGTCGTGTTCATTAGAGTTATCTAGCTATTTGATTATATTTCACTTCCTAGCCAGAATGCACATTACAGTCTGATTATATAGCCACAAACCGTACCAAGGGTTTATGTATGTATCTGTGCTATGTAGCAGGTGGCGACGCAAGAATATTCAAACACCCCCATCGCAAAAGCCCATCCCTTCGGCTTTTATGCACACTACAAGTATGATTGACCTTTTTTCTTATTTGCTTGCATGTGGACAATATACTGAGCTATTGAATTTCAAAATCCACCAATATCGCATAGAGCATATCTTGGGGATCATTTTCAATTGTACTTTTCGTACTGAACCAACGTAACCCATGCGAAGGATTATGTGTTTTCGTTTAAATAAACATACTCTAGTGGGGGAGCAGTAACAGGAATTGTTCCTTCCAAATAAATGAGTTACGGATCGACTTTTGGAATGGTGCTAATTCAACGTCATTTCATTATGGGTAGAGAGGCACAGAAACTACCTTCCATACATCGTCTGGACAACATAGAAAACCTCGTTGGGGTTGTTGTTCGATTGTATTAGCATATTTTCCAGCTGCATCCATTCAATCGCTCCCCGCAACACACATTAAGGTTCTTTTTGGTTAATCGCTCTGGGACGTGTTGAGTCGATGGTTTTCTTCTTTCCACGGGGTTTCCTTACACTCACTACAAGTCAATGCATTTATAATGCATTCGGCATACGGCAAGAAAAAAGAAACTTCATCGCTAGGGGGTCCACAAAATATTGAAAGAAGGGAAAGAATGTGCAACGATTGATAAGCATGTTAGCTGGCAGCATTATACAATATACAGAGGATATGTGCTGGTTTTCTTCTCTGTTTCATTGGGGTCATGTCGTTCGTCTGTGTTCTGTCCACCGTAAGGATTCACGTGGATGTAGACGTAGACGAAGTGTGGAAAAAAAAAATCGATGGTCTACTCTTAACTTTCCCCACACAGAACCACTTAACCGACAGTCGATCCGGGAAAGCTTTTCAGCTCCTTTACCGAGCATAAAAACCCAATATTGATGACCAAGTCATGAGAAATTCTCATCAGACGGACCTTTGGACGATGGTGTCTGGTTTGGTTTAAACGCTCCCCCAGGTCTAAAACCTCCCCTTTTTCCATCAAACATCACACATACACCGCATTTACTGTTATGGCCAGCTTGGTACATAAAGCTGATTCCGCTCGTCGGAAAGGTAATGCAATTATGTACACTGTTCCGTCGGCTCCACATCATTCTCGTGTATCGCGTGTGTTCAAGGGCCCTCTAAGGATCTAGGAAATTCATATATTTCTTCTACGTTCTACGTTTAACCGCTTTCCAACCATGAGGTGGCTCCTGTAGTAATGCATTAAAGCTAAAAAGAAAGAGCAAAACTAACCCCAAACAAAACAAAAAAAAAGTTGTTCCCGCACAAAAGTGGTCTCACCTGGTGTTAGCTTGGAACAGGTGGCTTCTGCAAAAGGCGACGGTTTGGGTTCCATGACTCGCATCGATGCGGCTGCGGCGGCCGCCGCAACGGATGTGGAAGATGAGGCCGACGGGGAGGAGGAAGCGGACGGGCTCTGGTTGGGGCTGCCAAACGGATGACATCTTCGCCGTTTCGTCGGCCGCTGATTTAGGCTTTCCCAGTCGAGCGAACGTTTTAACGTTGCACACGCCATCGCTGCTTTGCTGAGGATTGATTGGTACTGTTGTTGCTCCGGCTGCTCTAGTAACTACACAACACTGTTGCTACTTCCCCTTCACGTTGCGGTTGGTCCACACTACTGCTCGCGGGTCTGTTTAACGATTAATAAATTGTTTTTATTCCTGTTGCCAGCGAGAGAGAAACACACACAGGAAAAAAGTCCCAGTCTCGACACACGCACGCACTTTACGTTTACAGCACAGCACTTTTCAGCCTTTTCACTCTCGTATTTCTTTCGCTCGTCAGCATTCACGTATAACACTTGGGCACTCCAGCCGTCTGTCAAAACGAACTGTCGAACGTTTTCGATCTTCGGTTGCTACGATGATGGGAAGATGCGTTTTAGCAAGGAACCACCGGAAAACCGTGAGCTAGTAAACACTGCAGTGGGGCAAATACGATCCTGCAGAGTGAAGTCATCAAAACAAGTTATTAAGTGAGATTCAATACAAAAAATAACGAATATATATTATTCGTTCTTTTGTTTAGCTAAACTATTATTAGAGAATCTTTAGTAATAAGTGTAGAAATTAAAGGCACAGAAAAAAATAGTACGTTACTATTAGTTCCAACACGTCACCACAGTTTGCAAACGTTGCAAATGAACTGCACACGACACAATTTAATTATTTCACACATGCGACATGGAACAAATGTAAATGTATGGGCACGGCACGTTGTGCGTATTTGGAAGACAAGAAAATAATCGAAGAAGCTAGGGTAACTACGATTAAATTATGCTGAATATCCTTCCACTTTTCAACGCAACACACACACACAAACAGCTTTAAACGACACGGAAGGCACAGCTTTCTTTGCAGGGATATTCTCCTCCGAGACAACCAAGTGTGTGGTGGTGCGATGATGAAGATGATGCTACACGACGCATATGCATCTCGATTCCCTGTCCCAAAAGGGCGACGTCAGAAGACGGTTTGGGCGGTCGAAATGGGAAGACGGTTCGGAAATGCCTTTAAATGAAACCTCCGTCCACTCGAACCAATGCGTATTAAAGTTATCTACGCCTTTTCCTTTTTTCCGTTTCGTCTACCACGACGACGACGGCATACGCATTGCGGGAGTATTAAGAACCTGAACAGCCTACTGGAGGTTCGTATTTATAATAAAGTTTTTTTCCACAACTAATTCTACCACATGCAATGCGAATTGCACTGCTCCCTTTAGGAAAACCCCAACGGCGAACCGTTAAATGGTAATAACTTCTCGCGTCTGGAGAAATTGCGGTGGCAAAAAAGGCCTTCTCAAGAACGGAACAACAGTCAGGCAACGACACACTTGAATAAACCGAAACGGAACACACACCGTCGTCAGTGTTCCTTTTTTCCCGTGACTGCGGTCCTGCTGCCTGATACGTGAAGGAATTGGGTACAGTCACGGAACACAAAACACAACCCAATCCGTACGTCGTTGTTCGCACCAATATAGAGACACAGGCAACACGGGTCGAACTACATTCCTCCAGCAGGGTTGTACATCGCACACACGCCTGAGGGTTGTTCAAAGTACGGAGGTACGCATTTTTTATTCCTTCCTTCTACTCCGACTGACTGCTTCTTTCCGTTGCATTACAAAAGCATAACGACACACACACACACACCAGTACACACCCCCGGAGCACTAGACAACGCAGGCTTTCCGTTCGAAGGCAAAAGCGCAACATCACCAACCACATCACTACACCCACAATATTCTCCAGGGGTTTTTTGACGGCTTTAATCTCCATGAAACACAAAATGGTTCTAGTAGACTATTGTTTTTTGTCCGTAATTTCTTCCCTTTCTACCATATACATTGGAAGGTGAAGCGAGAAATAAGCAAAAGTGAACGGATCACTCACTCACACACGCCCACTTACAGCGCCGTACACAGAATGCAGCTGGTTCTAGTTCTTGGCAACGACCAGTCAGCCAGCCAACCAGACATGCATTCGGAAGACAATTGAAACAGCAGCCGACGGTCGCCGAGAGTACGATGTGTGTTGCACACCGCACTTACTCACACACACACACATACGCGTGAACGCACTGTTTACGGACACTACCGTACCCGCACGCACAGTGTGTCGTGTGTTGTGTGGAGACTTCAGGAAGGCAATTCACCTCACACCACGATCGCACCAACCATGTCGTCATCGCCATACGGAAAACACGGACGGAGGAACGAAGAAAGAAATTTTACACACCATGATTTTCTCTTCATGCATAGTTTCTGCATACGTTTTTCACACTTTTCAACACAAAAAGCCTCGATCGATTGATTTTGAACCACAAGCTACGGAAAAGGTGCCAACTAACGAGAATAATTCACAGGAGAAGTTACGACTTGCGAAGAAAGGGGACGATAAATTACAATATATTTCAATCACCTGCCAAGAAAAGCTATGAAAACTTCACGCACCCCTTCTAGTAGCTGACGCGTTTCGTTACGCGACGTGACGATATGATAAAGAGAATCGATTGGAGAACTCGCTATAATGGCGATACGACACTTTGCTTTCTTTCGCCAGTAATTACGCACCACTCCACATGTCTCGTTATGCCGATTTCGCGTGAAATGGCATTTTATTTTTAACCGAGTGAAAGAAAATATGGCCGTTCGAGCTTACCAGCGTTTCTAGAGAACGGCAGCAAACATACACACACAACACTGGAAGGTTGTCAGGTCCGACGACTTGGCATTTATTATATATTAGTCATTTTAAATGAATACATTCTGAAAATGATATTAATTTTATTTTAAAATCTTTATTTTTTACGAATTTCCGATGTTAAATTTAAAATTACACAGCTCCCTAATTGAGATTCAAGAAACAATTTCAGCTGTACATCAGCCGCTATATAAACCTTATCAAATTGGACATGAAACGTCAAAATCAGCGTTTGTTCGAATCGACGAACGATGAAAATGATCAATTGTGAGAAAGATGCTCTCCCAAAAACTCATTCAGTATATAGAATAATGTAACTGCTAAAAACCAACGTTTTCTGTATTGGTTTTCTAATAATTATAGTACGTAAGATTGCAAGAAGGAACGTCCCTGAACCAAAATCGATGATTGCACAGATGCTATTCTACACATGAGGGTTAAGTGTCACGCTGCTGTCAAGCGCCAAATCGTTTTGTTGCTAGTTCCGAGTACCGAAGGTGGAGTGCGGAATCAATCGCGGGAATAGTGCTTGCAATTTGCTACAGTTTCCGGAATAAATCTGCAATCTATTCATTCACCAACAGCCGCACAGAATAACCCGAACGCCCAAGATGTCGACGAAATCCACCAACAGCGTCGACAGTCGCACGGAGTTGGTAGAACTTGTGAAGCGGAAAGCAGAAATTTCGGTGAGCGTTGGGCGGGCTTATTTGTTATTGTTTACAACCACTGCTAGGCACGCGTATGAGCTAGGTTTTTAAGAACAGAAACTCACCTAATTCTTCTCAATGCACTCTTGCAGGATACACTTGCCAATTTGGAACGACAAATTTATGCCTTTGAGGGTTCTTATCTGGAAGATACACAACTGTACGGAAACATCATTCGCGGCTGGGATCGCTACTTAACCACGAACAAAACCACCAATTCCAAAGCGGACAAACGAAATAGGAAGTTTAAGGAGGCGGAACGGCTCTTTTCCAAATCATCCATCACCTCGATGGCGGTAAGAGGATATCTTGCTGTGCCAGACAAGTACAATTTTGTAATTCAATTTCAATTTCGTACCGTTTCAGGCTGTCAGTGGACTGGTAGATACGAGCGACACAAAGCATGAGCGTAACTCCGAATCCGATTCGATGACGAACGACGACTCTAGCGACAACCAGGTCGGTGGTTCCCACTCGACCGTGAATCATTCCTCCGCGACCGGAAATCGTGATCCAACCACACCGGTCGTAGTATCAGGCTCGGGTGCAGCAGTCACAGATGGACCGCTGAAAAACTCCGTTAACAAAACACTGTCCAGCCAGTCCAAGGCAAACTCCGCCGACAAATCGTCATCCGGTGTCACTACCGGGGTGCTGAATCGTGCTACTTCTCCCACCACCAAGGAGTCGAATAATAGCTCCGGCCTAGCGAAAGAACCGACAACGAACAGTAGCAGCTCAACGCCCAGCAGCACGGCCAAACATAAAGCCAGCAATATCGGTTCGATGAAGAAGGGAAGTTCCAATAAAAAGGTACGCCATCGCTAGCGCGAATCTCAACACCGAAGAGTCTAGCGGTTCAGCAAGAAGTCGGTGCTTCGGCAAACCTAGATCTTAACAATGTACATGTACACTTGAATGTATTCGTATTAGATAATAAATAATACCGTTTAACGCTTAGTGGACGAGGTGGTGCATTGTGCTATCGTCACGAGTCGCAAACCTTCTGTACTTAAATGTTAGTTTCTTACGCTTTGGAAACATTCTTCTACTTAATCATTATAAGGATTGTGCGGAATGTTTCTATTCCAAAGTCCTGAAGGCAAAAAGGATAGTCGTTGATCAGTTGATGAGCAATTTACTTTGTCAAAGAGTACAATTGTGTGAGCTGCAACGTATAGTGGGTTTTCGCAGTTGACGAGCTGATTTTGTCACTTAGATATGTACATAACCGATGTAGAGTAGGAACGTGTAGAGCCTTTCTCCAAAACTTTACAAATCTTGTCAGAAGTAAATTTCGTTTTCAGAACTTGTTAGTGCTGTTTTCCTTTCATCCATGCATTCTGTTGCATATTGTGACCGAGCGTTAACGGAGGCAAGACGTTATTTCGATGATTTGACCCTTCAATAACTATTCGGAGCTATAACTTCAATGTCTCGAAGGTTCTCCCACTGTTTAACAGTCCTGATGGACAATCCGTTGAAAAATTTACACGACTTAGGAAACATGATCGCGTACACATTCTTCATTGTGCATATTAAGCTGCATTACATTGCCGAACATTACAGGAAAGCGAAAAGAAAATGTGCCTAATAAAATTTAGAACTCAACTTTATTCACAATTTAAACAAAAATAATTTGACCAATACAGTCATGGGGAAGTCACACTGTTCCGACGAAAAAAAATTTGCGCCTGCATGTATGCAATGTGAAACAAAAATAATTTGACCAATACAGTCATGTGGAAATCACACTGTTTCGACGAAAAAAATGTGCGCCTGCATGTATGCAATGTGAAAATGCAGATGTCATCTCTTGAAAATCATGCTCTCCTGGTATCGGAAATCTGAAAACAGCTCGTTTGTATGGAATCTCGTACCAGCCGACGGTACGCAGCTGATTATCTCAGTCGTGAATACACACGCAATACAAAACCACACAAGGCGATCATACCGAATAGCAAACAGTTCCCCTCGCCTGAGTAAAATGTGGATACAGATCACACACGCTACACATAGCCACACACGGTGATCGTATCGCTCGAATGGTGAGAGCGAGATCGGCTGCCGATGCTAAATACGAGCACCGTGTGATAAGACGAGCGTGATAAGACAGGTATGCGAATGAGAGAGGGGATTCTTTACCTTGAAGAGAGCGATGGTGTGCGATGCAGGGTTCACGTCGTATGTATTGACGAGTCCAGCTCGGAGTTGCTTTGTTCGGGAAAGGCTATATGCGCTGACAAATTCGGTAGAGCTATCGAATGACCGTCAAATGTTGTTGCTGGCAATGATAACTTGCCAATGATTATATTATATTATATTATATGAGATGTATGAGACAATTATATGAGATATCAAAACGAGCCAAACAACATCACGCGGAACATGTAAAAAAAGTCCCCAAAAACCCTGCAAAAATATCCAACGTATGGGAAACTCTTCTCTCACGCGCAATGAGAACACGCGAGAGCGGCTCAGCTATATGCACGCTGCAGGGACATACATGTTACCTCCTGTTTTGGATGCTCTCTTGGTGTCGCAAATCTGAAAACGGTTGGTTTTGTATGGAATTTCGTAGCAGCCGATGGAAAGTTTGGGCGAGGATGCCGTTTCATCCACCTTCCTTACCCTGCGATCGCTCTCGCGGGTTTGATGGTATGCAATGCAATACGGATGGGCAAATTTATGCCACGCCTGGTTTACACTAGCGATCGCTTCACGGGTTTGATAGTATGCGATGCAATAGGGATAGGCAAATTTATTCCACGCTGAAGGTGTCACCGCTTGAAAAACATGCTTTCACTCAAAATTAACCACGTTAATTAAATAATACACCCAAATAATGATACTTACATATTGTTTTATCATTAAAAATACTTTCGGATGCTGCTTGTTGCGAAACTAAAATCGCGAATTTAAGAGTCGAAAGACAATAATTAGTTTGAAAATACTTACAGCAATGCAGTTATGTTTCATTTATTTGTTTGTTCGTTTTTTTATTACACTCTTGCCTTTCCAACAAAGTAATTTTGTTTTGTGTTTCGTTCGTATGTTTGATGAATGTGGTAGTTTTTCGCATTCCTTCCCATTTGTGTTGTAGTGGTCAGGATGTGTTTCGGCATTTATGCTTCCGGTTCGACAAAATGTACTTCATTTATTCAACTTGCTTTTAAATATTTGCATGACCGTGCAGGAAAACTTTTACTAACGCAGGCGATTTATTTGTTCAAGAATTGTTTTTTGTTTCTTCTTATGTCAGCGCTTCTTTTTATCTTATGTTATATAAAAACAATGTTATTTTTCACAAACTTTATAATAATTATATCGCCACAAATCTTGCTCAAACCAGAACCAAAACAAACCCGCTGTTGATTATCTCAGTTGTCCATACACACACAGGGGGAAAGTACCGTACAGCAAACAGCACTACTCGTGTGAGCAAAACGTGGGTGTTGCCCACACACACGCAACACAAAACCACACAAGACGATCGCACCGAAGACCACACAGTTTCACTCGCCTGAGTAAAATGTGGATACAGATCTCATACACGCTACCCAAAGCCAAACATGGCGATCGGATCGCTCGAATGGTGTGAGCGAGATCAGCTGCCGATTCTAAATCCGTGCTCACTACCGCGCAAATGAGAGAGGGGATTTTTCCCCTTGAAGCGATGCAGGGTTGGCGTCGTCTGTACTGACAAATCGTACTCTGTGTTGCTTTGTTCGGGAAAAGCTAAGCTAAGCTATAATATGCGTTGACAAATTCGGTAGAACTATCGAGTGACCGTCAAATGTTGTTGCTGCCAAAGATAACTTGCTGAACGTGTCAATTATATGAGATATCAAAACGAGCCAAACAACATCACGCGGAACATGTCAAAAAAGTCCCCAAGAACCCTGCAAAAATATCCAACGTAGGGGAAACTCCTCTCTCACGCGCAATGTTACCACGCGTGAGCGGTTCAGCTATATGCACGCTGCAGGGACATACATGTTACCTCCTGTTTTGGATGCTCTCTTGGTGTCGAAAATCTGAAAACGGCTGGTTTTGTATGGAATTTCGTACCGGCCGACGGCAAGTTTTTACGCATTTTTTCATTGACTGGTGGAGATTTAAACGCATGCGCTAGACACGAAAATAATGTGCGTGGAACGATCGACATGGTGCGGATAGAGTTTTTAAAACAGAATGTTCACAAATAACCACGTTTATCAAATAATACACCCCCATTATATTTAGGTATTATTTTATCAATAAAAATACTTTCGGATGGTGCTTGTTGCGAAACGAAAATCGCGAATTTAAAAGTCGAAAGACAATAATTAGTTTGCATTGCTGTTAGTATTTTCAGTTTTGTTTCATTTATTTGTTTGTTCGTTTTTTTATTACACTCTTGCCTTTACAACAAAGTATGTATGGTTTGTATGGAATTTCGTATCAGCCGGCGGAAAGTTCGAGCGATATGAAGGATCCGCCCGCAATGATGGTCCAAGGACAATCCGTACGAAAGATGTATTGTGGATCGATCGATCGACGCGCGACAGGAACCGACTCTTGCACCGGGACTATCATAGGAAAATTGGACAAATGTGGTTGCAGATCATTTCAAGGGCCTCAATGCCCCCTCCCCCCTCCTTCATCGTTTTTTAAAATTAGAGGCCCCAACTATAATTCCGCCCTGGGCCACCAAGGGGATTAATCCTCCACTGGTCTTGAATATTCTGTGATCGCATGACAACAATTTTTGTAATATATTGGCATTATTTATAGCACATCATGCACCATGCGTCATCGAAATTACGACCGCATCTCTCTATCACGGTGTACTCACCTGCCAAATTGACCTGCTTAAAATAAGTCTTTTTCACGCAACATTGGATATTCCAAGTTTTCAAGTGTATTGAACTCTGAACGTTGAGCCACAAAATCAAGGGGTTCTTCCCCTGTGGTGTTTTTGTTTCATGAGTTTTGAAATCAAACTCCAGTTCGATTTGCGCATTACAGATCCCTCTCGACCAACAAAGGAGTTCGTATCGATATCTTCACGATCCACAATGATTTACTTTGAAATATTTTTATTCCATTGCCAGACCTAACTTTTGCATGCAATGAGTTATTTTATTTTGATATTCCTAGTAGAATAAATGTAGAAGAGAACAAAACCTTTAATCTGCCGCATATAGTGTCGACTATTTTTATAATCTGCTCTGTACACAACTTTCGACACTTAACCCTAGTTGTACATAATGCAATGCGTACAGAATAGCGTGTAAATGGTTTTACTTTATGGTTAAACTAAAATCGATCCTGCATTCTTTCACTGTAGTCCAGCAGCAGCTTTTATACATTCTAGTATAAACCTGCGTGAGTGTTGTGAGAAACAAGATTGCTAAGCGTTGTCCGCCGTCACGATATGTGCCACAGGGATCACGATCAGTGGGATTTATCAATATATATCTGTAACGTCACTAGCCACAGTAATGGTAAACAGTTGGCCAGACTGATAATAAATATTTACAGCATCTTCCAACGGGATAAGAGCATGATAAATCCTTGCTTCTTTGTGGGTTTGCTTCTCGCAATTATATTAGCAGACGAATGAACTATGGGATTATTATAAAACTATTCTTATACGCATAACAGTATGAAGATTGAACGAAAAGTTGATGAAAAACACTATTGATTAAAAATAAATCGTTATTGCAAATATGCGTATTAAGCTTTGTGTGGGAAAATGAAACCGGCTTGTATGTAAGTAAGACGGCTTTTCGTTTGAGCGCATCCACTAAATATAGAAACAAAAAATGTAATTAACCAAAAAGCTATATCACACAAGCTTACTTATGAGTAAAGCATAACGTCCCGGTCCACAAAGAGCGAGAACGATGGGAGACTGGAGTAGGGTCATTCGGTCTACAACTGTATGAACTTAGTAGTTACGAGTTGGCGCAATCGAATGATGCGGTTGTAGATTTTAATGGCCGGTCCTATCTTCACGCCGAGATAATCGATTAGATCGGATTGTGTAAAGCTCAGAAACGATCGGCCAGTGATTTCCTCGTTCCGGATCTTACTCGCGTACTCCGCGCAGCCGGGCAGTTGCTCTATGTAGCGTGCCATCTCATCCGTCGTCCAGTGTAGTGGATTTTTGCGCATTGCACCGGTCTGTTCGGTACATTCGTCCAGGTAACGGGAGTGCCGTTGCCAAACTTCGTACGAATGCAACAACCGTGGACCGTACTCCTCAATTACGGGACGTGCCAAACGGATGAATTCGTTCGCGTTTGTAGCGCGGACCGCCGAATGATTACTGCCGGCAGTATCTTCAGTTTCCTTGATCTTCGCTATAATACGCTCCTTGGAAGGATCACGGGACGGTGGTGGTGTTGGTGTTGAAGTCGAGGTAGCAGTACTAAGCGGTTCTTCCGCTTCTTGCTTAATGCGCTTCGCCGGTACGGGTGTAGGCGTAATGCAGGCGACGCTGGCACGTCTCCTTGCTGCCATAACCTTGCTGGCGTTCAGCACCGAGGTAGCCACACTCTTCCGCGCAGCTGCCTTTACTTCCGCCATACTGTTGGAGTTGAGTTGTTTGACAGTTTGCGTCTCTTCGGCAGGCTGCATCTTCACGATGTTATGAGTTTGTACTTGGCTGTAAGCGTGTAAAGAACGATTGTATTTAACATGCTCGAGTGTAAATGTGTAACACGAAAAAATCCACATACTCATGACTAAGACGGAGCGGTTTGCGGTCTTCGCTCATCCAGTTGATACGTTTGTACGGACATTCAGACGATCGGTCGTGGAACTTTTTCTGCGAATATCTGCTATTGCCTCGGCTTAGGCAGAACTTTAGCTCGCACGTGCCGTCAAATGTGTCGCTGAACAACAGAAAATCTACAAATATGAAAAAAAAAAGTGAAGAGAGTGTAAAAACAAACAAACTGTATCTCAATTCCCTGTTGCTCAAGCAGTGCTTGTTGTACACGTACTGGGCGGTGGTTCCAATGGATGATTCGTGCGCGCACACCAGTTGATGGGATGCAGATCCGTGCTGTCATCCTCAATCCAGAACTCATACTCCAGTGGCCAACCCTCAAAGCATATGCTCAATTCGTAACTGTCGGTGGAAATGATTTTTGCAGGGCGAATCAACTTTTTCTGCTTCCTGTCCACCACCTCGAGCAGTTGGCCAACTTTGAAGTTAACCGGAGGGCGTGTTTTAAACAGTGGCTTTTCCGCCTTCTTGATCACGCCCAGGTTGTTGCGTGACTTGACCCGCAGGTACTTATCCCAGTCGAATGGTTTGTTCCAATCTGCAAAAATAGATGCATATTAAACAGTAGGCAAAGGGACACGTCGAGTGGGACGCAGCAGAGTGGGTCAGCTACATGGAACTCAACTGATTCTTTAACGACTTTTACTTAAGCAATAATATTGACTTCATTTTCTGTCAAGACCATGGATTAATTTGAATCGAATGATTTCTTTCGTCAGCCTTCTTCGATTATTAACTTCAACTTAGTTACGTTCGAACCAATTGGCTGCATATTTACATTGTACTCACAATTAACATCAAATAATCTGTTTTAATTCTATTCCTTCGATTCCAACAAAGAAGTATGATCTAATTTTGCGTTTCACGGTCATTCCGGGATCTTTTCATCTAGAAGATATTTTACACTACGCAAGTCAGAGTTATTGTTTCCTTGAGTCCATATGCAGATAGCCCACATACTGTAGTTTGAGAGTCCAGCCAAGATAAGCTGGACTTGGCTGAAGTGAACAGTATCCAATATTAACACCGAACTTACCTGGTGGTGCGGTGATTTTATCATTGTTTTCCTTGTGCCAGTTAATTGGATGAATGTAGTTGGAGTGAATGCTCACCCAGTAATCGTATCGGTTATCCCATCCGTCAAAGTGTATCAGTATCCGGTCGCCCATTTTGTCCGCCACCGTAGCGACACACACTTTGCCGGACTTTTTCAAATCATCCGCCTCTATGGCCATGCCGATTTCGAACTTGTTTCTATCGCTCTGTAATGATGCAAACGTTTGAATCGATTAAAAGCAATGGCAATCAAAGCATGGTAGATAGGACACCTTACCGTATGATTTAGATGCAGAAACATATCACTCTTAGGCATGATACCGTTCGATTCCTGCAGGTAGGTTGGCCAGTGGAATGGCTGTCCTATGTACCTGGCCGGTGGTTGCAACACACGGTTTGTCTTCTGACACCAGCCGGGTGGAAAGATGTCGATGGAGTCTGCATTCACCCAGAAGTCGTATTCGGTCGGGTAGCCGTCAAAATGTAGCTTCAGACGATAACCACGCACCTCAGTCACCGTACAGACGCAGAACAGGGAGTTGTTCTCCGGATCGATCGCTTCCAGCTTCATGCCTATGCGGAAATTGTTCTCCATCGAACCCTGATCAGACGATGGGAATGCGTTAGGACCAAACAGATGGATCGGAGCCGATTCGAGCTTGTTCTTTTTGAGATAATGGTTCCAGTTAAACTCGGTGTCCTCACCACCATCCACGGCGGTGTCTGCGGTAGATCGTACCGCCGACGCCGGAGGTGGACTGATGTCGAGCGAGGCCGGTATTAATTCCCGCAGTGTCTGCCGTTTAAGGAAGGCGCTAGAGTTAAGGCTCAGCGAGCTCACGGAATCATCGTCGCTAGTGGATGAGGCCGTCGTAATAGAGATCGGTGAAGCTTTCTTCACATTTTGCTTCACCGGTGGCTGCTTCTTCTTGGACCGCTGCATCTTCTGCTTCTTTCCTGCTGCGGATGGAAGCTTACCCACACCAACCTTGTTTTCCTTCGACAACCCGTAGGTTTGCTGCAGAGCGTGCGTTGAATGCATGATGTAATCTCGCAGAACGGTTTTTTTGCTTGCCTGCACGCAGCTGATGCTGCAAAAGTCCGGTGTAACAAAATCAGCCGCTCGGCCACGGTTCGAGCATACCTCGCACTTGTAGAAATCATGCTCCTTGTAAGGATTCCGGTTTGCAGTCGTCGACAGTAGCGGCCGGTCGCTAATCCGCAGCTTCATATCACGATAAATGTCCGTCTGGCAATGCAGATCGTACGCTTCGTCCGAGAGCGGTTGCACAATGCCAAACTTGTTGAACTCGAAGTGCATCGAGCTTTCGCTAAGGTACCCCACGCCATCATACCAGCGCAGATGATCCGCAACGGTCGAAGTATCGTACACCGGTCCACCATCGTCCTGCAGACTTGCGGACGATTCGGATGGCGTGATTTGATTCGAAGCTTCGCCAGCAGCTGCTCGCGACTTTTTGCCACCGGGTCGCGTTCCCGATGCGCTCTTTTTGATCGATTCCGATGATGGTTGGTTGCCGCGTGCCAGCTTCCCAGGGGGTACGTTACTATCGGAGGACATGGATGTAGACCGACTGTTAATACTACGCTCAATACTGTTTTCCTTTGCCAAGTGTTGCTTTTTGCGAATAAACTCCTCCGATGTGACCGATTCCTGATCCATCTCGTTAACTGGATCGGTCGCCGGTCTAGCTTGCTTCTGGACAACACGTCGTTTCTTCAGCATATCTTCGATCTGTTTCGGTACATCAATCGTTTCATTACACAATAACGAAACGTTTTGCGCTGATGGTGATAATGGTGACGATGATGATGATGGTTGCGGGTGTACCAATGGTTCTTTATGCTTTTGATTACCAGCAGAAATGGGTTGCGGTTCCTGCATGGGACCGGGTTTCCGCTCAAGACAGATCGTGGCCTTACGTGCATTATTGGAACCGAGCGGTATATAGTAATTTTCGTCCGTAAACGGAATAGTAACACCGACCGGTGGTGCCCGAACCAGAGCAAACTCCGAAAACCGTCGGCGGTTCGGATTTATCTGCGGAACAGCAGCATCCGCAAATGATAAGCTCATTTTTACCTTTGACTGTTGATGCTCGGAAGATGAACGCTTCTGCAATCGGGGACTTACGTTTGTACCGGTACCGGTCGCTCCGACTTCCAGCGATGATGATTCCTTTTTTTCCGGAGTTTTGGGTACCTCCCGTGGATAAGAAACATTCTTTTCAGCTAACAGACCTACCAGGTTGGAAAAATTGGATCCATCATGAGACTGTTCGCCAACATTTGTCTCTGGATCGTTATCAACCTCTACCAAGTTTTCCCCGTTTGCCTGTGCAATAATGGCAGCACGTTCCATGCCTTTGCCGAAAATCATACCTTTATCGCCCTGTTTCATCTCCGGCGTGTTGGTTTCGCCAAGGTCCATCACCAGCATGGAACCATCGTTCGACAACTCGTCCTCGGTGATGGGAGCAGCTGGTTCATTTTCCAACTGTAGCGACAAATTTACGTTTGCTGTTTGGCCACACTGTTCCGCAAAATGTCGGGCACTCGAAGGAAGTGGCATGGTTTGATCTCTGTTAGGTTCGGCAATGAGTTTCTGATCCGAATATATCGGTTGTAGCTGCTGCTGCTGCTGTTGCTGCTGTTGCTGCTGCTGCTGTTGCTGTTGCTGTTGCTGCTGCTGCTGCTGCTGCTGCTGCTGCTGTACGGTCTGTTGAGGCGTGAACGGAGTCAGTAAAGGAATAGGAAATGCTTTGATAGGTTTCCTTAGCTCTTGCTGCTCAACTGTGGCTGCCGGTACCTTTACTATACCCATGGACATACGGCGCTTGACTACGTCATTGTTGACAGGACCCGTGACCACTATCTGGCGAGCCTCGCCATGAATCTTGCCGGTGACAGCTACCGTTGGTATCGGAACACCGGCTTTTGGCACGCTTGTAACAATCGTTGCCTTATTTGGAGGCACGTACAGCGGTGGCATATTTGCCGGATTAATTGGACCTGCTGAAGATGAAGCGATCGGAAGCCTAGTATTTAACACTATCTTCTGCGGTTGTTGGTGCGGCTTTGAGATCGAAATGGTACCAAGCGACTGTAGTACCGGTGGGGATGGTGCATGTACGAGTGCCGGTTGTAGCTGTGCATTGACCGTAGCTATCGGCAGCACGGCAGTGGGCTGCATTTGAGGCTGTGGCTGATAAACGGCACCCTGCTGCGTTACCTTGATGGTGGTACCGAACGGAAGCACGAGTTTCGACCCACCAGCGTAAAGTGCGGACTGATCCTGAAGTGGGTTGGCTTGTATATGCGCTGGTACAACCGACTGCATCACCACACTCGATACACCACCGCCGTTCGGAAGGTTTCCTGTGCTGGTAGAGTTCATTACGACGGAGGCCGTTGGTACCGATTGATTAATTGTGACCGCAGACGGTAACAGTATCGGAGGCACAGTTGATACAGGCGAAGAAGCAGTGGTTATCAAACTTTGCACCGTGGGCATCGGGGCAATTGGACGATACAATCGCAACCCGGTGGTGGTCGGTGTTGTCGTCGGCCCAGGAATAAACTGCAGTTCGTTGATCGTACCGGACGAATTGGTCGGCAATATCACGGTTGGGCTGGCGATCGGTAAAGCCTGTGCGGGGTTTGGTGCTATGATTGATGATGGACCGTTTTGTTGCTGGTTCGACATAGCTTTAGTTTTGCCAGCCAGAACACTGGAAGGATGAGGCTGCAAATGAAAAAAGCATAATACATCGTTAATAAACTATTGAATATTTGAAATAAAATGAATATAATATAATTTTCTTTTCGACTGTCTACTCATATAATTCTGTTTTAAATTTTGCCGATCTTCACATCAAGATCTTCTTCCTCATTTATTTGCTCAAAATTTCCAATGCATATCGGTATCGTGTAATCCGTATCCTGCAGAAACCACGTGTCACTAACAATATCACAGTATCGCCACCCGTATTAAGACGGCCGCTAAAACAACTACACCTTATTTGGCGATACTGTAGGATATTTCACCTGTTTACCCTCCCTTACTCGTTGTTGTATATATGCATTCGAACACAACCTTATCAGGCAGTGTTGGTGGTTGGATGCACTATCGGTGCAACGTACCATCACACAAACACATTTATATGCAATGCTGCTAGAACGAGAGAGCCCGCGTACGCATATGTGCCATGTGACATATACTTCACATCGGAATGTATTTGCATTCCCAAAACGGTTTCAGCTGTTATTGTTGTAATCGGGGGCACAATGAATTTGTCACTAAACGCCGTGGGCTGTGGAGCATGCATGTGCGCTGCTTCGAAATGCACACCGGGAAACAATGGGATCAAAATTCACTATGGGATTCCGTATCCGATTCTACACCGCACCGTTCCACAACACGTTCCATTTTTTTGGTTTAAAGAAGCAACCAGAAGCACACAACATTTTTGAAGAAGCTATAATTTTAACTAACAATCCACAACCATATTGACACACTGTCACTATATGCTCGACATGTTCGATGTTCAAGTCAACAGCAGCACACAGAGGATTTGTGACATTTGTTTTACTGAAACAATGCTTTCACGTGTTATCTCAGCAACCCATGCGAAAAGCAAAGCTGATCTTCAAACCGTTTTCCATAGAACGTGATCGATCAACACCAATTGGTTGAAGTTTAATCCCTCCCGTAGCCACAGCATCCTCCCGCCCTTTCAATTCTCCATTGCATCACATGCCGCGTTCTGTCAAAATACGGCATACGAGCCCCGGGTACTAGGGCAGTGTGCTTTCCGAGCTGGGAATTAAGACTGCGATTCCATCAAACATTATGCGTCATACGCACCACCAAAAGGTGCGTGCTTCACGAAACTTTTAAAATAGAGAATCACATGCGTTACGTACACTGCCAAAAACCGGGGTAACGGAACACAACGTTGTTGACAGATGCGATAGGGAAAGGGTACACCACCATGTGAAGCTTTCTAATAAAACACCACACTTCCTGCATCATGCCTACGCACACTGACTTTGATGATAATCAGGAACCGTATCACACTGTTTGGCACATCGTCTTTGATTAACTAACGATTAACCACGGTTGAATATTGTCCCTCCCGTACCCGTCGTCGACCAGCACACTTTTTATTCACAACACACCGAGAGTTCAGTTTATTGATCTCGTACTGTCTACCTAAACACCTGATAACAAGCAGTGGCGAATAGCGGCCAACAACACCACACCACCACACACCGGGGAGAAAAGTATTTCGTGTGTTTTCATAAAAAAGTGATACGGGGATTCATCGATTCCGTGGAATGACTTTTCTAGCGGCCACAAACCAAACTCCGCGTAATTACACAAACACGCGTGGGACGTGAGGGTGAGAGGGTGCGGCTAGCACCGAATGACGGTTTTTGCGGAACGATAAGATGATGCGAAGCGATTATATCTGGGATTCATTTGCACTGCCTTGTGTGCATATAAATAACGGGCGGAGGCTCTCCGTAGCCGGAATATATATAAAACAAAGGCGGCGCATAAACTATTTTACCCGTTCTCCACTACAAAACGGTCTGCTGTCGTAGTGCGGACGAACAGTGGTTTGGTAGTAACTTGCTGGCCAAAAGGTAAGCTTTGTCAAACGTGGCTTCGCGATGCGTGTGTGCTTCACCTTCTGACGGTTGTTTTCCCTTTTTCAGCGGGTCTGCTAGCTGCAAAATGGCACAAACCGAACGGGTTGTTCCGTGACAGAGAAGAAATTTGTGATTAAATGTGGGGACATTATTAAAAACAAAACCATACACACCACGGATTCCGATTGCACACACTTACCGGATTCAGCGATAGTTGGACGTTGTGATGATGGCCATGCTTGAATATTGCCAATACTACACACCAAGGTTGTGCAATTGGGGAAACGTGCACGTTCGGTGTGTGAAAAGGAAACCAGTTGCGGACACCTTTTCGCTGTAGTTTTACATCCCCACCAGGAAAACGGGGGGCCAGAGCATTGGATGTTTCACGTTGCAGAATTCACACCGTTCACAGACTATCCCGAAGGACAAAGCATGTTTCAATTGGCGTTTTTAGTTGCAACACGAACATGCAAGAACAGCACACTACCAACTAGTGAACGGATCGAACGGATTTCTTCACTCTGTCCCTGCTGCAGTACACTTCTCCAAACCGGGAACGGTTTGCACGTTGTGTGCGGTTTTAAGTTCACTCTTTTCGGCCAGATGCCGGATGGTAAGAACCCCGTTGCGAGGCACTACGGCTTCACACAGAAAGGTACACCGCACAACGCCATCGTCACCAGGTTGATTCTGACCCGTTGGAGGAAACTTTGCGAAAGGGAACCTGATTTCGTTTGACCACGCGTATGTGCTGGCTCGTGGTGTAGTACTTGCTTGCCAGAGCAGAAAACCAGAAAACACACGTACGCATTGCACGTCCGTACACACACGCGGAACCTCACCACACTGTGTGCCGTCGTCGAAGGTAAAGCCCCCCTCCCCGCTGAAATGCGGACGAGCAAGCGAGCGCGAACTAGCAACTGCGCTGTGTATGTGTTGTGCTGCTTCTCGTTCTGGCGACCTTCGCGAGGGTTTTCGGTTCGGTATTGGTACGCGTTACGCGCATTGCGAAGCGTTACACATCCAACGCGTCCGGTAAAAGGGATCCGCCGTGCACGAATTTTTGACCTTATTAAAATATAGCCGCTGCATGCGAATAATGTGCAGTACACGTATGTGATGCTATTTTATCAGCTACCAGAGTCATTCATACAGAGACACCCAGCCGAAGAAAATGGAACAAATGGCGCGTTTGAAGGACAGGCTGTGGAAACGCTTTCGTTTCCAATGGCAACACCACACCAGGGTTGATCAACGTGTTGCGGCTGCAAAGTGTTATCCTTTTGGCGTGTAGGTGCGTAGAAAAGATCGCAGTACACGCAGCATTATTCGATTTTCAACGCACAACCGCGTAACAAAAAGGGTAATTCTTTGTCGTGAAAATGATGAATGGTGCGTAACACATAAGAAAGTCCGTCCACCGTATATGGTGGCATGTAACGCACCACTTGTTGTTGGCTCTGCCGCACGACTCTGCTGTGATTACGAAATTAATAGCAAATGGTACAGCAGCTTTCTTCACACAGTTAGCAGCTTCGATCGACCCCCGCGTGTGCGTTTCGGTGTGTTTGTTTTTGTCTCTTCCCTTCACACATAGTGCATCTCTAAATGCACAAATAGATCTTATTTCTGCATTGCGAACTGCATACAGTTGTTGGACTCACAACACCTGCTGTGGGATACAAATCCTGGGGTACGTGTATGTGTGCGCTTCGTGTGTTGTTCTATTATTTTGCCGTTTATCAATAACTCACGCGACCGTTTTTTTCTGCTGCTGTTGTTTCAATCAAACTTTGCTTGATTTGTTCTTTGTTTTGCGATGTTTTGTACGCGAATTGGGAGCAGCATTTTTGGGAACGATGGTTGAAATAAAAAGGTAGCAACGTGACGCACATTTCATCGGACTCGACGATGACATCGACGATGATGACCACCCCATCGGCAAAGCATTGTGTATTGGGTCAAGAAGCTTTTTGCGTTTAGTTTGCCGTTTTCATACAAGATAAGCTTAGCAACCTTTGGTGCTTGGCTGTTGCCGTTGCTGCTAAACGATGCACACAACACTACATTTGTTCGGGTTTGTTTGTCATTTTTCTTCGACACATTCTTGCGCTCGATTGGGCGTTTTGGTCGGATATAGTTGTATGTGTGTGTGCACGGGTACGCACAAGATGTTATTGTAGCTGCTCTCTCATGCCTATTGCTTCACAAAAAAAGTAAACGATAAATATAGTTAGCAAGATGATAACGAATGAACAATTCGAACAACCGAGTGCGGTTTGACAGTTGTGTGCTCCGTGTATCGGATGAAAGTACGTACCCTCTGGGCGGACAGAAACAATTGCCACACAACACAACCGATAGCAAAAAGCGTGCACCAACGAACACAGAACCGGGTGTGTTAAGCAAGCTGAAACCAAATACGCACGATCGCTACCGAATTGTTTCAACTGGAAAGGACACACAATTCGGCTCAATTTCGACGTACCTTTAGCGGAGGAGCTGTGTTTCACTCACGCGCTACTATCTGACGGCATCACGCAACCATGTGTTGCGGAGAACGATACACAAGAACTCTTACGACGTTTGAAACAATCGCCAAAAAGGCGTGATAACGCGTGGCGATGTGGTGGAAACCTTAGCACGGGATTTGTGATCGTTACCTTTTCTTCCCGGGTTGTGTGTTGTGGGCGGTTTGTTGTTTGGTTTGGTTTTGTTTTGCAAGCTGCCACACACAAACGAATCGATCGAGTTGATCACAGACCGTCTATTTTTCCACTGATTATTGCTGCTGACTGCCGTTCGTTAAATGGTATCTGACGGCGGGTGTGTCGGTGTGTTTGTGTGTTGCGTGTTTTAAGTCAGCATTTCCCATCCTTAGCATAAAGCAGCACGGGCGAGAGAAAGAGAGCGCGATACTCTCACGGACAGCTGCTGTCAGTGTGTTCCGCTACACAACATCACACGCACACACCAACGAAACCGGGCCGTGCGAACGTGCAGCACGTTGTTTCGCGCTCTCATGCATTCACTCTCGCAAATGTTAGTTTCACGTTCGATAACACATCGTGCCTCTGTGAAATGCACAGTACAGCTCCGCGGAAAAGAATGGCGCGTTTTAAAAATTTGCACCCAGTACACAACAAGAAATTATGAAAATAAAACACGATTGTGGAATCAGTTCACAAACGATTATTATTACTTACCATGGGAATCTTGAAGATGCTTACGTCCGGACGTACATCGATACGCTTCTTCGATTCGATTCGATTATGTTTCGATTTACTGCTCTTGGTTGCATGCGGATGATTCGGTACCGGTTGCTGATTCCGCATTACAAGCTGCACGTTTTCGCACAGTACAGGCTTGGGGAAAATAGACGGTATCATCGTCCCATCACCGGACAGGATCGTTGCGTTACCAACAATGTCGGTACCAGACGCAGAATTAGTCTGCACTGCTCGGAACAGTAATTCACGGCAATCGAGTGATAATCGGTTTCCTCGCAACAGTTCACCTACTTTAAAGTTGGGAACGGCACCGTTTTTCCAACCATCCGCCGTGGGTATTAGCAGTGAAGTTTGTGCAGCTTTTTTTGGTCGTTGCGATTTTGTACCACGGTTTGAGGCTTTGCACGTGATCTTACCGGCTGCCGGATTCGGTACGGGTGGTTGCTCCATTATTTGTAGCGTAATGTGTTCTAAAACGTGAAGAATTTACAGAAATTTTTAACCCGAAAAAAAACTGCCGAATGGAGTGCAAATGCGTTTTTTCAAATAGCTAACATCGCACCGCTGCAATGAAACGCTGTGTTGTGCGCGATATACACCGTACTGGTTGTGTTTTTACCTGCTGTACTTAGTTGTATAAGTTTTCTCTCTCACCCTGTCTCTTTTGCATTCAGCGCCACCACACGCACACACACGTACGGCCCTCCCGTAGGCTCGCTTCACGCGCGTTTTTACCCTGCGCAAGCAGCTCCGTGTTTGACGTTTATGAGGCAGCTCATCCAATGGCAGCAGGACGATGAGATTTTCAAAGGTGAGCAACAAGGGTAAAAGAAATGATCGTACACGCGCGTGTATGTGTGTGTTTCGTTGTTCGTGGATACTAAACAGTTGCAGGTCGTAACTTTTCCTTTGTTCAAAATTCACAATCAATTCACAGGAATTGTACGGTATATTTTTGTATGAACTGCTTTTGTTTTACAAAGCGTGCACTGACAGATGTGCTGGTGAGCGGTGAGTTTTGCTTTTTATTTCACAACCGATAATGAACACTTTCGCACGTGTCAGCTCACCTGGAATGCAGGAGACATCCAACCAAACTCACAATTTAGAATACAGGAAGAACTCGTGCGTCCGTTTTCAGTAAAATTATGACGTCGCAATCGTTCCGCTTAGTGGGATGTTCGTTAGTATGCGGTTCGAGATCGGGTTTGGTTTTTCACCTTTTCGTTGATTGTTTTTAAAGCAGCTAACATGCGTACGGTGTGCACATGTCGAACACTTGCGTTTAAATGAAACCTATTTCTGCATCACTGCGCGAAATTGTTCAAAAGATCTTTACGATGAAATAACCGCACATAGCCACAGGTAGGTTGCCACCAATTCGAGAAAAACGGATAGAATAACCCGTAAAGTGTGGAAAATTCCTTAATTATCCGTCAACGAATTATTCACTATTCAGCAAGATGGTAAAATGGTTGCACGATGCACTGATTTGTTGTAGCTGTTTTCCACCGTTTAGTTTTAATCAAATATTAGCGTCTGACCACGGAATATTCACTGCTTTCAACGTATTTTTACAAAACGCGTTTTGTGCGTACTTATTACGATGTTTCCAAGTAATTACGATGTTTCACAACACAACTGATGTGCACGACGCCGCGTTCGTTATGAAAGTGACAAGATGGCGGTGAAATGAAGCCGTCAAAAGTGAGTGAGCGTTAGCTCATGAGGTGAATGTTTTGCTCTTCTCACCGAACACGGTTCAATGCTATTGCATTGCACACTATCAAACCCGGGAGCGAATCAAACCCGAGAGTGAGAGCGAATTTATTCCAGGCTGCAGATGTCACCTCTTGAAGAACATGCTCTCCTGGTGTCGGAAATCTGAAAACAGTTGGTTTGTATGGAATTTCGTACCGGTCGATGAAAAGTTTGTGCGAGAGATGAGGAATACTTCCCATTTCATCTATCTCACTTGCACTAGCGATCGCTCTCACGGGTTTGATAGTATGCGATGCAATAGTGATGGGTAAATTTATTTAAATTTCAGATCAATACAAGCAATGAATGGAAAGTAATTGCAGTTTAAAGTTGTAAAAAAAATACCCGGGTATCCGGTTGCCTACTTGAAGGTTGAAGCTATCCTCAAATAGCTCAGAATACTCAAGAATATCCAAAAGAGGAACAATGTAAAATAAAATTACTGTGATTGACCATTCAGTTATGAGTAAAGTAAAGTTAAAGAAGAACTCACTAAAGAAAAAGAAGAAGAAGCCTGTATTAGTTACTTACCATAAAGCATACAAATCAAGTGTAATAAAAGATCCACTTTTATTATCGTTTTTCTTCTTTTATTTGTCGTTACTTGTTTTGTGTTCTTTTGTTGTTTGTTTGTTTGTCTTAACAAATTATTGATTTGTTTCGCTCCGGACACACGTCGCGTCCTATTTGTCAACGGTTTACCGTAACCGTCCTTTCGCTACAAACGCATGCTTCCGCCCGCCCATCTATCCTAATCCTTTTACCTTCACTCGTCTTCAGTTTTCTGTTGTCACTGCAACGTTCCTTGTTGTTTTTATTAATCGATATTAATATATATATTCATATATATATTCATACGTATTACACTTAAAACCTAACGTGTTTCTATTCCGTTACTTCTGCATTGAAATTTTCTTTTATTCATAATTCATAATTCATCTTCTTCCATTTTCACTTGGTTATGCATTTGGATGTTTCACTATTGTGGCTGTGTGAGGAGGGCGGGTGTTGTTGGATAATCGATTTTGGAAGGTTTTGTTTACGCTTCTAGCAGGGGGGAAATGTATCCAAATATCGTATCAATTTACGTGACCGTCAGCACCTTGAGCTGAGGTGTGGGCACGCACCATAAAGAGCATATCAAGTCACAGAGCTTTTGCTAACAACAATGCCAAAGGAGTTTGAATACCATTGCGTCAAAGAAACGTAATAGGTGTTTAATAAAGTCTTCCATAGAAACACACCACACAACAGGGTGGGGTTGGCGATCATGTTCAAAATGATCAGCCCTCGCAGCACCAAACGAATAATAACAATTTCATGAGCTAAGCGACTCAACCAACGTATTTAGAAAAGTATTTCATCGTTAGAATTTGTTTTCGTTCGCTCCGTATTTGGTGTGCCAACCTACAACCTACTTCTGTGTGTGTATTAGGCCGCCAGTTTAGCACAGCACCTATTGGAACTCAGTTTTGGAACTTTTCGTCATTAAGTGCATATTTTCGGACCGTGCCCAAACCCCCTGCAAAAGCCTCTAAGTGGTGTAAACAAAAAAAAATGAGGAGGCCCATTATAACGTTACTCAGTCCAAAAAGAGAGAAAGTGACCCCATCACCAGTCGGTCTAGAAACGTGCCTTCCAACGATCAACGCTGTTGTGGACGTAGATCGTCTAGTTGTATGTGTGTTTGTGTATGTATGTGTTTGTGGAAATATTCTGATGCACTATGATGCACCGTTTTGCTACAAATATCTTTTTGGCTCACCAAAATGCCTTTTAATGCTTGATTATGGTTATGGTTTAGTTAATGCTTTATCTCTTTTTTGTTTATTCTGCCTTTTCCAAAGCCAAGTTATCGTTGTCGAACACATCGTTTTAGTTGCATTCACTGCTCTCAGGAGTAAACGGTTCTACTAGTTTTAGGACAAATATCTGTTTGCATCTGTTTCCGTATCTTACACATCGCTTTGCAATTGCTTTTCGCTCCTGATTCGGTATGTCATTTTAGTTCTGTATTTTTCCAGCCGACACCTACTACACCTCGTTCGTTTCACTTGGTATGCTTCAATTGCTATTAACCAACGCTCGGTATCTCTGTCGGATGGACCGAATTTTGTCTAAATTTCATGTACTTTCTCTCACTCCGACTGTTTAAGACTTTTGTTTGATTACTGAAGTGAACAGTAGCTCTCTCAGAGCAGATGAATATATCTTTATTATCAAAATGTACCTTCTTCTGTTCACTTACCATTTACTTGGCTGTCTCGTTGTTTTTGTCCCTTTTCCATCTATTTTTAATGCGTGTGTGTGTTGTGTGTGTTTTTTTTGCTTCTTTACTCTGCGAACCTACATCATCACATGCCAGGGTTAGCGCGTAAGCATCTTATACACTCGCTCTTCTCTCCTCTAAGTGATTTGATCAAATTGAATTCTAACACGGCTTTACATTATCGTGTATCACGGGAGCGTGATGTGAAGGAGTTTTCCAAGCATGCGATACCAAGTTCTTTCTATGGGTAAAGGATTTCTAAGTTTAAACACCGATTCTTCCCCGCTCGTTGCTTCGTGCATGCTAATAATATGCGCATATCCCTCCGGAATAATTATACGTTCGCACCGAGGATCAAAACTCTGCTGCCGTCCGTTGCATTCGCAGGATATGTACAATGTAATGAATACGTTTCTCTTCTCATCTTCGTTTTGTTTGCTTCCGGTACTGGTGGTTGTGTTAGCGATAGTAGTAATAGCAGTAGTAGTAGCAGTAGTATTACTCATTGCAGCACTATCAGCGATTTGGCAATGTGCCAGCCTGCATTAGCAGACGTAGGACATTTTTCTTCCTTCCTGTGTGCAGGTGTTAGATGCAATGCACCAGTTTTATTTTCCAATGTGTCGATTTTCAGTCCAGTGTATTTGCGTCCTGTAATGTTCACTGGTTATTGATCGTGCCCGCGCGCATATGCTGCTGCTGCCGCTACTGCCGGTCTCCCACACAACTGCTGTGGCATATTTTATCCGGTGCCTATATTGCTAAAACTCACATTAAGCTGTGATTACTGCCGTATGTGCTCAACCTGGTGAGCATACCTAAATGTGTCCGTCTCGTCATTCCGTTCTAAACACGATTCCCCACATCACCTCGCATGTGATGATATTTTTCTTCTCTCCTTTTGCCCGCCCTTGCGCTTCGTTTATTCGACCCTTCTTTGTAAGCGTCTCTAGTACCGCATAGCTAAACACATCTCCGTTTACTACTGCCATTTTCCCAAATGTTCCACAGTTTCATTGTTTTGAGAAATGTGTGCCCTCACCCCTTCACATACATTTCATGCTCATTTCCTCCTTGTCGGTAACATTCTAATAACGTCATCAACATTATCACAGTATGATTATTCTCATTTATGTTTTTGTCCTTCTTCAAACAGTTTTATCTTGCCTTTGTTTTTGTTTCTTCCAATTGTGGATGTTTTGTTTTGTTTTGTGTTATCTTTCCATTGACGCGGGATGTTGTTTCGTGTTGCGACACATGCCATTTTCCTTTGCTACACATTTACTGCACACCATGCGCTCGTTTCAAACCAAAAACCATTGAAATTACTTAGCATTTCAATGCTTAGAAGCTATTAACTGCACATCCACGCATACCAGCATCCGATTCAGACCTGAACTCATGGCAAAGGTTCTTCACTACAAAATACAAAACAGTACGCAACCGAACTGTGCTAGCAACGGGTAGTAGTAAGTATAGCCTTCCATTTCGTGGAGGAATTTGTCTAGGCATGCATTATTCGAACTTCATACCCGCGGTGTAAGTAGAGCGTCATCAGTGTTTGGATGGATAAAACCTATAATCTTCGCCGCCTGCTATTCACCTCTCATAAACTAGGAGCAAATTGTGTCTGTTTGTGATGATCGTCGAGGAATCGGATTGGCATCGGTCGGGATGTACGATGGAAATGTGTGGTTGTTGGAATCTTAAATTTTGCGATCCCCTTTTGCTTGGTTGTTTTGTAGACTGGTGGGAAATTCTAATTGAACAGTGCAGGCCTTTTAGAGGATACGTCCTCAGGCAGCGAGCTTTCAATAGTTGTAAAGTGGAAACCACTCCAGCAAAGCTTTGAGCCCTGCATTCTACTGCTGGATGTTAATCGTTATTGAATGTTGCAGGTGGTACAGAAATGGCCGCTTCCGCTACCGTATATATCCGTATCCGTATATACCGGATATTGTCCGCTATCCAAAACCAAACCGATGTGTGACTGGTCAGTGGTGCTTATGAACGACAAAACCGCGTTGCTGTATACTTGACAATTTCATATGTACACCGTCAGACGCTGGATGGTAGTAATTTCTAATGAGAAATGTAAAACGTAATGAATGGCAAATTGCTTGCTCTGTTTGGCCCTTCCTTGCAGTTGTCATGGCCTATGAAACCTAAAATGAGAAACGAAAATGTTAGCAATTGCAGCGTTGCACTCTCGTTACGTTGCAGCAGAGCTGGAACACGCACCTGGTAAGATGTCGACTACCTTCGTGCACGGCCATTTCGGAGCTTTTGAACTCGTTCAATTCCTTGCGGATGGCGGCCTTGTCTTTCGGAGTCAATCGTGTCCACGGTTTGTCTGCCCGTCGGTCGTAATCGTGGGCCTGCGTCACCTCAATGTAATCGTTAAAGCGGATAATTTTCTTCTCCTTCAACTCGTCGACCGTCGGTCGGAAACTGAGCTTCCGCAGCAGATAGCGTTTCTTTTCCTCCTTTTGCTTTTTCTCCTCCGCCGGTGATTGAGCTGGTGGGTTAACAAGTTTACACCGATTAAACATCACCCAACGTAGATGACGGGGCTTGCATTATATTTTACTTACTTTTGAGAATATTCCGCTCGACAAGTTCCTCCGCCGTGGGCCGCATTGACAGCCGGCGGATTAAACGGGCACCGATCGCTTCTTTCGATTCTTGCTTCTCGTTGTCCGACTGCAGCTGTAGGATGTTCCGGTTGATCAGTTCCTGCCGGTCCGGCCTTAGCGCTAGCTTAATCGAGAGACTCTCCTTCCGTGCGATCTTGGCTGCACGGTCCGCATCTTCATCCCGGTAGCAGATTGGCCCATCGGACTGATCACAATCATCGCCAGTTTCACGGATCACGAAGGGACGAGCGTTTTCCTTGTTTTCCATCGTGCTCGGTAGGCCGATTTGGAAACGCATCGGTCGAGAACTGCAGAACGTGAATTGAAGTTGCACGGTGTGGGGAAAGTAAAGAATTTTACTCATTAGAATTACGTTAAATCTCTACACCGAATTGTAATGGAAATGGGGTGGAACAGTGTGATGCTTTATTGCTGTCAGTGGCAAAAAGACTACACTTAGGTTATTGTATGGATTTTGTTTGTTTTTATCCAGGAAGGTACATTAATATACGCTTAAAATCATAACACAATTTACAAACAGGCATATACAAACAAAACCATGTGTTTCATATATTGGTAAAGTAGTCAAACCATAACTGTAATGTAGTATTAAATGAAATGTATTAAATGTAATGCAAGAAACCTAAAACTAAACTCAACCAATCAAAACGTGCAACCTGAAGGTGTCGTACCGCATAAAATTCCATTTGTTATTTATTCATTCATTCCGCTAGTTTAAAACCTTCCGAAGCACATGCATGCATATTGGGTTCCGGGTTTGTAATGTAAAATGTCATTAGTTGTGAGATTCTGTCCTTATTGTTATGTACTCTAGCCAAGTTACGCACTGATTGTGCTTTATCTGCAATGTTCCTCGTAATTACAAATGATGAAATTTGTGAACGATTCCTGCGCCTCAATGCATTGTTACAACACACAAAGCATGTGCCATCAACACGACTGTTCATGCGCGGCATAAACCTTGCCCATATCTTTGCCACATAGGATACCAAGTAGTAGCTAGGTAGACAACAATTAATCATTTGTAGAAGATCAGCAACAACACTGAATTTGCATGACAGCTTCCGTGCCAGACGGAACACTGTCGCGCGGGGTTTGTGCTGTGACAAGTCTGTGTCTGCGACTACAATTTATTCCCCAGCGAGAGTAGTCCGAAAGGTGGCAAATGTAGAAGATCCCTTCCGAATTGCAAATGGACGCACAAGTGGCGCAGTGTTTGTTGCTCTTTTTCTGGATTTGTTTGGGAAAGAGAACGCGTCAACGGACTTACTCGAATGGAATGAATTTTAACATTCTTTAACCCACGGTGACAGTCCGCGAGCGCCACTTTCTTGGCCATACTTATGGAGACTCATTCTGAACGCTGCTACAATTGAAGCTGTCAGTAACGCAATTTCTCCAGAGCTTTCCAAAAAGCTTGCAGCTCCATCGAAAAGCGCACGATGGTGGCACATCGCACAGAACGTCCCCGCACACATATAATTGGGTGGGTTGTGTGAAAAGTGGAAAGACATTATCATTATAATGGAATAATTTATCATACACTTGCACAAATAATAGTGGCTTGCTGGTGTGTGTGGATATCCCTTCCGCTAATGGTTTTCCAAAGTAGACGACCAGCAAATGCGGGTTTGTTTTTTGTTGTATTCGGGGTGGGTGAAGGAATGTTATCCTTTCGCAACGACTACACCAGCTATGTGTATCATCCGCTAGCAGCAGACAACCCCAACAGCAGGGAACAGGGAAGCAAAAACTAACCTTTCCGTTCGGATATCGTTGACTAACCGGCAACAAAACGGGGAACGAGAGTTACCGCGCTTAGCGTGGCAGGATATCAATTTTGCATACTCGACAGAAGTGCAACGCACTGCAGGGGCTATGTGCAGTTGACAGGATGGCGACGGAAGAACGCCAGCAAACGGAGCGAACATTAATTTACATCCTCACCGTTTCCGGGGCGCACTGTACGTACCTTTGCCGCACTCGTTATACGGCAAGTGCCGCTGCGGGAACGGCACGTACGTATCGCTTATAGTTTTATTTCCGACACCGACCCAGACCTAGACTTTGCGAGGGAGTGGGGTCCGTAGTTTGTTGAGATTAATTATTCAAATTTTAATCCGTCCGGGGTTTTGCTGTGAGCGATTGGTAAGCTTTGAAAGTCCCCAGTGAACCGAAGAGAGAGAGAGAAGCGTTTCGGGTCCTCAATTAATCGTAGTAATAGAGTTTAGAGTATGCTGGCAAGGTTCATTGTTTGATGTGTACAAGTTTACGAAGCATTAAGCTCGGTAGGGGGATAATTTATACAACACAACATTGGGAGACCCATTCAGAGGGCGTAGTTATTATTATGAAGGTACTCCACAAAGTGCACTTTAATGTGAGCTAAAATACATTTTCAACTAGAAACAAGCAGAATAATTTGCCGAATAACAGATCCGCGAATGGATGATCTGATCCTCGTGATTATCCTTTTTTGTAATTCAAATATATATGTAGACCACACTCTAGCGTCAACTATCAACCCGGCAAGCGTAAGTCTCCAGTGTCTGACAGGTTCTTAACGTCACGTGTCGTTGGTACGTTGACATAATCGCGTTCCGTTCACATTTAACGAAGATGTAATCAAGTTTATTAGCCGCACTGGTAAGGAGGAGCCCATACCATAAAGCGAATGAAACGTTGACTTTAGGAACCAGCGCATGTAATGGAACACGTGCCCCCGTAGTAAGACATTGTAGTTGCACACTAAAAACCATTCGGGCGTCTTTTGCCAGCATGCAGCAGCAAGAAAGGTTCGGTTGGGTGTCGGATTGTCTTATGTTGTCGGTGTTTCTTTGACTTTTTGCCCCGATGTGTGTGCAAGCACACGGCCCTCGAGACTTTTGATAGATGGATGTCGCATGAGCACGGGAACGCTAAATCCACTGAGTACGGGGTTTAATTAAGGTTCGTTCACTGGTTTCACTATCGACACATGAAAAAGATGCTGGAGAGGATGTGTTTGGTTGAAGCAGCGTTGCTCCCTTCTGTTCGTTATTCAATTCTGCAAATGATTCTGTGTAATTTGACATTTGAAATTTGCACTCCTTTCACGAGAAGCTGCATCTTAGCATATTACCAAATAAATTACATACAAAAGGGTGCTCCATAGCTGTCAATTAAATTGTATGCTTTTCTTCTTGCGCTTGAAACAGGGAAAAGCACAACCAATTCCTTCCGGATAAATTCTGTTCAGATGTGAATGGATGCCCCAGAGCGACATGCACCACCCGGAGCCTTACCGCCCACAGGACATTGGCGAACGTGCACACGGATGGATAACGCATACAGCAGCGCAAACGATCGCCATGTTTAGTCGACTTGCTTTGTGTGTTGTTTATTCACCCTCGGGGAGACCGGGAGCCATGGTGTTAGTTGGCCCGAAGCCGTTTGTAGAAGGAAATTAACACTTCTGCGCTACCACGTCTGAGGCCCAGCGTTGGGCTGGCCTTCTTGAAGAGTGGTTTCACCACCGTACCGAACCGTATAGATTTATGTACACAATCAAAATCAGATACATCTTCAAGAATGCAAGCATTAATATGTGCCTTTTCGCCGTTTTCCACATCAAACAAGCTCTTTCACTGCTACGGGAAAACCTTTTTGCTAAGTGAAATGTTGTTCAAAAGGAAAGCTTCGCCGTCGGCCTACAAACGTAGGCTGAAACATAATCCAGTAGTTTTAACCACTGGGAACCGCCGCGTTGACAGGGCGGAAATATTAAACAAAATAAACAAAATAAAAAAAAACTTGTGCTGCGCACGTGATTCTATTTTCAAAATGATAACTTTTTCGCAGCAAGATCCATCATTAGTGCGCGAAAAGCGGACGCGGGGAAAGCGCGCTGTGTTCGTGCATAAATCATAACGTGCTTATTTCCGTGCGCGACCGCCGCAGCGTAGCGTACGAGAAAACGTGATGCTGTCGGTGCGACGGTTTACGCCGTACGAAACACTTCCCAATTATTTTCCATCCCGACCAGACCAGTCCGGTAATCTTTGCACTGCCTTGGCAAGAGTTTCGCCCCGGATTGGATGGTTTGTTTTCTCGCCACCGCAAATAAGTAGTGTGCTTTCTGTTCTAATACCGATAATGCTTGTTATGTTTACAGAAAGGAAGCAACAAAAAAAACCACGATGGACGATGGACTACAGCGTGATAAATATTGTTGATCAAACTGTGTTGCTTTGTGAGTTAGAAGTTTCTAGTTAATTAAACGTCTTGCAACTCTCCGTGTTCCACACACCAAGCTGGGAAGGGATTGGTTTTGGTAGTGTTTTTGGCAGAGGTGATGATGATACGCCGACACCTTCACGCCTTTTCGTTTAATGGCTACACCTTTTTGAACTTTTAAGCTCTTTTGCAGTTAATATTTAAAT